>NW_026961769.1:0-300000 GCF_963924245.1 Chroicocephalus ridibundus | reverse complement strand
TACAGCGAGATGTTTGCTGCTTTTACATTTGGCTGTTGGGAGATTTACAGCACAAAGATATCTAGTTGATTTGAAGCAGTTCCGAGAAAGTCTAAACATAATCCTCACTTTTCCCTCCTGGCACTTTCCCTGTAGGAGATACCGCAAGACGTTTCTGTATATTGGGCACAGCGCTCTGCAGGGTGTTAGCAGAGAGTTTCCCGGGACAGTGAAACCCTATGTCAGAGACACTGAGAAGAAGCCCCAATGTTCCCTCCAGGCACTTTCAGTGTGGGTGCCTTCTCCACGTGGTTCCTGGTTTCACTGCAGCTCTGAAGAGAATGTTAGCAAAGAGGTAATCGGGACAGTGCAAACAGTACTCAAAGACAGGGAGAGCAAGCTCTCTCTTGGCACTTTGGATGTGGGACATACAGCGAGATGTTTGCTGCTTTTACATTTGGCTGTTGGGAGATTTACAGCACAAAGATATCTAGTTGATTTGAAGCAGTTCCGAGAAAGTCTAAGCATAATCCTCACTTTTCCCTCCTGGCACTTTCACTGTAGGGGATACCGCAAGACGTTTCTGTACATTGGGCACAGCGCTCTGCAGGGTGTTAGCAGAGAGTTTCCCGGGACAGTGAAACCCTATGTCAGAGACACTGAGAAGAAGCCCCAATGTTCCCTCCAGGCACTTTCAGTGTGGGTGCCTTCTCCACGTGGTTCCTGGTTTCACTGCAGCTCTGAAGAGAATGTTAGCAAAGAGGTAATCGGGACAGTGCAAACAGTACTCAAAGACAGGGAGAGCAAGCTCTCTCTTGGCACTTTGGATGTGGGACATACAGCGAGATGTTTGCTGCTTTTACATTTGGCTGTTGGGAGATTTACAGCACAAAGATATCTAGTTGATTTGAAGCAGTTCCGAGAAAGTCTAAACATAATCCTCACTTTTCCCTCCTGGCACTTTCCCTGTAGGAGATACCGCAAGACGTTTCTGTATATTGGGCACAGCGCTCTGCAGGGTGTTAGCAGAGAGTTTCCCGGGACAGTGAAATCCTATGTCAGAGACACTGAGAAGAAGCCCCAATGTTCCCTCCAGGCACTTTCAGTGTGGGTGCCTTCTCCACGTGGTTCCTGGTTTCACTGCAGCTCTGAAGAGAATGTTAGCAAAGAGGTAATCGGAACAGTGCAAACAGTACTCAAAGACAGGGAGAGCAAGCTCTACATTACTCTCTTGGCACTTTGGATGTGGGACATACAGCGAGATGTTTGCTGCTTTTACATTTGGCTGTTGGGAGATTTACAGCACAAAGATATCTAGTTGATTTGAAGCAGTTCCGAGAAAGTCTAAGCATAATCCTCACTTTTCCCTCCTGGCACTTTCCCTGTAGGAGATACCGCAAGACGTTTCTGTATACTGGGCACAGCGCTCTGCAGGGTGTTAGCAGAGAGTTTCCCGGGACAGTGAAACCCTATGTCAGAGACACTGAGAAGAAGCCCCAATGGTCCTTCCAGACACTTTCAGTGTGGGTGCCTTCTCCACGTGGTTCCTGGTTTCACTGCAGCTCTGAAGAGAATGTTAGCAAAGAGGTAATCGGGACAGTGCAAACAGTACTCAAAGACAGGGAGAGCAAGCTCTACATTACTCTCTTGGCACTTTGGATGTGGGACATACAGCGAGATGTTTGCTGCTTTTACATTTGGCTGTTGGGAGATTTACAGCACAAAGATATCTAGTTGATTTGAAGCAGTTCCGAGAAAGTCTAAGCATAATCCTCACTTTTCCCTCCTGGCACTTTCCCTGTAGTGGATACCGCAAGACGTTTCTGTATATTGGGCACAGCGCTCTGCAGGGTGTTAGCAGAGAGTTTCCCGGGACAGTGAAACCCTATGTCAGAGACACTGAGAAGAAGCCCCAATGTTCCCTCCAGGCACTTTCAGTGTGGGTGCCTTCTCCACGTGGTTCCTGGTTTCACTGCAGCTCTGAAGAGAATGTTAGCAAAGAGGTAATCGGGACAGTGCAAACAGTACTCAAAGACAGGGAGAGCAAGCTCTCTCTTGGCACTTTGGATGTGGGACATACAGCGAGATGTTTGCTGCTTTTACATTTGGCTGTTGGGAGATTTACAGCACAAAGATATCTAGTTGATTTGAAGCAGTTCCGAGAAAGTCTAAACATAATCCTCACTTTTCCCTCCTGGCACTTTCCCTGTAGGAGATACCGCAAGACGTTTCTGTATATTGGGCACAGCGCTCTGCAGGGTGTTAGCAGAGAGTTTCCCGGGACAGTGAAACCCTATGTCAGAGACACTGAGAAGAAGCCCCAATGTTCCCTCCAGGCACTTTCAGTGTGGGTGCCTTCTCCACGTGGTTCCTGGTTTCACTGCAGCTCTGAAGAGAATGTTAGCAAAGAGGTAATCGGGACAGTGCAAACAGTACTCAAAGACAGGGAGAGCAAGCTCTACATTACTCTCTTGGCACTTTGGATGTGGGACATACAGCGAGATGTTTGCTGCTTTTACATTTGGCTGTTGGGAGATTTACAACACAAAGATATCTAGTTGATTTGAAGCAGTTCCGAGAAAGTCTAAACATAATCCTCACTTTTCCCTCCTGGCACTTTCCCTGTAGGGGATACCGCAAGACGTTACTGTACATTGGGCACAGCGCTCTGCAGGGTGTTAGCAGAGAGTTTCCCGGGACAGTGAAACCCTATATCGGAGACACTGAGAAGAAGCCCCAATGTTCACTCCAGGCACTTTCAGTGTGGGTGCCTTCTCCACGTGGTTCCTGGTTTCACTGCAGCTCTGAAGAGAATGTTAGCAAAGAGGTAATCGGGACAGTGCAAACAGTACTCAAAGACAGGGAGAGCAAGCTCTCTCTTGGCACTTTGGATGTGGGACATACAGCGAGATGTTTGCTGCTTTTACATTTGGCTGTTGGGAGATTTACAGCACAAAGATATCTAGTTGATTTGAAGCAGTTCCGAGAAAGTCTAAGCATAATCCTCACTTTTCCCTCCTGGCACTTTCCCTGTAGAGGATACCGCAAGACGTTTCTGTATATTGGGCACAGCGCTCTGCAGGGTGTTAGCAGAGAGTTTCCCGGGACAGTGAAACCCTATGTCGGAGACACTGAGAAGAAGCCCCAATGTTCCCTCCAGGCACTTTCAGTGTGGGTGCCTTCTCCACGTGGTTCCTGGTTTCACTGCAGCTCTGAAGAGAATGTTAGCAAAGAGGTAATCGGGACAGTGCAAACAGTACTCAAAGACAGGGAGAGCAAGCTCTACATTACTCTCTTGGCACTTTGGATGTGGGACATACAGCGAGATGTTTGCTGCTTTTACATTTGGCTGTTGGGAGATTTACAGCACAAAGATATCTAGTTGATTTGAAGCAGTTCCGAGAAAGTCTAAACATAATCCTCACTTTTCCCTCCTGGCACTTTCCCTGTAGGAGATACCGCAAGACGTTTCTGTATATTGGGCACAGCGCTCTGCAGGGTGTTAGCAGAGAGTTTCCCGGGACAGTGAAACCCTATGTCAGAGACACTGAGAAGAAGCCCCAATGTTCCCTCCAGGCACTTTCAGTGTGGGTGCCTTCTCCACGTGGTTCCTGGTTTCACTGCAGCTCTGAAGAGAATGTTAGCAAAGAGGTAATCGGAACAGTGCAAACAGTACTCAAAGACAGGGAGAGCAAGCTCTACATTACTCTCTTGGCACTTTGGATGTGGGACATACAGCGAGATGTTTGCTGCTTTTACATTTGGCTGTTGGGAGATTTACAGCACAAAGATATCTAGTTGATTTGAAGCAGTTCCGAGAAAGTCTAAACATAATCCTCACTTTTCCCTCCTGGCACTTTCACTGTAGGGGATACCGCAAGACGTTTCTGTATATTGGGCACAGCGCTCTGCAGGGTGTTAGCAGAGAGTTTCCCGGGACAGTGAAACCCTATGTCGGAGACACTGAGAAGAAGCCCCAATGGTCCTTCCAGACACTTTCAGTGTGGGTGCCTTCTCCACGTGGTTCCTGGTTTCACTGCAGCTCTGAAGAGAATGTTAGCAAAGAGGTAATCGGGACAGTGCAAACAGTACTCAAAGACAGGGAGAGCAAGCTCTACATTACTCTCTTGGCACTTTGGATGTGGGACATACAGCGAGATGTTTGCTGCTTTTACATTTGGCTGTTGGGAGATTTACAGCACAAAGATATCTAGTTGATTTGAAGCAGTTCCGAGAAAGTCTAAGCATAATCCTCACTTTTCCCTCCTGGCACTTTCCCTGTAGGGGATACCGCAAGACGTTTCTGTATATTGGGCACAGCGCTCTGCAGGGTGTTAGCAGAGAGTTTCCCGGGACAGTGAAACCCTATGTCAGAGACACTGAGAAGAAGCCCCAATGTTCCCTCCAGGCACTTTCAGTGTGGGTGCCTTCTCCACGTGGTTCCTGGTTTCACTGCAGCTCTGAAGAGAATGTTAGCAAAGAGGTAATCGGGACAGTGCAAACAGTACTCAAAGACAGGGAGAGCAAGCTCTCTCTTGGCACTTTGGATGTGGGACATACAGCGAGATGTTTGCTGCTTTTACATTTGGCTGTTGGGAGATTTACAGCACAAAGATATCTAGTTGATTTGAAGCAGTTCCGAGAAAGTCTAAACATAATCCTCACTTTTCCCTCCTGGCACTTTCCCTGTAGGAGATACCGCAAGACGTTTCTGTATATTGGGCACAGCGCTCTGCAGGGTGTTAGCAGAGAGTTTCCCGGGACAGTGAAACCCTATGTCAGAGACACTGAGAAGAAGCCCCAATGTTCCCTCCAGGCACTTTCAGTGTGGGTGCCTTCTCCACGTGGTTCCTGGTTTCACTGCAGCTCTGAAGAGAATGTTAGCAAAGAGGTAATCGGGACAGTGCAAACAGTACTCAAAGACAGGGAGAGCAAGCTCTACATTACTCTCTTGGCACTTTGGATGTGGGACATACAGCGAGATGTTTGCTGCTTTTACATTTGGCTGTTGGGAGATTTACAGCACAAAGATATCTAGTTGATTTGAAGCAGTTCCGAGAAAGTCTAAACATAATCCTCACTTTTCCCTCCTGGCACTTTCCCTGTAGGGGATACCGCAAGACGTTACTGTACATTGGGCACAGCGCTCTGCAGGGTGTTAGCAGAGAGTTTCCCGGGACAGTGAAACCCTATATCGGAGACACTGAGAAGAAGCCCCAATGTTCACTCCAGGCACTTTCAGTGTGGGTGCCTTCTCCACGTGGTTCCTGGTTTCACTGCAGCTCTGAAGAGAATGTTAGCAAAGAGGTAATCGGGACAGTGCAAACAGTACTCAAAGACAGGGAGAGCAAGCTCTCTCTTGGCACTTTGGATGTGGGACATACAGCGAGATGTTTGCTGCTTTTACATTTGGCTGTTGGGAGATTTACAGCACAAAGATATCTAGTTGATTTGAAGCAGTTCCGAGAAAGTCTAAGCATAATCCTCACTTTTCCCTCCTGGCACTTTCCCTGTAGAGGATACCGCAAGACGTTTCTGTATATTGGGCACAGCGCTCTGCAGGGTGTTAGCAGAGAGTTTCCCGGGACAGTGAAACCCTATGTCGGAGACACTGAGAAGAAGCCCCAATGTTCCCTCCAGGCACTTTCAGTGTGGGTGCCTTCTCCACGTGGTTCCTGGTTTCACTGCAGCTCTGAAGAGAATGTTAGCAAAGAGGTAATCGGGACAGTGCAAACAGTACTCAAAGACAGGGAGAGCAAGCTCTACATTACTCTCTTGGCACTTTGGATGTGGGACATACAGCGAGATGTTTGCTGCTTTTACATTTGGCTGTTGGGAGATTTACAGCACAAAGATATCTAGTTGATTTGAAGCAGTTCCGAGAAAGTCTAAACATAATCCTCACTTTTCCCTCCTGGCACTTTCCCTGTAGGAGATACCGCAAGACGTTTCTGTATATTGGGCACAGCGCTCTGCAGGGTGTTAGCAGAGAGTTTCCCGGGACAGTGAAACCCTATGTCAGAGACACTGAGAAGAAGCCCCAATGTTCCCTCCAGGCACTTTCAGTGTGGGTGCCTTCTCCACGTGGTTCCTGGTTTCACTGCAGCTCTGAAGAGAATGTTAGCAAAGAGGTAATCGGGACAGTGCAAACAGTACTCAAAGACAGGGAGAGCAAGCTCTACATTACTCTCTTGGCACTTTGGATGTGGGACATACAGCGAGATGTTTGCTGCTTTTACATTTGGCTGTTGGGAGATTTACAACACAAAGATATCTAGTTGATTTGAAGCAGTTCCGAGAAAGTCTAAACATAATCCTCACTTTTCCCTCCTGGCACTTTCCCTGTAGGGGATACCGCAAGACGTTACTGTACATTGGGCACAGCGCTCTGCAGGGTGTTAGCAGAGAGTTTCCCGGGACAGTGAAACCCTATATCGGAGACACTGAGAAGAAGCCCCAATGTTCACTCCAGGCACTTTCAGTGTGGGTGCCTTCTCCACGTGGTTCCTGGTTTCACTGCAGCTCTGAAGAGAATGTTAGCAAAGAGGTAATCGGGACAGTGCAAACAGTACTCAAAGACAGGGAGAGCAAGCTCTACATTACTCTCTTGGCACTTTGGATGTGGGACATACAGCGAGATGTTTGCTGCTTTTACATTTGGCTGTTGGGAGATTTACAGCACAAAGATATCTAGTTGATTTGAAGCAGTTCCGAGAAAGTCTAAACATAATCCTCACTTTTCCCTCCTGGCACTTTCCCTGTAGGAGATACCGCAAGACGTTTCTGTATATTGGGCACAGCGCTCTGCAGGGTGTTAGCAGAGAGTTTCCCGGGACAGTGAAACCCTATGTCAGAGACACTGAGAAGAAGCCCCAATGTTCCCTCCAGGCACTTTCAGTGTGGGTGCCTTCTCCACGTGGTTCCTGGTTTCACTGCAGCTCTGAAGAGAATGTTAGCAAAGAGGTAATCGGAACAGTGCAAACAGTACTCAAAGACAGGGAGAGCAAGCTCTACATTACTCTCTTGGCACTTTGGATGTGGGACATACAGCGAGATGTTTGCTGCTTTTACATTTGGCTGTTGGGAGATTTACAGCACAAAGATATCTAGTTGATTTGAAGCAGTTCCGAGAAAGTCTAAACATAATCCTCACTTTTCCCTCCTGGCACTTTCACTGTAGGGGATACCGCAAGACGTTTCTGTATATTGGGCACAGCGCTCTGCAGGGTGTTAGCAGAGAGTTTCCCGGGACAGTGAAACCCTATGTCGGAGACACTGAGAAGAAGCCCCAATGGTCCTTCCAGACACTTTCAGTGTGGGTGCCTTCTCCACGTGGTTCCTGGTTTCACTGCAGCTCTGAAGAGAATGTTAGCAAAGAGGTAATCGGGACAGTGCAAACAGTACTCAAAGACAGGGAGAGCAAGCTCTACATTACTCTCTTGGCACTTTGGATGTGGGACATACAGCGAGATGTTTGCTGCTTTTACATTTGGCTGTTGGGAGATTTACAGCACAAAGATATCTAGTTGATTTGAAGCAGTTCCGAGAAAGTCTAAGCATAATCCTCACTTTTCCCTCCTGGCACTTTCCCTGTAGGGGATACCGCAAGACGTTTCTGTATATTGGGCACAGCGCTCTGCAGGGTGTTAGCAGAGAGTTTCCCGGGACAGTGAAACCCTATGTCAGAGACACTGAGAAGAAGCCCCAATGTTCCCTCCAGGCACTTTCAGTGTGGGTGCCTTCTCCACGTGGTTCCTGGTTTCACTGCAGCTCTGAAGAGAATGTTAGCAAAGAGGTAATCGGGACAGTGCAAACAGTACTCAAAGACAGGGAGAGCAAGCTCTCTCTTGGCACTTTGGATGTGGGACATACAGCGAGATGTTTGCTGCTTTTACATTTGGCTGTTGGGAGATTTACAGCACAAAGATATCTAGTTGATTTGAAGCAGTTCCGAGAAAGTCTAAACATAATCCTCACTTTTCCCTCCTGGCACTTTCCCTGTAGGAGATACCGCAAGACGTTTCTGTATATTGGGCACAGCGCTCTGCAGGGTGTTAGCAGAGAGTTTCCCGGGACAGTGAAACCCTATGTCAGAGACACTGAGAAGAAGCCCCAATGTTCCCTCCAGGCACTTTCAGTGTGGGTGCCTTCTCCACGTGGTTCCTGGTTTCACTGCAGCTCTGAAGAGAATGTTAGCAAAGAGGTAATCGGGACAGTGCAAACAGTACTCAAAGACAGGGAGAGCAAGCTCTACATTACTCTCTTGGCACTTTGGATGTGGGACATACAGCGAGATGTTTGCTGCTTTTACATTTGGCTGTTGGGAGATTTACAGCACAAAGATATCTAGTTGATTTGAAGCAGTTCCGAGAAAGTCTAAACATAATCCTCACTTTTCCCTCCTGGCACTTTCCCTGTAGGGGATACCGCAAGACGTTACTGTACATTGGGCACAGCGCTCTGCAGGGTGTTAGCAGAGAGTTTCCCGGGACAGTGAAACCCTATATCGGAGACACTGAGAAGAAGCCCCAATGTTCACTCCAGGCACTTTCAGTGTGGGTGCCTTCTCCACGTGGTTCCTGGTTTCACTGCAGCTCTGAAGAGAATGTTAGCAAAGAGGTAATCGGGACAGTGCAAACAGTACTCAAAGACAGGGAGAGCAAGCTCTCTCTTGGCACTTTGGATGTGGGACATACAGCGAGATGTTTGCTGCTTTTACATTTGGCTGTTGGGAGATTTACAGCACAAAGATATCTAGTTGATTTGAAGCAGTTCCGAGAAAGTCTAAGCATAATCCTCACTTTTCCCTCCTGGCACTTTCCCTGTAGAGGATACCGCAAGACGTTTCTGTATATTGGGCACAGCGCTCTGCAGGGTGTTAGCAGAGAGTTTCCCGGGACAGTGAAACCCTATGTCGGAGACACTGAGAAGAAGCCCCAATGTTCCCTCCAGGCACTTTCAGTGTGGGTGCCTTCTCCACGTGGTTCCTGGTTTCACTGCAGCTCTGAAGAGAATGTTAGCAAAGAGGTAATCGGGACAGTGCAAACAGTACTCAAAGACAGGGAGAGCAAGCTCTACATTACTCTCTTGGCACTTTGGATGTGGGACATACAGCGAGATGTTTGCTGCTTTTACATTTGGCTGTTGGGAGATTTACAACACAAAGATATCTAGTTGATTTGAAGCAGTTCCGAGAAAGTCTAAACATAATCCTCACTTTTCCCTCCTGGCACTTTCCCTGTAGGGGATACCGCAAGACGTTACTGTACATTGGGCACAGCGCTCTGCAGGGTGTTAGCAGAGAGTTTCCCGGGACAGTGAAACCCTATATCGGAGACACTGAGAAGAAGCCCCAATGTTCACTCCAGGCACTTTCAGTGTGGGTGCCTTCTCCACGTGGTTCCTGGTTTCACTGCAGCTCTGAAGAGAATGTTAGCAAAGAGGTAATCGGGACAGTGCAAACAGTACTCAAAGACAGGGAGAGCAAGCTCTCTCTTGGCACTTTGGATGTGGGACATACAGCGAGATGTTTGCTGCTTTTACATTTGGCTGTTGGGAGATTTACAGCACAAAGATATCTAGTTGATTTGAAGCAGTTCCGAGAAAGTCTAAGCATAATCCTCACTTTTCCCTCCTGGCACTTTCCCTGTAGAGGATACCGCAAGACGTTTCTGTATATTGGGCACAGCGCTCTGCAGGGTGTTAGCAGAGAGTTTCCCGGGACAGTGAAACCCTATGTCGGAGACACTGAGAAGAAGCCCCAATGTTCCCTCCAGGCACTTTCAGTGTGGGTGCCTTCTCCACGTGGTTCCTGGTTTCACTGCAGCTCTGAAGAGAATGTTAGCAAAGAGGTAATCGGGACAGTGCAAACAGTACTCAAAGACAGGGAGAGCAAGCTCTACATTACTCTCTTGGCACTTTGGATGTGGGACATACAGCGAGATGTTTGCTGCTTTTACATTTGGCTGTTGGGAGATTTACAGCACAAAGAGATCTAGTTGATTTGAAGCAGTTCCGAGAAAGTCTAAGCATAATCCTCACTTTTCCCTCCTGGCACTTTCCCTGTAGGAGATACCGCAAGACGTTTCTGTATATTGGGCACAGCGCTCTGCAGGGTGTTAGCAGAGAGTTTCCCGGGACAGTGAAACCCTATGTCAGAGACACTGAGAAGAAGCCCCAATGTTCCCTCCAGGCACTTTCAGTGTGGGTGCCTTCTCCACGTGGTTCCTGGTTTCACTGCAGCTCTGAAGAGAATGTTAGCAAAGAGGTAATCGGAACAGTGCAAACAGTACTCAAAGACAGGGAGAGCAAGCTCTACATTACTCTCTTGGCACTTTGGATGTGGGACATACAGCGAGATGTTTGCTGCTTTTACATTTGGCTGTTGGGAGATTTACAGCACAAAGATATCTAGTTGATTTGAAGCAGTTCCGAGAAAGTCTAAACATAATCCTCACTTTTCCCTCCTGGCACTTTCCCTGTAGGGGATACCGCAAGACGTTTCTGTATATTGGGCACAGCGCTCTGCAGGGTGTTAGCAGAGAGTTTCCCGGGACAGTGAAACCCTATGTCAGAGACACTGAGAAGAAGCCCCAATGTTCCCTCCAGGCACTTTCAGTGTGGGTGCCTTCTCCACGTGGTTCCTGGTTTCACTGCAGCTCTGAAGAGAATGTTAGCAAAGAGGTAATCGGGACAGTGCAAACAGTACTCAAAGACAGGGAGAGCAAGCTCTACATTACTCTCTTGGCACTTTGGATGTGGGACATACAGCGAGATGTTTGCTGCTTTTACATTTGGCTGTTGGGAGATTTACAGCACAAAGATATCTAGTTGATTTGAAGCAGTTCCGAGAAAGTCTAAACATAATCCTCACTTTTCCCTCCTGGCACTTTCCCTGTAGGGGATACCGCAAGACGTTACTGTACATTGGGCACAGCGCTCTGCAGGGTGTTAGCAGAGAGTTTCCCGGGACAGTGAAACCCTATATCGGAGACACTGAGAAGAAGCCCCAATGTTCACTCCAGGCACTTTCAGTGTGGGTGCCTTCTCCACGTGGTTCCTGGTTTCACTGCAGCTCTGAAGAGAATGTTAGCAAAGAGGTAATCGGGACAGTGCAAACAGTACTCAAAGACAGGGAGAGCAAGCTCTCTCTTGGCACTTTGGATGTGGGACATACAGCGAGATGTTTGCTGCTTTTACATTTGGCTGTTGGGAGATTTACAGCACAAAGATATCTAGTTGATTTGAAGCAGTTCCGAGAAAGTCTAAGCATAATCCTCACTTTTCCCTCCTGGCACTTTCCCTGTAGAGGATACCGCAAGACGTTTCTGTATATTGGGCACAGCGCTCTGCAGGGTGTTAGCAGAGAGTTTCCCGGGACAGTGAAACCCTATGTCGGAGACACTGAGAAGAAGCCCCAATGTTCCCTCCAGGCACTTTCAGTGTGGGTGCCTTCTCCACGTGGTTCCTGGTTTCACTGCAGCTCTGAAGAGAATGTTAGCAAAGAGGTAATCGGGACAGTGCAAACAGTACTCAAAGACAGGGAGAGCAAGCTCTACATTACTCTCTTGGCACTTTGGATGTGGGACATACAGCGAGATGTTTGCTGCTTTTACATTTGGCTGTTGGGAGATTTACAGCACAAAGATATCTAGTTGATTTGAAGCAGTTCCGAGAAAGTCTAAACATAATCCTCACTTTTCCCTCCTGGCACTTTCCCTGTAGGAGATACCGCAAGACGTTTCTGTATATTGGGCACAGCGCTCTGCAGGGTGTTAGCAGAGAGTTTCCCGGGACAGTGAAACCCTATGTCAGAGACACTGAGAAGAAGCCCCAATGTTCCCTCCAGGCACTTTCAGTGTGGGTGCCTTCTCCACGTGGTTCCTGGTTTCACTGCAGCTCTGAAGAGAATGTTAGCAAAGAGGTAATCGGGACAGTGCAAACAGTACTCAAAGACAGGGAGAGCAAGCTCTCTCTTGGCACTTTGGATGTGGGACATACAGCGAGATGTTTGCTGCTTTTACATTTGGCTGTTGGGAGATTTACAGCACAAAGATATCTAGTTGATTTGAAGCAGTTCCGAGAAAGTCTAAACATAATCCTCACTTTTCCCTCCTGGCACTTTCCCTGTAGGGGATACCGCAAGACGTTTCTGTATATTGGGCACAGCGCTCTGCAGGGTGTTAGCAGAGGGTTTCCCGGGACAGTGAAACCCTATATCGGAGACACTGAGAAGAAGCCCCAATGTTCACTCCAGGCACTTTCAGTGTGGGTGCCTTCTCCACGTGGTTCCTGGTTTCACTGCAGCTCTGAAGAGAATGTTAGCAAAGAGGTAATCGGGACAGTGCAAACAGTACTCAAAGACAGGGAGAGCAAGCTCTCTCTTGGCACTTTGGATGTGGGACATACAGCGAGATGTTTGCTGCTTTTACATTTGGCTGTTGGGAGATTTACAGCACAAAGATATCTAGTTGATTTGAAGCAGTTCCGAGAAAGTCTAAACATAATCCTCACTTTTCCCTCCTGGCACTTTCCCTGTAGGGGATACCGCAAGACGTTTCTGTACATTGGGCACAGCGCTCTGCAGGGTGTTAGCAGAGAGTTTCCCGGGACAGTGAAACCCTATATCGGAGACACTGAGAAGAAGCCCCAATGTTCACTCCAGGCACTTTCAGTGTGGGTGCCTTCTCCACGTGGTTCCTGGTTTCACTGCAGCTCTGAAGAGAATGTTAGCAAAGAGGTAATCGGGACAGTGCAAACAGTACTCAAAGACAGGGAGAGCAAGCTCTCTCTTGGCACTTTGGATGTGGGACATACAGCGAGATGTTTGCTGCTTTTACATTTGGCTGTTGGGAGATTTACAGCACAAAGATATCTAGTTGATTTGAAGCAGTTCCGAGAAAGTCTAAACATAATCCTCACTTTTCCCTCCTGGCACTTTCCCTGTAGGAGATACCGCAAGACGTTTCTGTATATTGGGCACAGCGCTCTGCAGGGTGTTAGCAGAGAGTTTCCCGGGACAGTGAAACCCTATGTCAGAGACACTGAGAAGAAGCCCCAATGTTCCCTCCAGGCACTTTCAGTGTGGGTGCCTTCTCCACGTGGTTCCTGGTTTCACTGCAGCTCTGAAGAGAATGTTAGCAAAGAGGTAATCGGGACAGTGCAAACAGTACTCAAAGACAGGGAGAGCAAGCTCTACATTACTCTCTTGGCACTTTGGATGTGGGACATACAGCGAGATGTTTGCTGCTTTTACATTTGGCTGTTGGGAGATTTACAGCACAAAGATATCTAGTTGATTTGAAGCAGTTCCGAGAAAGTCTAAGCATAATCCTCACTTTTCCCTCCTGGCACTTTCCCTGTAGGGGATACCGCAAGACGTTTCTGTATATTGGGCACAGCGCTCTGCAGGGTGTTAGCAGAGAGTTTCCCGGGACAGTGAAACCCTATGTCGGAGACACTGAGAAGAAGCCCCAATGGTCCTTCCAGACACTTTCAGTGTGGGTGCCTTCTCCACGTGGTTCCTGGTTTCACTGCAGCTCTGAAGAGAATGTTAGCAAAGAGGTAATCGGGACAGTGCAAACAGTACTCAAAGACAGGGAGAGCAAGCTCTACATTACTCACTTGGCACTATGGATGTGGGACATACAGCGAGATGTTTGCTGCTTTTACATTTGGCTGTTGGGAGATTTACAGCACAAAGATATCTAGTTGATTTGAAGCAGTTCCGAGAAAGTCTAAGCATAATCCTCACTTTTCCCTCCTGGCACTTTCCCTGTAGGGGATACCGCAAGACGTTTCTGTATATTGGGCACAGCGCTCTGCAGGGTGTTAGCAGAGAGTTTCCCGGGACAGTGAAACCCTATGTCAGAGACACTGAGAAGAAGCCCCAATGTTCCCTCCAGGCACTTTCAGTGTGGGTGCCTTCTCCACGTGGTTCCTGGTTTCACTGCAGCTCTGAAGAGAATGTTAGCAAAGAGGTAATCGGGACAGTGCAAACAGTACTCAAAGACAGGGAGAGCAAGCTCTCTCTTGGCACTTTGGATGTGGGACATACAGCGAGATGTTTGCTGCTTTTACATTTGGCTGTTGGGAGATTTACAGCACAAAGATATCTAGTTGATTTGAAGCAGTTCCGAGAAAGTCTAAGCATAATCCTCACTTTTCCCTCCTGGCACTTTCACTGTAGGGGATACCGCAAGACGTTTCTGTATATTGGGCACAGCGCTCTGCAGGGTGTTAGCAGAGAGTTTCCCGGGACAGTGAAACCCTATGTCGGAGACACTGAGAAGAAGCCCCAATGGTCCTTCCAGACACTTTCAGTGTGGGTGCCTTCTCCACGTGGTTCCTGGTTTCACTGCAGCTCTGAAGAGAATGTTAGCAAAGAGGTAATCGGGACAGTGCAAACAGTACTCAAAGACAGGGAGAGCAAGCTCTACATTACTCTCTTGGCACTTTGGATGTGGGACATACAGCGAGATGTTTGCTGCTTTTACATTTGGCTGTTGGGAGATTTACAGCACAAAGATATCTAGTTGATTTGAAGCAGTTCCGAGAAAGTCTAAGCATAATCCTCACTTTTCCCTCCTGGCACTTTCCCTGTAGGGGATACCGCAAGACGTTTCTGTATATTGGGCACAGCGCTCTGCAGGGTGTTAGCAGAGAGTTTCCCGGGACAGTGAAACCCTATATCGGAGACACTGAGAAGAAGCCCCAATGTTCACTCCAGGCACTTTCAGTGTGGGTGCCTTCTCCACGTGGTTCCTGGTTTCACTGCAGCTCTGAAGAGAATGTTAGCAAAGAGGTAATCGGGACAGTGCAAACAGTACTCAAAGACAGGGAGAGCAAGCTCTCTCTTGGCACTTTGGATGTGGGACATACAGCGAGATGTTTGCTGCTTTTACATTTGGCTGTTGGGAGATTTACAGCACAAAGATATCTAGTTGATTTGAAGCAGTTCCGAGAAAGTCTAAGCATAATCCTCACTTTTCCCTCCTGGCACTTTCCCTGTAGAGGATACCGCAAGACGTTTCTGTATATTGGGCACAGCGCTCTGCAGGGTGTTAGCAGAGAGTTTCCCGGGACAGTGAAACCCTATGTCGGAGACACTGAGAAGAAGCCCCAATGTTCCCTCCAGGCACTTTCAGTGTGGGTGCCTTCTCCACGTGGTTCCTGGTTTCACTGCAGCTCTGAAGAGAATGTTAGCAAAGAGGTAATCGGGACAGTGCAAACAGTACTCAAAGACAGGGAGAGCAAGCTCTACATTACTCTCTTGGCACTTTGGATGTGGGACATACAGCGAGATGTTTGCTGCTTTTACATTTGGCTGTTGGGAGATTTACAGCACAAAGATATCTAGTTGATTTGAAGCAGTTCCGAGAAAGTCTAAACATAATCCTCACTTTTCCCTCCTGGCACTTTCCCTGTAGGAGATACCGCAAGACGTTTCTGTATATTGGGCACAGCGCTCTGCAGGGTGTTAGCAGAGAGTTTCCCGGGACAGTGAAACCCTATGTCAGAGACACTGAGAAGAAGCCCCAATGTTCCCTCCAGGCACTTTCAGTGTGGGTGCCTTCTCCACGTGGTTCCTGGTTTCACTGCAGCTCTGAAGAGAATGTTAGCAAAGAGGTAATCGGGACAGTGCAAACAGTACTCAAAGACAGGGAGAGCAAGCTCTCTCTTGGCACTTTGGATGTGGGACATACAGCGAGATGTTTGCTGCTTTTACATTTGGCTGTTGGGAGATTTACAGCACAAAGATATCTAGTTGATTTGAAGCAGTTCCGAGAAAGTCTAAACATAATCCTCACTTTTCCCTCCTGGCACTTTCCCTGTAGGGGATACCGCAAGACGTTTCTGTACATTGGGCACAGCGCTCTGCAGGGTGTTAGCAGAGAGTTTCCCGGGACAGTGAAACCCTATATCGGAGACACTGAGAAGAAGCCCCAATGTTCACTCCAGGCACTTTCAGTGTGGGTGCCTTCTCCACGTGGTTCCTGGTTTCACTGCAGCTCTGAAGAGAATGTTAGCAAAGAGGTAATCGGGACAGTGCAAACAGTACTCAAAGACAGGGAGAGCAAGCTCTCTCTTGGCACTTTGGATGTGGGACATACAGCGAGATGTTTGCTGCTTTTACATTTGGCTGTTGGGAGATTTACAGCACAAAGATATCTAGTTGATTTGAAGCAGTTCCGAGAAAGTCTAAACATAATCCTCACTTTTCCCTCCTGGCACTTTCCCTGTAGGAGATACCGCAAGACGTTTCTGTACATTGGGCACAGCGCTCTGCAGGGTGTTAGCAGAGAGTTTCCCGGGACAGTGAAACCCTATATCAGAGACACTGAGAAGAAGCCCCAACGTTCCCTCCAGGCACTTTCAGTGTGGGTGCCTTCTCCACGTGGTTCCTGGTTTCACTGCAGCTCTGAAGAGAATGTTAGCAAAGAGGTAATCGGGACAGTGCAAACAGTACTCAAAGACAGGGAGAGCAAGCTCTCTCTTGGCACTTTGGATGTGGGACATACAGCGAGATGTTTGCTGCTTTTACATTTGGCTGTTGGGAGATTTACAGCACAAAGATATCTAGTTGATTTGAAGCAGTTCCGAGAAAGTCTAAGCATAATCCTCACTTTTCCCTCCTGGCACTTTCCCTGTAGGGGATACCGCAAGACGTTTCTGTATATTGGGCACAGCGCTCTGCAGGGTGTTAGCAGAGAGTTTCCCGGGACAGTGAAACCCTATGTCAGAGACACTGAGAAGAAGCCCCAATGTTCCCTCCAGGCACTTTCAGTGTGGGTGCCTTCTCCACGTGGTTCCTGGTTTCACTGCAGCTCTGAAGAGAATGTTAGCAAAGAGGTAATCGGGACAGTACAAACAGTACTCAAAGACAGGGAGAGCAAGCTCTCTCTTGGCACTTTGGATGTGGGACATACAGCGAGATGTTTGCTGCTTTTACATTTGGCTGTTGGGAGATTTACAGCACAAAGATATCTAGTTGATTTGAAGCAGTTCCGAGAAAGTCTAAACATAATCCTCACTTTTCCCTCCTGGCACTTTCCCTGTACGAGATACCGCAAGACGTTTCTGTATATTGGGCACAGCGCTCTGCAGGGTGTTAGCAGAGAGTTTCCCGGGACAGTGAAACCCTATGTCAGAGACACTGAGAAGAAGCCCCAATGTTCCCTCCAGGCACTTTCAGTGTGGGTGCCTTCTCCACGTGGTTCCTGGTTTCACTGCAGCTCTGAAGAGAATGTTAGCAAAGAGGTAATCGGGACAGTGCAAACAGTACTCAAAGACAGGGAGAGCAAGCTCTACATTACTCTCTTGGCACTTTGGATGTGGGACATACAGCGAGATGTTTGCTGCTTTTACATTTGGCTGTTGGGAGATTTACAGCACAAAGATATCTAGTTGATTTGAAGCAGTTCCGAGAAAGTCTAAACATAATCCTCACTTTTCCCTCCTGGCACTTTCCCTGTAGGGGATACCGCAAGACGTTTCTGTACATTGGGCACAGCGCTCTGCAGGGTGTTAGCAGAGAGTTTCCCGGGACAGTGAAACCCTATATCGGAGACACTGAGAAGAAGCCCCAATGTTCACTCCAGGCACTTTCAGTGTGGGTGCCTTCTCCACGTGGTTCCTGGTTTCACTGCAGCTCTGAAGAGAATGTTAGCAAAGAGGTAATCGGGACAGTGCAAACAGTACTCAAAGACAGGGAGAGCAAGCTCTCTCTTGGCACTTTGGATGTGGGACATACAGCGAGATGTTTGCTGCTTTTACATTTGGCTGTTGGGAGATTTACAGCACAAAGATATCTAGTTGATTTGAAGCAGTTCCGAGAAAGTCTAAACATAATCCTCACTTTTCCCTCCTGGCACTTTCCCTGTAGGAGATACCGCAAGACGTTTCTGTATATTGGGCACAGCGCTCTGCAGGGTGTTAGCAGAGAGTTTCCCGGGACAGTGAAACCCTATGTCAGAGACACTGAGAAGAAGCCCCAATGTTCCCTCCAGGCACTTTCAGTGTGGGTGCCTTCTCCACGTGGTTCCTGGTTTCACTGCAGCTCTGAAGAGAATGTTAGCAAAGAGGTAATCGGGACAGTGCAAACAGTACTCAAAGACAGGGAGAGCAAGCTCTACATTACTCACTTGGCACTATGGATGTGGGACATACAGCGAGATGTTTGCTGCTTTTACATTTGGCTGTTGGGAGATTTACAGCACAAAGATATCTAGTTGATTTGAAGCAGTTCCGAGAAAGTCTAAGCATAATCCTCACTTTTCCCTCCTGGCACTTTCCCTGTAGGGGATACCGCAAGACGTTTCTGTATATTGGGCACAGCGCTCTGCAGGGTGTTAGCAGAGAGTTTCCCGGGACAGTGAAACCCTATGTCAGAGACACTGAGAAGAAGCCCCAATGTTCCCTCCAGGCACTTTCAGTGTGGGTGCCTTCTCCACGTGGTTCCTGGTTTCACTGCAGCTCTGAAGAGAATGTTAGCAAAGAGGTAATCGGGACAGTGCAAACAGTACTCAAAGACAGGGAGAGCAAGCTCTCTCTTGGCACTTTGGATGTGGGACATACAGCGAGATGTTTGCTGCTTTTACATTTGGCTGTTGGGAGATTTACAGCACAAAGATATCTAGTTGATTTGAAGCAGTTCCGAGAAAGTCTAAGCATAATCCTCACTTTTCCCTCCTGGCACTTTCACTGTAGGGGATACCGCAAGACGTTTCTGTATATTGGGCACAGCGCTCTGCAGGGTGTTAGCAGAGAGTTTCCCGGGACAGTGAAACCCTATGTCGGAGACACTGAGAAGAAGCCCCAATGGTCCTTCCAGACACTTTCAGTGTGGGTGCCTTCTCCACGTGGTTCCTGGTTTCACTGCAGCTCTGAAGAGAATGTTAGCAAAGAGGTAATCGGGACAGTGCAAACAGTACTCAAAGACAGGGAGAGCAAGCTCTACATTACTCTCTTGGCACTTTGGATGTGGGACATACAGCGAGATGTTTGCTGCTTTTACATTTGGCTGTTGGGAGATTTACAGCACAAAGATATCTAGTTGATTTGAAGCAGTTCCGAGAAAGTCTAAGCATAATCCTCACTTTTCCCTCCTGGCACTTTCCCTGTAGGGGATACCGCAAGACGTTTCTGTATATTGGGCACAGCGCTCTGCAGGGTGTTAGCAGAGAGTTTCCCGGGACAGTGAAACCCTATATCGGAGACACTGAGAAGAAGCCCCAATGTTCACTCCAGGCACTTTCAGTGTGGGTGCCTTCTCCACGTGGTTCCTGGTTTCACTGCAGCTCTGAAGAGAATGTTAGCAAAGAGGTAATCGGGACAGTGCAAACAGTACTCAAAGACAGGGAGAGCAAGCTCTCTCTTGGCACTTTGGATGTGGGACATACAGCGAGATGTTTGCTGCTTTTACATTTGGCTGTTGGGAGATTTACAGCACAAAGATATCTAGTTGATTTGAAGCAGTTCCGAGAAAGTCTAAGCATAATCCTCACTTTTCCCTCCTGGCACTTTCCCTGTAGAGGATACCGCAAGACGTTTCTGTATATTGGGCACAGCGCTCTGCAGGGTGTTAGCAGAGAGTTTCCCGGGACAGTGAAACCCTATGTCGGAGACACTGAGAAGAAGCCCCAATGTTCCCTCCAGGCACTTTCAGTGTGGGTGCCTTCTCCACGTGGTTCCTGGTTTCACTGCAGCTCTGAAGAGAATGTTAGCAAAGAGGTAATCGGGACAGTGCAAACAGTACTCAAAGACAGGGAGAGCAAGCTCTACATTACTCTCTTGGCACTTTGGATGTGGGACATACAGCGAGATGTTTGCTGCTTTTACATTTGGCTGTTGGGAGATTTACAGCACAAAGATATCTAGTTGATTTGAAGCAGTTCCGAGAAAGTCTAAACATAATCCTCACTTTTCCCTCCTGGCACTTTCCCTGTAGGAGATACCGCAAGACGTTTCTGTATATTGGGCACAGCGCTCTGCAGGGTGTTAGCAGAGAGTTTCCCGGGACAGTGAAACCCTATGTCAGAGACACTGAGAAGAAGCCCCAATGTTCCCTCCAGGCACTTTCAGTGTGGGTGCCTTCTCCACGTGGTTCCTGGTTTCACTGCAGCTCTGAAGAGAATGTTAGCAAAGAGGTAATCGGGACAGTGCAAACAGTACTCAAAGACAGGGAGAGCAAGCTCTCTCTTGGCACTTTGGATGTGGGACATACAGCGAGATGTTTGCTGCTTTTACATTTGGCTGTTGGGAGATTTACAGCACAAAGATATCTAGTTGATTTGAAGCAGTTCCGAGAAAGTCTAAACATAATCCTCACTTTTCCCTCCTGGCACTTTCCCTGTAGGGGATACCGCAAGACGTTTCTGTACATTGGGCACAGCGCTCTGCAGGGTGTTAGCAGAGAGTTTCCCGGGACAGTGAAACCCTATATCGGAGACACTGAGAAGAAGCCCCAATGTTCACTCCAGGCACTTTCAGTGTGGGTGCCTTCTCCACGTGGTTCCTGGTTTCACTGCAGCTCTGAAGAGAATGTTAGCAAAGAGGTAATCGGGACAGTGCAAACAGTACTCAAAGACAGGGAGAGCAAGCTCTCTCTTGGCACTTTGGATGTGGGACATACAGCGAGATGTTTGCTGCTTTTACATTTGGCTGTTGGGAGATTTACAGCACAAAGATATCTAGTTGATTTGAAGCAGTTCCGAGAAAGTCTAAACATAATCCTCACTTTTCCCTCCTGGCACTTTCCCTGTAGGAGATACCGCAAGACGTTTCTGTACATTGGGCACAGCGCTCTGCAGGGTGTTAGCAGAGAGTTTCCCGGGACAGTGAAACCCTATATCAGAGACACTGAGAAGAAGCCCCAACGTTCCCTCCAGGCACTTTCAGTGTGGGTGCCTTCTCCACGTGGTTCCTGGTTTCACTGCAGCTCTGAAGAGAATGTTAGCAAAGAGGTAATCGGGACAGTGCAAACAGTACTCAAAGACAGGGAGAGCAAGCTCTCTCTTGGCACTTTGGATGTGGGACATACAGCGAGATGTTTGCTGCTTTTACATTTGGCTGTTGGGAGATTTACAGCACAAAGATATCTAGTTGATTTGAAGCAGTTCCGAGAAAGTCTAAGCATAATCCTCACTTTTCCCTCCTGGCACTTTCCCTGTAGGGGATACCGCAAGACGTTTCTGTATATTGGGCACAGCGCTCTGCAGGGTGTTAGCAGAGAGTTTCCCGGGACAGTGAAACCCTATGTCAGAGACACTGAGAAGAAGCCCCAATGTTCCCTCCAGGCACTTTCAGTGTGGGTGCCTTCTCCACGTGGTTCCTGGTTTCACTGCAGCTCTGAAGAGAATGTTAGCAAAGAGGTAATCGGGACAGTACAAACAGTACTCAAAGACAGGGAGAGCAAGCTCTCTCTTGGCACTTTGGATGTGGGACATACAGCGAGATGTTTGCTGCTTTTACATTTGGCTGTTGGGAGATTTACAGCACAAAGATATCTAGTTGATTTGAAGCAGTTCCGAGAAAGTCTAAACATAATCCTCACTTTTCCCTCCTGGCACTTTCCCTGTAGGAGATACCGCAAGACGTTTCTGTATATTGGGCACAGCGCTCTGCAGGGTGTTAGCAGAGAGTTTCCCGGGACAGTGAAACCCTATGTCAGAGACACTGAGAAGAAGCCCCAATGTTCCCTCCAGGCACTTTCAGTGTGGGTGCCTTCTCCACGTGGTTCCTGGTTTCACTGCAGCTCTGAAGAGAATGTTAGCAAAGAGGTAATCGGGACAGTGCAAACAGTACTCAAAGACAGGGAGAGCAAGCTCTACATTACTCTCTTGGCACTTTGGATGTGGGACATACAGCGAGATGTTTGCTGCTTTTACATTTGGCTGTTGGGAGATTTACAGCACAAAGATATCTAGTTGATTTGAAGCAGTTCCGAGAAAGTCTAAACATAATCCTCACTTTTCCCTCCTGGCACTTTCCCTGTAGGGGATACCGCAAGACGTTTCTGTACATTGGGCACAGCGCTCTGCAGGGTGTTAGCAGAGAGTTTCCCGGGACAGTGAAACCCTATATCGGAGACACTGAGAAGAAGCCCCAATGTTCACTCCAGGCACTTTCAGTGTGGGTGCCTTCTCCACGTGGTTCCTGGTTTCACTGCAGCTCTGAAGAGAATGTTAGCAAAGAGGTAATCGGGACAGTGCAAACAGTACTCAAAGACAGGGAGAGCAAGCTCTCTCTTGGCACTTTGGATGTGGGACATACAGCGAGATGTTTGCTGCTTTTACATTTGGCTGTTGGGAGATTTACAGCACAAAGATATCTAGTTGATTTGAAGCAGTTCCGAGAAAGTCTAAACATAATCCTCACTTTTCCCTCCTGGCACTTTCCCTGTAGGAGATACCGCAAGACGTTTCTGTATATTGGGCACAGCGCTCTGCAGGGTGTTAGCAGAGAGTTTCCCGGGACAGTGAAACCCTATGTCAGAGACACTGAGAAGAAGCCCCAATGTTCCCTCCAGGCACTTTCAGTGTGGGTGCCTTCTCCACGTGGTTCCTGGTTTCACTGCAGCTCTGAAGAGAATGTTAGCAAAGAGGTAATCGGGACAGTGCAAACAGTACTCAAAGACAGGGAGAGCAAGCTCTCTCTTGGCACTTTGGATGTGGGACATACAGCGAGATGTTTGCTGCTTTTACATTTGGCTGTTGGGAGATTTACAGCACAAAGATATCTAGTTGATTTGAAGCAGTTCCGAGAAAGTCTAAACATAATCCTCACTTTTCCCTCCTGGCACTTTCCCTGTAGGAGATACCGCAAGACGTTTCTGTATATTGGGCACAGCGCTCTGCAGGGTGTTAGCAGAGAGTTTCCCGGGACAGTGAAACCCTATGTCAGAGACACTGAGAAGAAGCCCCAATGTTCCCTCCAGGCACTTTCAGTGTGGGTGCCTTCTCCACGTGGTTCCTGGTTTCACTGCAGCTCTGAAGAGAATGTTAGCAAAGAGGTAATCGGGACAGTGCAAACAGTACTCAAAGACAGGGAGAGCAAGCTCTACATTACTCTCTTGGCACTTTGGATGTGGGACATACAGCGAGATGTTTGCTGCTTTTACATTTGGCTGTTGGGAGATTTACAGCACAAAGATATCTAGTTGATTTGAAGCAGTTCCGAGAAAGTCTAAACATAATCCTCACTTTTCCCTCCTGGCACTTTCCCTGTAGGGGATACCGCAAGGCGTTTCTGTATATTGGGCACAGCGCTCTGCAGGGTGTTAGCAGAGAGTTTCCCGGGACAGTGAAACCCTATGTCAGAGACACTGAGAAGAAGCCCCAATGTTCCCTCCAGGCACTTTCAGTGTGGGTGCCTTCTCCACGTGGTTCCTGGTTTCACTGCAGCTCTGAAGAGAATGTTAGCAAAGAGGTAATCGGGACAGTACAAACAGTACTCAAAGACAGGGAGAGCAAGCTCTCTCTTGGCACTTTGGATGTGGGACATACAGCGAGATGTTTGCTGCTTTTACATTTGGCTGTTGGGAGATTTACAGCACAAAGATATCTAGTTGATTTGAAGCAGTTCCGAGAAAGTCTAAACATAATCCTCACTTTTCCCTCCTGGCACTTTCCCTGTAGGAGATACCGCAAGACGTTTCTGTATATTGGGCACAGCGCTCTGCAGGGTGTTAGCAGAGAGTTTCCCGGGACAGTGAAACCCTATGTCAGAGACACTGAGAAGAAGCCCCAATGTTCCCTCCAGGCACTTTCAGTGTGGGTGCCTTCTCCACGTGGTTCCTGGTTTCACTGCAGCTCTGAAGAGAATGTTAGCAAAGAGGTAATCGGGACAGTGCAAACAGTACTCAAAGACAGGGAGAGCAAGCTCTACATTACTCTCTTGGCACTTTGGATGTGGGACATACAGCGAGATGTTTGCTGCTTTTACATTTGGCTGTTGGGAGATTTACAGCACAAAGATATCTAGTTGATTTGAAGCAGTTCCGAGAAAGTCTAAACATAATCCTCACTTTTCCCTCCTGGCACTTTCCCTGTAGGGGATACCGCAAGACGTTTCTGTACATTGGGCACAGCGCTCTGCAGGGTGTTAGCAGAGAGTTTCCCGGGACAGTGAAACCCTATATCGGAGACACTGAGAAGAAGCCCCAATGTTCCCTCCAGGCACTTTCAGTGTGGGTGCCTTCTCCACGTGGTTCCTGGTTTCACTGCAGCTCTGAAGAGAATGTTAGCAAAGAGGTAATCGGGACAGTGCAAACAGTACTCAAAGACAGGGAGAGCAAGCTCTACATTACTCTCTTGGCACTTTGGATGTGGGACATACAGCGAGATGTTTGCTGCTTTTACTTTTGGCTGTTGGGAGATTTACAGCACAAAGATATCTAGTTGATTTGAAGCAGTTCCGAGAAAGTCTAAGCATAATCCTCACTTTTCCCTCCTGGCACTTTCCCTGTAGGAGATACCGCAAGACGTTTCTGTATATTGGGCACAGCGCTCTGCAGGGTGTTAGCAGAGAGTTTCCCGGGACAGTGAAACCCTATGTCAGAGACACTGAGAAGAAGCCCCAATGTTCCCTCCAGGCACTTTCAGTGTGGGTGCCTTCTCCACGTGGTTCCTGGTTTCACTGCAGCTCTGAAGAGAATGTTAGCAAAGAGGTAATCGGGACAGTGCAAACAGTACTCAAAGACAGGGAGAGCAAGCTCTCTCTTGGCACTTTGGATGTGGGACATACAGCGAGATGTTTGCTGCTTTTACATTTGGCTGTTGGGAGATTTACAGCACAAAGATATCTAGTTGATTTGAAGCAGTTCCGAGAAAGTCTAAACATAATCCTCACTTTTCCCTCCTGGCACTTTCCCTGTAGGGGATACTGCAAGACGTTTCTGTACATTGGGCACAGCGCTCTGCAGGGTGTTAGCAGAGAGTTTCCCGGGACAGTGAAACCCTATGTCAGAGACACTGAGAAGAAGCCCCAATGTTCCCTCCAGGCACTTTCAGTGTGGGTGCCTTCTCCACGTGGTTCCTGGTTTCACTGCAGCTCTGAAGAGAATGTTAGCAAAGAGGTAATCGGGACAGTGCAAACAGTACTCAAAGACAGGGAGAGCAAGCTCTACATTACTCTCTTGGCACTTTGGATGTGGGACATACAGCGAGATGTTTGCTGCTTTTACATTTGGCTGTTGGGAGATTTACAGCACAAAGATATCTAGTTGATTTGAAGCAGTTCCGAGAAAGTCTAAACATAATCCTCACTTTTCCCTCCTGGCACTTTCCCTGTAGGAGATACCGCAAGACGTTTCTGTATATTGGGCACAGCGCTCTGCAGGGTGTTAGCAGAGAGTTTCCCGGGACAGTGAAACCCTATGTCAGAGACACTGAGAAGAAGCCCCAATGTTCACTCCAGGCACTTTCAGTGTGGGTGCCTTCTCCACGTGGTTCCTGGTTTCACTGCAGCTCTGAAGAGAATGTTAGCAAAGAGGTAATCGGGACAGTGCAAACAGTACTCAAAGACAGGGAGAGCAAGCTCTACATTACTCTCTTGGCACTTTGGATGTGGGACATACAGCGAGATGTTTGCTGCTTTTACATTTGGCTGTTGGGAGATTTACAGCACAAAGATATCTAGTTGATTTGAAGCAGTTCCGAGAAAGTCTAAACATAATCCTCACTTTTCCCTCCTGGCACTTTCCCTGTAGGGGATACCGCAAGACGTTTCTGTACATTGGGCACAGCGCTCTGCAGGGTGTTAGCAGAGAGTTTCCCGGGACAGTGAAACCCTATATCGGAGACACTGAGAAGAAGCCCCAATGTTCACTCCAGGCACTTTCAGTGTGGGTGCCTTCTCCACGTGGTTCCTGGTTTCACTGCAGCTCTGAAGAGAATGTTAGCAAAGAGGTAATCGGGACAGTGCAAACAGTACTCAAAGACAGGGAGAGCAAGCTCTCTCTTGGCACTTTGGATGTGGGACATACAGCGAGATGTTTGCTGCTTTTACATTTGGCTGTTGGGAGATTTACAGCACAAAGATATCTAGTTGATTTGAAGCAGTTCCGAGAAAGTCTAAACATAATCCTCACTTTTCCCTCCTGGCACTTTCCCTGTAGGAGATACCGCAAGACGTTTCTGTATATTGGGCACAGCGCTCTGCAGGGTGTTAGCAGAGAGTTTCCCGGGACAGTGAAACCCTATGTCAAAGACACTGAGAAGAAGCCCCAATGTTCACTCCAGGCACTTTCAGTGTGGGTGCCTTCTCCACGTGGTTCCTGGTTTCACTGCAGCTCTGAAGAGAATGTTAGCAAAGAGGTAATTGGGACAGTGCAAACAGTACTCAAAGACAGGGAGAGCAAGCTCTACATTACTCTCTTGGCACTTTGGATGTGGGACATACAGCGAGATGTTTGCTGCTTTTACATTTGGCTGTTGGGAGATTTACAGCACAAAGATATCTAGTTGATTTGAAGCAGTTCCGAGAAAGTCTAAACATAATCCTCACTTTTCCCTCCTGGCACTTTCCCTGTAGGGGATACCGCAAGACGTTTCTGTATATTGGGCACAGCGCTCTGCAGGGTGTTAGCAGAGAGTTTCCCGGGACAGTGAAACCCTATGTCAGAGACACTGAGAAGAAGCCCCAATGTTCCTTCCAGGCACTTTCAGTGTGGGTGCCTTCTCCACGTGGTTCCTGGTTTCACTGCAGCTCTGAAGAGAATGTTAGCAAAGAGGTAATCGGGACAGTGCAAACAGTACTCAAAGACAGGGAGAGCAAGCTCTCTCTTGGCACTTTGGATGTGGGACATACAGCGAGATGTTTGCTGCTTTTACATTTGGCTGTTGGGAGATTTACAGCACAAAGATATCTAGTTGATTTGAAGCAGTTCCGAGAAAGTCTAAGCATAATCCTCACTTTTCCCTCCTGGCACTTTCCCTGTAGGGGATACCGCAAGACGTTTCTGTATATTGGGCACAGCGCTCTGCAGGGTGTTAGCAGAGAGTTTCCCGGGACAGTGAAACCCTATGTCAGAGACACTGAGAAGAAGCCCCAATGTTCCCTCCAGGCACTTTCAGTGTGGGTGCCTTCTCCACGTGGTTCCTGGTTTCACTGCAGCCGGAGTGTGCCCACTGCCCCAGGTGTGTGGGGCTACGCAAGAGGTTCCCAAAGAGCTTTAGAACAAGGCATAGTTTTCCCTGCTGGCTCTTTAGGCGTGGGACCAACCTCCAGACATATGGCCATTTTTGGGCCTGGCATGGCGCCAAGTGGGAAAGGGTGGTTTTGAGGCTGAAGAGAGCAGGAAAGCCTGCAGCCCCCAGGTGTGTGGGGCTACGCAAGCGGTTCCCAAAGAGCTTTAGAACAAGGCATAGTTTTCCCTGCTGGCTCTTTGGGCGTGGGACCAGTCTCCAGACATATGGCCATTTTTGTGCCTGGCGTGACGCCATGTGAAAAAGGGTGCTTTTGATGTTGAAGGCAGCAGGAAAGCCTGCAGCCCCCAGGTGTGTGGGGCTACGCAAGCGGTTCCCAAAGAGCTTTAGAACAAGGCATAGTTTTCCCTGCTGGCACTTTGGGCGTGGGACCAAACTCCAGACATATGGCCATTTTTGGGCCTGGCGTGGCGCCATGTGGGAAAGGGTGGTTTTGAGGCTGAAGAGAGCAGGAAAGCCTGCAGCCCCCAGGTGTGTGGGGCTACGCAAGCGGATCCCAAAGAGCTTTAGAACAAGGCATAGTTTTCCCTGCTGGCTCTTTGGGCGTGGGACCATTCTCCAGACATATGGCCATTTTTGGGCCTGGCGCAGCGCCAAGTGGGAAAGGGTGGTTTTGAGTCTGAAAGCGCGAGAAAAGCCTGCAGCCCCCAGTTTGTGTGGGGCTACGCAAGCGGTTCCCAAAGAGCTTTAGAACAAGGCATAGTTTTCCGTGCTGGCTCTTTGGGCGTGGGACCAGTCTCCAGACATATGGCCATTTTTGTGCCTGGAGCGACGCAAAGTGGGAAAGGGTGGTTTTGAGGCTGAAGGCAGCAGGAAAGCCTGCAGCCCCCAGGTGTGTGGGGCTATGCAAGCGGTTCCCAAAGAGCTTTAGAACAAGGCATAGTTTTCCCTGCTGGCTCTTTGGGCGTGGGACCAGTCTCCAGATATATGGCCATTTTTGTGCCTGGCGCAGCGCCATGTGGGAAAGGGTTGTTTTGAGTCTGAAGAGAGCAGGAAAGCCTGCAGCCCCCAGGTGTGTGGGGCTACGCAAGCGGTTCCCAAAGAGCTTTAGAACAAGGCATAGTTTTCCCTGCTGGCACTTTGGGCGTGGGACCAGTCTCCAGACATATGGCCATTTTTGTGCCTGGAGCGACGCCAAGTGGGAAAGGGTGGTTTTGAGGCTGAAGGCAGCAGGAAAGCCTGCAGCCCCCAGGTGTGTGGGGCTATGCAAGCGGTTCCCAAAGAGCTTTAGAACAAGGCATAGTTTTCCCTGCTGGCTCTTTGGGCGTGGGACCAGTCTCCAGACATATGGCCATTTTTGGGCCTGGCGTGGTGCCAAGTGGGAAAGGGTGGTTTTGAGTCTGAAGGCAGCAGGAAAGCCTGCAGCCCCAGGTGTGTGGGGCTACGCAAGCGGTTCCCAAAGAGCTTTAGAACAAGGCATAGTTTTCCCTGCTGGCTCTTTGGGCGTGGGACCAACCTCCAGACATATGGCCATTTTTGGGCCTGGCGGGGCGCCAATGGCGAAAGGTTTCTTTTGAGGCTGAAGGCAGCAGGAAAGCCTGCAGCCCCCAGGTGTGTGGGACTACGCAAGCGGTTCACAAAGAGCTTTAGAACAAGGCATAGTTTTCCCTGCTGGCTCTTTGGGCGTGGGACCAGTCTCCAGACATATGGCCATTTTTGTGCCTGGAGCGACGCCAAGTGGGAAAGGGTGGTTTTGAGGCTGAAGGCAGCAGGAAAGCCTGCAGCCCCCAGGTGTGTGGGGCTATGCAAGCGGTTCCCAAAGAGCTTTAGAACAAGGCATAGTTTTCCCTGCTGGCTCTTTGGGCGTGGGACCAGTCTCCAGACATATGGCCATTTTTGGGCCTGGCTTGGCGCCAAGTGGGAAAGGGTGGTTTTGAGGCTGAAGGCAGCAGGAAAGCCTGCAGCCCCCAGGTGTGTGGGGCTACGCAAGCGGTTCCCAAAGAGCTTTAGAACAAGGCATAGTTTTCCCTGCTGGCTCTTTGGGCGTGGGACCAGTCTCCAGACATATGGCAATTTTTGGGCCTGGAGAGGCACCAAGTGGGAAAGGGTGGTTTTGAGGATGAAGGCAGCAGGAAAGCCTGCAGCCCCCAGGTGTGTGGGGCTACGCAAGAGGTTCCCAAAGAGCTTTAGAACAAGGCATAGTTTTCCCTGCTGGCTCTTTGGGCGTGGGACCAAACTCCAGACATATGGCCATTTTTGGGCCTGGCGTGGCGCCATGTGGGAAAGGGTGGTTTTGAGGCTGAATGCAGCAGGAAAGCCTGCAGCCCCCAGGTCTGTGGGGCTACGCAAGCGGTTCCCAAAGAGCTTTAGAACAAGGCATATTTTTCCCTGCTGGCTCTTTGGGCGTGGGACCATTCTCCAGACATATGGCCATTTTTGGGCCTGGCGCAGCGCCAAGTGGGAAAGGGTTGTTTTGAGGCTGAAGGCAGCAGGAAAGCCTGCAGCCCCCAGGTGTGTGGGGCTACGCAAGCGGTTCCCAAAGAGCTTTAGAACAAGGCATAGTTTTCCCTGCTGGCTCTTTGGGCGTGGGACCAATCTTCAGACAAATGGCCATTTTTGTGCCTGGCGTGACGCCATGTGGAAAAGGGTTGTTTTGAGGCTGAAGGCAGCAGGAAAGCCTGCAGCCCCCAGGTGTGTGGGGCTACGCAAGCGGTTCCAAAAGAGCTTTAGAACAAGACATAGTTTTCCCTGCTGGCTCTTTGGGCGTGCGACCAACCTCCTGACATATGCCCATTTTTGTGCCTGGCGCAGCGCCAAGTGGGAAAGGGTGGTTTTGAGGTTGAAGGCAGCAGGAAAGCCTGCAGCCCCCAGGTGTGTGGGGCTATGCAAGCGGTTCCCAAAGAGCTTTAGAACAAGGCATAGTTTTCCCTGCTGGCTCTTTGGGCGTGGGACCAGTCTCCAGACATATGGCCATTTTTGTGCCTGGCGTGACGCCATGTGGGAAAGGGTGGTTTTGAGGCTGAAGGCAGCATGAAAGCCTGCAGCCCCCAGGTGTGTGGGGCTACGCAAGCGGTTCCCAAAAAGCTTTAGAACAAGGCATAATTTTCCCTGCTGCCTCTTTGGGCGTGGAACCAATCTCCAGATATATGGCCATTTTTGTGCCTGGCACGGCGCCATGTGGGAAAGGGTGGTTTTGAGGCTGAAGGCAGCAGGAAAGCCTGCAGCCCCCAGGTGTGTGGGGCTACGCAAGCGGTTCCCAAAGAGCTTTAGAACAAGGCATAGTTTTCCCTGCTGGCTGTTTCGGAAAGGGACCAGTCTCCAGATATATGGCCAATTTGGGCCTGGAGAGGCACCAAGTGGGAAAGGGTGGTTTTGAGGCTGAAGTCAGCAGGAAAGCCTGCAGCCCCCAGGTCTGTGGGGCTACGCAAGCGGTTCCCAAAGAGCTTTAGAACAGGGCATAGTTTTCCCAGCTTGCTCTTTGGGCGTGGGACCAATCTCCAGACATATGGCCATTTTTGTGCCTGGCGTGGCACCATGTGGAAAAGGGTGGTTTTGAGGCTGAAGGCAGCAGGAAAGCCTGCAGCCCCCAGGTCTGTGGGGCTACGCAAGCGGTTCCCAAAGAGCTTTAGAACAAGGCATAGTTTTCCCTGCTGGCTCTTTGGGCGTGGGACAAGCTCCAGACATATGGCCATTTTTGGGCCTGGCGCAGCGCCAAGTGGGAAAGGGTGGTTTTGAGGCTGAAGGCAGCAGGAAAGCCTGCAGCCCCCAGGTGTGTGGGGCTACGCAAGCAGTTCCCAAAGAGCTTTAGAACAAGGCATAGTTTTCCCTGCTGGCTCTTTGGGCATGGGACTAGTCTCCAGACATATGGCCATTTTTGGGCCTGGCGCGGGGCCAAGTGGGAAAGGGTGGTTTTGAGGCTGAAGGCAGCAGGAAAGCCTGCAGCCCCCAGGTGTGTGGGGCTACGCAAGCGGTTCCCAAAGAGCTTCAGAACAAGGCATAGTTTTCCCTGCTGGCTCTTTGGGCGTGGGACCAAACTCCAGACATATGGCCATTTTTGTGCCTGGCGTGGCGCCATGTAGGAAAGGGTGGTTTTGAGGCTGAAGGCAGCAGGAAAGCCTGCAGCCCCCAGGTGTGTGGGGCTACGCAAGCGGTTCCCAAAGAGCTTTAGAACAAGACATAGTTTTCCCTGCTGGCTCTTTGGGCGTGGGACCAAACTCCAGACATATGGCCATTTTTGTGCCTGGCGCAGCGCCAAGTGGGAAAGGGTGGTTTTGAGGTTGAAAGCGCGAGAAAAGCCTGCAGCCCCCAGTTTGTGTGGGGCTACGCAAGCGGTTCCCAAAGAGCTTTAGAACAAGGCATAGTTTTCCCTGCTGGCTCTTTGGGCGTGGGACCAGTCTCCAGACATATGGCCATTTTTGTGCCTGGCGCGGCGCCAAGTGGGAAAGCGTGCTTTTGAGGCTGAGGGAGAGCAGGAAAGCCTGCAGCTCCCAGGTGTGTGGGGCTACGCAAGCGGTTCCCAAAGAGCTATAGAGCAAGGCATAGTTTTCCCTGCTGGCTCTTTGGGAAAGGGACCAGTCTCCAGATATATGGCCATTTTTGTGCATGGCACGGCGCCATGTGGGAAAGGGTGGTTTTGAGGCTGAATGCAGCAGGAAAGCCTGCAGCCCCCAGGTGTGTGGGGCTACGCAAGCGGTTCCCAAAGAGCTTTAGAACAAGGCATAGTTTTCCCAGCTGGCTCTTTGGGCGAAGCACTAACCTCCAGACATATGGCCATTTTTGTGCCTGGCGTGGCGCCATGTGGAAAAGGGTGGTTTTGAGGCTGAAGGCAGCAGGAAAGCCTTCAGCCCCCAGGTGTGTGGGGCTACGCAAGTGGTTCCCAAAGAGCTTTAGAACAAGGCATAGTTTTCCCTGCTGGCTCTTTGGGCGTGGGACCAGTCTCCAGACATATGGCCATTTTTGTGCCTGGCGCGGGGCCATGTGGGAAAGGGTGGTTTTGAGGCTGAAGGCAGCAGGAAAGCCTGCAGCCCCCAGGTGTGTGGGGCTACGCAAGCGGTTCCCAAAGAGCTTTAGAACAAGGCATAGTTTTCCCTGCTGGCTCTTTGGGCGTGGGACCAGTCTCCAGACATATGGCCATTTTTGGGCCTGGCGCGGGGCCAAGTTGGAAAGGGTGGTTTTGAGGCTGAAGGCACCAGGAAAGCCTGCAGCCCCCACGTGTGTGGGGCTACGCAAGCGGTTCCCAAAGAGCTTTAGAACAAGGCATAGTTTTCCCTGCTGGCTGTTTGGGAAAGGGACCAGTCTCCAGATATATGGCCAATTTGGGCCTGGAGAGGCACCAAGTGGGAAAGGGTGGTTTTGAGGCTGAAGGCAGCAGGAAAGCCTGCAGCCCCCAGGTGTGTGGAGCTACGCAAGCGGTTCCCAAAGAGCTTTAGAACAAGGCATAGTTTTCCCTGCTGGCTCTTTGGGCGTGGGACCAGTCTCCAGACATATGGCCATTTTTGGGCCTGGCGCAGCGCCAAGTGGGAAAGGGTGCTTTTGACGCTGAAGAGAGCCGGAAATCCTGCAGCTCCCAGGTATGTGGGGCTACGAAAGCGGTTCCCAAAGAGCTTTAGAACAAGGCATAGTTTTCCCTGCTGGCTCTCTGGGCGTGGGACCAACCTCCCGACATATGGCCATTTTTGGGCCTGGCGCGGCGCCAAGTGGGAAAGGGTGGTTTTGAGGCTGAAGGCAGCAGGAAAGCCTGCAGCCCCCAGGTGTGTGGGGCTACGCAAGCAGTTCCCAAAGAGCTTTAGAACAAGGCATAGTTTTCCCTGCTGGCTCTTTGGGCGTGGGACCAACCTCCAGACATATGGCCATTTTTGTGCCTGGCGGAGCGCCATGTGGGAAAGGGTGGTTTTTAGTCTGAAGGCAGCAGGAAAGCCTGCAGCCCCCAGGTGTGTGGGGCTACGCAAGCCGTTCCCAAAGAGCTTTAGAACAAGGCATAGTTTTCCCTGCTGGCTCTTTGGGCGTGGGACCAACCTCCAGACATATGGCCATTTTTGTGCCTGGCGTGACGCCATGTGAAAAAGGGTGCTTTTGAGGTTGAAGGCAGCAGGAAAGCCTGCAGCCCCCACGTGTGTGGGGCTATGCAAGCGGTTCCCAAAGAGCTTTAGAACAAGGCATAGTTTTCCCTGCTGGCTCTTGGGGCGTGGGACCAGTCTCCAGACATATGGCCATTTTTGGGCCTGGCGTGACGCCATGTGGAAAAGGGTGCTTTTGAGGTTGAAGGCAGCAGGAAAGCCTGCAGCCCCCAGGTGTGTGGGGCTACGCAAGCGGTTCCCAAAGAGCTTTAGAACAAGGCATAGTTTTCCCTGCTGGCTCTTTGGGCATGGGACCAGTCTCCAGACATATGGCCATTTTTGGGCCTGGCGCGGGGCCAAGTGGGAAAGGGTGGTTTTGAGGCTGAAGGCAGCATGAAATCCTGCAGCCCCCACATGTGTGGGGCTACGCAAGCGGTTCCCAAAGAGCTTTAGAACAAGGCATAGTTTTCCCTGCTGGCTCTTTGGGCGTGGGACCAACCTCCAGACATATGGCCATTTTTGGGCCTGGCACGGCGCCATGTGCGAAAGGGTTGTTTTGAGGCTTAAGAGAGCAGGAAAGCCTGCAGCCCCCAGGTGTGTGGGGCTACGCAAGCAGTTCACAAAGAGCTTTAGAACAAGGCATAGTTTTCCCTGCTGGCTCTTTGGGCGTGGGACCAGTCTCCAGACATATGGCCATTTTTGGGCCTGGCGGCGCGCCAATTGCGAAAGGTTTCTTTTGAGGCTGAAGGCAGCAGGAAAGCCTGCAGCCCCCAGGTCTGTGGGGCTACGCAAGCGGTTCTCAAAGAGCTTTAGAACAAGGCATAGTTTTCCCTGCTGGCTCTTTGGGCGTGGGACCAGTCTTCAGACATATGGCCATTTTTGGGCCTGGCGCGGCGCCAATTGCAAAAGGTTTCTTTTGAGGCTGAAGAGAGCAGGAAAGCCTGCAGCCCCCAGGTCTGTGGGGCTACGCAAGCGGTTCCCAAAGAGCTTTAGAACAAGGCATAGTTTTCCCTGCTGGCTCTTTGGGCGTGGGACCAGTCTCCAGACATATGGCCATTTTTCTGCCTGTCGTGACGCCATGTGGAAAAGGGTGCTTTTGAGGTTGAAGGCGGCAGGAAAGCCTGCAGCCCCCAGGTGTGTGGGGCTACGCAAGCGGTTCCCAAAGAGCTTTAGAACAAGGCATAGTCTTCCCTGCTGGCTCTTTGGGCGTGGGACCAGTCTCCAGACATATGGCCATTTTTGGGCCTGGCGGAGCGCCATGTGGGAAAGGGTGGTTTTGAGGCTGAAGGCAGCAGGAAAGCCTGCAGCCCCCAGGTGTGTGGGGCTACGCAAGCGGTTCCCAAAGAGCTTTAGAACAAGGCATAGTTTTCCCTGCTGGCTCTTTGGGCGTGGGACCAACCTCCAGACATATGGCCATTTTTGTGCCTGGCGTGACGCCATGTGGAAAAGGGTGCTTTTGAGGTTGAAGGCAGCAGGAAAGCCTGCAGCCCCCAGGTCTGTGGGGCTACGCAAGCGGTTCCCAAAGAGCTTTAGAACAAGGCATAGTTTTCCCTGCTGGCTCTTTGGGCGTGGGACCAAACTCCAGACATATGGCCATTTTTGTGCCTGGCGTGGCGCCATGTGGGGAAGGGTGGTTTTGAGGCTGAAGGCAGCAGGAAAGCCTGCAGCCCCCAGGTCTGTGGGGCTACGCAAGCGGTTCCCAAAGAGCTTTAGAACAAGGCATATTTTTCCCTGCTGGCTCTTTGGGCGTGGGACCATTCTCCAGACATATGGCCATTTTTGTGCCTGGCGGAGCGTCAAGTGGGAAAGGGTGGTTTTGAGGCTGAAGGCAGCAGGAAAGCCTGCAGCCCCCAGGTGTGTGGGGCTACGCAAGCGGTTCCCAAAGAGCTTTAGAACAAGGCATAGTTTTCCCTGCTGGCTCTTTGGGCGTGGGACCAATCTCTAGACATATGGCCATTTTTGTGCCTGGCGCGGCGGCAAGTGGGAAAGCGTGCTTTTGAGGCTGAAGAGAGCAGGAAAGCCTGCAGCCCCCAGGTGTGTGGGGCTACGCAAGCGTTTCCCAAAGAGCTTTAGAACAAGGCATAGTTTTCCCTGCTGGCTCTTTGGGCGTGGGACCAGTCTCCAGACATATGGCCATTTTTGGGCCTGGCGCGGGGCCAAGTGGGAAAGGGTGGTTTTGAGGCTGAAGGCAGCAGGAAAGCCTGCAGCCCCCAGGTGTGTGGGGCTACGCAAGCGGTTCCCAAAGAGCTTTAGAACAAGGCATAGTTTTCCCTGCTGGCTCTTTGGGCGTGGGACCAATCTCCAGATATATGGCCATTTTTGTGCCTGGCACGGCGCCATGTGTGAAAGGGTTGTTTTGAGGCTGAAGAGAGCAGGAAAGCCTGCAGCCCCCAGGTGTGTGGGGCTACGCAAGCGGTTCACAAAGAGCTTTAGAACAAGGCATAGTTTTCCCTGCTGGCTCTTTGGGCGTGGGACCAATCTTCAGACATATGGCCATTTTTGGGCCTGGCGGGGCGCCAATTGCGAAAGGTTTCTTTTGAGGCTGAAGGCAGCAGGAAAGCCTGCAGCCCGCGGGTCTGTGGGGCTACGCAAGCGGTTCCCAAAGAGCTTTAGAACAAGGCATAGTTTTCCCTGCTTGTTCTTTGGGCGTGGGACCAACCTCCAGACATATGGCCATTTTTCTGCCTGTCGTGACGCCATGTGGAAAAGGGTGTGCTTTTGAGGTTGAAGGCGGCAGGAAAGCCTGCAGCCCCCAGGTGTGTGGGGCTACACAAGCGGTGCCCAAAGAGCTTTAGAACAAGGCATAGTTTTCCCTGCTGGCTCTTTGGGCGTGGGACCAGTCTCCAGACATATGGCCATTTTTGGGCCTGGCTTGGCGCCAAGTGGGAAATGGTGGTTTTGAGGCTGAAGGCAGCAGGAAAGCCTGCAGCCCCCAGGTGTGTGGGGCTACGCAAGCGGTTCCCAAAGAGCTTTAGAACAAGGCATAGTTTTCCCTGCTGGCTCTTTGGGCGTGGGACCAACCTCCAGACATATGGCCATTTTTGTGCCTGGCGCAGCGCCAAGTGGGAAAGGGTGGTTTTGAGGCTGAAAGCGCGAGAAAAGCCTGCAGCCCCCAGTTTGTGTGGGGCTATGCAAGCGGTTCCCAAAGAGCTTTAGAACAAGGCATAGTTTTCCCTGCTGGCTCTTTGAGCGTGGGACCAATCTCCAGAGATATGGCCATTTTTGTGCCTGGCGCGGCGGCAAGTGGGAAAGCGTGCTTTTGAGGCTGAGGGAGAGCAGGAAAGCCTGCAGCCCCCAGGTGTGTGGGGCTACGCAAGCGGTTCCCAAAGAGCTTTAGAACAAGGCATAGTTTTCCCTGCTGGCTCTTTGGGCGTGGGACCAGTCTCCTGACATATGGCCATTTTTGGGCCTGGCGCGGGGCCAATTTGGAAAGGGTGGTTTTGAGGCTGAAGGCAGCAGGAAAGCCTGCAGCCCCCAGGTGTGTGGGGCTACGCAAGCGGTTCCCAAAGAGCTTTAGAACAAGGCATAGTTTTCCCTGCTGGCTCTTTGGGAAAGGGACAAGTCTCCAGAAATATGGCCATTTTTGTGCCTGGCACGATGCGAAGTGGGAAAGGGTGGTTTTGAGGCTGAAGGCAGCAGGAAAGCCTGCAGCCCCCAGGTGTGTGGGGCTACGCAAGCGGTTCACAAAGAGCTTTAGAACAAGGCATAGTTTTCCCTGCTGGCTCTTTGGGCGTGGGACCAATCTTCAGACATACGGCCATTTTTGGGCCTGGCGGGGCGCCAATTGCGAAAGGTTTCTTTTGAGGCTGAAGGCAGCAGGAAAGCCTGCAGCCCCCAGGTCTGTGGGGCTACGCAAGCGGTTCTCAAAGAGCTTTAGAACAAGGCATAGTTTTCCCTGCTGGCTCTTTGGGCGTGGGACCAATCTTCAGACATATGGCCATTTTTGGGCCTGGCGCGGCGCCAATTGCAAAAGGTTTCTTTTGAGGCTGAAGAGAGCAGGAAAGCCTGCAGCCCCCAGGTCTGTGGGGCTACGCAAGCGGTTCCCAAAGAGCTTTAGAACAAGGCATAATTTTCCCTGCTGGCTCTTTAGGCGTGGGACCAACCTCCAGACATATGGCCATTTTTGGGCCTGGCGTGGCGCCAAGTGGGAAACGGTGGTTTTCAGGTTGAAAGCGCGAGAAAAGCCTGCAGCCCCCAGTTTGTGTGGGGCTACGCAAGCGGTTCCCAAAGAGCTTTAGAACAAGGCATAGTTTTCCCTGCTGGCTCTTTGGGCGTGGGACCAATCTCCAGACATATGGCCATTTTTGGGCCTGGCGCGGCGCCAAGTGGGAAAGCGTGCTTTTGAGGCTGAAGAGAGCCGGAAATCCTGCAGCTCCCAGGTATGTGGGGCTACGCAAGCGGTTCCCAAAGAGCTTTAGAACAAGGCATAGTTTTCCCTGCTGGCTCTTCGGGCGTGGGACCAGCCTCCAGACATATGGCCATTTTTGGGCCTGGCGCGGCGCCAAGTGGGAAAGGGTGGTTTTGAGGCTGAAGGCAGCAGGAAAGCCTGCAGCCCCCAGGTGTGTGGGGCTACGCAAGCGGTTCCCAAAGAGCTTTAGAACAAGGCATAGTTTTCCCTGCTGGCTCTTTGGGCGTGGGACCAGTCTCCAGACATATGGCCATTTTTGTGCCTGGCGGAGCGCCATGTGGGAAAGGGTGGTTTTGAGGCTGAAGAGAGCAGGAAAGCCTGCAGCCCCCAGGTGTGTGGGGCTACGCAAGCGGTTCCCAAAGAGCTTTAGAACAAGGCATAGTTTTCCCTGCTGGCTCTTTGGGCGTGGGACCAACCTCCAGACATATGGCCATTTTTGTGCCTGGCGTGACGCCATGTGGAAAAGGGTGCTTTTGAGGTTGAAGGCAGCAGGAAAGCCTGCAGCCCCCAGGTGTGTGGGGCTACGCAAGCGGTTCCCAAAGAGCTTTAGAACAAGGCATAGTTTTCCCTGCTGGCTCTTTGGGCGTGGGACCAAACAACAGACATATGGCCATTTTTGTGCCTGGCGTGGCGCCATGTGGGAAAGGGTGGTTTTGAGGCTGAAGACAGCAGGAAAGCCTGCAGCCCCCAGGTCTGTGGGGCTACGCAAGCGGTTCCCAAAGAGCTTTAGAACAAGGCATATTTTTCCCTGCTGGCTCTTTGGGCGTGGGACCATTCTCCAGACATATGGCCATTTTTGTGCCTGGCGGAGCGCCAAGTGGGAAAGGGTGGTTTTGAGGCTGAAAGCGCGAGAAAAGCCTGCAGCCCCCAGTTTCTGTGGGGCTACGCAAGCGGTTCCCAAAGAGCTTTAGAACAAGGCATAGTTTTCCCTGCTGGCTCTCTGGGCGTGGGACCAGTCTCCAGACATATGGCCATTTTTGTGCCTGGCGCGGCGGCAAGTGGGAAAGCGTGCTTTTGAGGCTGAAGAGAGCCGGAAAGCCTGCAGCCCCCAGGTGTGTGGGGCTACGCAAGCGGTTCCCAAAGAGCTTTAGAACAAGGCATAGTTTTCCCTGCTGGCTCTTTGGGCGTGGGACCAACCTCCAGACATATGGCCATTTTTGTGCCTGGCGCGGGGCCAAGTGGGAAAGGGTGGTTTTGAGGCTGAAGGCAGCAGGAAAGCCTGCAGCCCCCAGGTGTGTGGGGCTACGCAAGCGGTTCCCAAAGAGCTTTAGAACAAGGCATAGTTTTCCCTGCTGGCTCTTTGGGAAAGGGACAAGTCTCCAGAAATATGGCCATTTTTGTGCCTGGCACGATGCGAAGTGGGAAAGGGTGGTTTTGAGGCTGAAGGCAGCAGGAAAGCCTGCAGCCCCCAGGTGTGTGGGGCTACGCAAGCGGTTCCCAAAGAGCTTTAGAACAAGGCATAGTTTTCCCTGCTGGCTCTTTGGGCGTGGGACCAGTCTCCAGACATATGGGCATTTTTGGGCCTGGCGCGGGGCCAAGTTGGAAAGGGTGGTTTTGAGGCTGAAGGCACCAGGAAATCCTGCAGCCCCCACGTGTGTGGGGCTACGCAAGCGGTTCCCAAAGAGCTTTAGAACAAGGCATAGTTTTCCCTGCTGGCTCTTTGGGCGTGGAACCAATCTCCAGATATATGGCCATTTTTGTGCCTGGCACGGCGCCATGTGCGAAAGGGTTGTTTTGAGGCTGAAGGCAGCAGGAAAGCCTGCAGCCCCCAGGTCTGTGGGGCTACGCAAGCGGTTCCCAAAGAGCTTTAGAACAAGGCATAGTTTTCCCTGCTGGCTCTTTGGGCGTGGGACCAATCTTCAGACATATGGCCATTTTTGGGCCTGGCGGGGCGCCAATTGCGAAAGGTTTCGTTTGAGGCTGAAGGCGGCAGGAAAGCCTGCAGCCCCCAGGTCTGTGGGGCTACGCAAGCGGTTCCCAAAGAGCTTTAGAACAAGGCATAATTTTCCCTGCTGGCTCTTTGGGCGTGGGACCAACCTCCAGACATATGGCCATTTTTGTGCCTGCCGTGACGCCATGTGGAAAAGGGTGCTTTTGAGGTTGAAGGCGGCAGGAAAGCCTGCAGCCCCCAGGTGTGTGGGGCTACGCAAGCGGTGCCCAAAGAGCTTTAGAACAAGGCATAGTTTTCCCTGCTGGCTCTTTGGGCGTGGGACCAGTCTCCAGACATATGGCCATTTTTGGGCCTGGCTTGGCGCCAAGTGGGAAATGGTGGTTTTGAGTCTGAAGGCAGCAGGAAAGCCTGCAGCCCCCAGGTCTGTGGGGCTACGCAAGAGGTTCCCAAAGAGCTTTAGAACAAGGCATAGTTTTCCCTGCTGGCTCTTTGGGCGTGGGACCAACTTCCAGACATATGGCCATTTTTGTGCCTGGCGGAGCGCCATGTGGGAAAGGGTGGTTTTGAGGCTGAAGAGAGCAGGAAAGCCTGCAGCCCCCAGGTGTGTGGGGCTACGCAAGCGGTTCCCAAAGAGCTTTAGAACAAGGCATAGTTTTCCCTGCTGGCTCTTTGGGCGTGGGACCAACCTCCAGACATATGGCCATTTTTGTGCCTGGCGTGACGCCATGTGGAAAAGGGTGCTTTTGAGGTTGAAGGCAGCAGGAAAGCCTGCAGCCCCCAGGTGTGTGGGGCTACGCAAGCGGTTCCCAAAGAGCTTTAGAACAAGGCATAGTTTTCCCTGCTGGCTCTTTGGGCGTGGAACCAACCTCCAGACATATGGCCATTTTTGTGCCTGGCGCAGCGCCAAGTGGGAAAGGGTGGTTTTGAGGCTGAAGGCAGCAGGAAAGCCTGCAGCCCCCAGGTGTGTGGGGCTACGCAAGCGGTTCCCAAAGAGCTTTAGAACAAGGCATAGTTTTCCCTGCTGGCTCTTTGGGCGTGGGACCAGTCTCCAGACATATGGCCATTTTTGGCCCTGGCGCGGGGCCAAGTGGGAAAAGGTGGTTTGGAGGCTGAAGGCAGCAGGAAAGCCTGCAGCCCCCAGGTGTGTGGGGCTATGCAAGCAGTTCCCAAAGAGCTTTAGAACAAGGCATAGTTTTCCCTGCTGGCTCTTTGGGCGTGGCACCCAACTCCAGACATATGGCCATTTTTGTGCCTGGCGTGGCGCCATGTGGGAAAGGGTGGTTTTGAGGCTGAAGGCAGCAGGAAAGCCTGCAGCCCCCAGGTGTGTGGGGCTACGCAAGCGGTTCCCAAAGAGCTTTAGAACAAGGCATAGTTTTCCCTGCTGGCTCTTTGAGCGTGGGACCAACCTCCAGACATATGGCCATTTTTGTGCCTGGCGTGACGCCATGTGGAAAAGGGTGCTTTTGAGGTTGAAGGCAGTAGCAAAGCCTGCAGCCCCCAGGTGTGTGGGGCTACGCAAGCGGTTCCCAAAGAGCTTTAGAACAAGGCATAGTTTTCCCTGCTGGCTCTTTGAGCGTGGGACCAACCTCCAGACATATGGCCATTTTTGTGCCTGGCGTGACGCCATGTGGAAAAGGTTGCTTTTGAGGTTGAAGGCAGCAGGAAAGCCTGCAGCCCCCAGGTGTGTGGGGCTACGCAAGCGGTTCCCAAAGAGCTTTAGAACAAGGCATAGTTTTCCCTGCTAGCTCTTTGGGCGTGGGACCAACCTCCAGACATATGGCCATTTTTGGGCCTGGCGCAGCGCCAAGTGGGAAAGGGTGGTTTTGAGGCTGAAAGCGCGAGAAAAGCCTGCAGCCCCCAGTTTCTGTGGGGCTACGCAAGCGGTTCCCAAAGAGCTTTAGAACAAGGCATAGTTTTCCCTGCTGGCTCTTTGGGCGTGGGACCAATCTCCAGACATATGGCCATTTTTGTGCCTGGCGCGGCGCCAAGTGGGAAAGCGTGCTTTTGAGGCTGAAGAGAGCAGGAAAGCCTGCAGCCCCCAGGTGTGTGGAGCTACGCAAACGGTTCCCAAAGAGCTTTAGAACAAGGCATAGTTTTCCCTGCTGGCTCTTTGGGCGTGGGACCAATCTCCAGACATATGGCCATTTTTGGGCCTGGCGTGACGCCATGTTGGAAAGGGTGGTTTTGAGGCTGAAGGCAGCAGGAAAGCCTGCAGCCCGCAGGTGTGTGGGGCTACGCAAGCGGTTCCCAAAGAGCTTTAGAACAAGGCATAGTTTTCCCTGCTAGCTCTTTGGGCGTGGGACCAACCTCCAGACATATGGACATTTTTGTGCCAGGCACAGCGCCAAGTGGGAAAGGGTGGTTTTGAGGCTGAAAGCGCGAGAAAAGCCTGCAGCCCCCAGTTTGTGTGGGGCTACGCAAGCGGTTCCCAAAGAGCTTTAGAACAAGGCATAGTTTTCCCTGCTGGCTCTTTGGGCGTGGGACCAGTCTCCTGACATATGGCCATTTTTGGGCCTGGCGCGGGGCCAAGTGGGAAAGGGTGGTTTTGAGGCTGAAGGCAGCAGGAAAGCCTGCAGCCCCCAGGTGTGTGGGGCTACGCAAGCGGTTCCCAAAGAGCTTTAGAACAAGGCATAGTTTTCCCTGCTGGCTCTTTGGGAAAGGGACAAGTCTCCAGAAATATGGCCATTTTTGTGCCTGGCACGATGCGAAGTGGGAAAGGGTGGTTTTGAGTCTGAAGGCAGCAGGAAAGCCTGCAGCCCCCAGGTGTGTGGGGCTACGCAAGCGGTTCCCAAAGAGCTTTAGAACAAGGCATAGTTTTCCCTGCTGGCTCTTTGGGCGTGGGACCAGTCTCCAGACATATGGCCATTTTTGGGCCTGGCACGGCGCCATGTGCGAAAGGGTTGTTTTGAGGCTGAAAGCGCGAGAAAAGCCTGCAGCCCCCAGTTTCTGTGGGGCTACGCAAGCGGTTCCCAAAGAGCTTTAGAACAAGGCATAGTTTTCCCTGCTGGCTCTTTGGGCGTGGGACCAGTCTCCAGACATATGGCCATTTTTGGGCCTGGCGCGGGGCCAAGTGGGAAAAGGTGGTTTGGAGGCTGAAGGCAGCAGGAAAGCCTGCAGCCCCCAGGTGTGTGGGGCTACGCAAGCGGTTCCCAAAGAGCTTTAGAACAAGGCATAGTTTTCCCTGCTGGCTCTTTGAGCGTGGGACCAACCTCCAGACATATGGCCATTTTTGTGCCTGGCGTGACGCCATGTGGAAAAGGGTGCTTTTGAGGTTGAAGGCAGTAGCAAAGCCTGCAGCCCCCAGGTGAGTGGGGCTACGCAAGCGGTTCCCAAAGAGCTTTAGAACAAGGCATAGTTTTCCCTGCTGGCTCTTTGGGCGTGGGACCAGTCTCCAGACATATGGCCATTTTTTTGCCTGGCGTGACGCCATGTGGAAAAGGGTGCTTTTGAGGTTGGAGGCAGCAGGAAAGCCTGCAGCCCCCAGGTGTGTGGGGCTACGCAAGCGGTTCCCAAAGAGCTTTAGAACAAGGCATAGTTTTCCCTGCTAGCTCTTTGGGCGTGGGACCAACCTCCAGACATATGGCCATTTTTGGGCCTGGCGCAGCGCCAAGTGGGAAAGGGTGGTTTTGAGGCTGAAAGCGCGAGAAAAGCCTGCAGGCCCCAGTTTCTGTGGGGCTACGCAAGCGTTTCCCAAAGAGCTTTAGAACAAGGCATAGTTTTCCCTGCTGGCTCTCTGGGCGTGGGACCAGTCTGCAGACATATGGCCATTTTTGGGCCTGGCGTGGCGCCATGTGGAAAAGGGTGCTTTTGAGGTTGAAGGCAGCAGGAAAGCCTGCAGCCCCCAGGTGTGTGGGGCTACGCAAGCGGTTCCCAAAGAGCTTTAGAACAAGGCATATTTTACCCTGCTGGCTCTTTGGGCGTGGGACCAAACTCCAGACATATGGCCATTTTTGTGCCTGGCACGGCGCCATGTGCGAAAGGGTTGTTTTGAGGCTGAAGGCAGCAGGAAAGCCTGCAGCCCCCAGGTGTGTGGGGCTACGCAAGCGGTTCACAAAGAGCTTTAGAACAAGGCATAGTTTTCCCTGCTGGCTCTTTGGGCGTGGGACCAATCTTCAGACATATGGCCATTTTTGGGCCTGGCGGGGCGCCAACTGCGAAAGGTTTCTTTTGAGGCTGAAGGCAGCAGGAAAGCCTGCAGCCCGCAGGTGTGTGGGGCTACGCAAGCGGTTCCCAAAGAGCTTTAGAACAAGGCATAGTTTTCCCTGCTGGCTCTTTGGGCGTGGGACCAACCTCCAGACATATGGCCATTTTTGGGCCTGGCGCAGCGCCAAGTGGGAAAGTGTTGTTTTGAGGTTGAAGGCAGCAGGAAAGCCTGCAGCCCCCAGGTGTGTGGGGCTATGCAAGCGGTTCCCAAAGAGCTTTAGAACAAGGCATAGTTTTCCCTGCTGGCTCTTTGGGCGTGGGACCAATCTTCAGACATATGGCCATTTTTGGGCCTGGCGCGGCGCCAATTGCAAAAGGTTTCTTTTGAGGCTGAAGGCAGCAGGAAAGCCTGCAGCCCCCAGGTCTGTGGGGCTACGCAAGCGGTTCCCAAAGAGCTTTAGAACAAGGCATAGTTTTCCCTGCTGGCTCTTTGGGCGTGGGACCAACCTCCAGACATATGGCCATTTTTCTGCCTGTCGTGACGCCATGTGGAAAAGGGTGCTTTTGAGGTTGAAGGCGGCAGGAAAGCCTGCAGCCCCCAGGTGTGTGGGGCTACACAAGCGGTGCCCAAAGAGCTTTAGAACAAGGCATAGTTTTCCCTGCTGGCTCTTTGGGCGTGGGACCAGTCTCCAGACATATGGCCATTTTTGGGCCTGGCTTGGCGCCAAGTGGGAAATGGTGGTTTTGAGGCTGAAGGCAGCAGGAAAGCCTGCAGCCCCCAGGTGTGTGGGGCTATGCAAGCAGTTCCCAAAGAGCTTTAGAACAAGGCATAGTTTTCCCTGCTGGCTCTTTGGGCGTGGGACCAACCTCCAGACATATGGCCATTTTTGTGCCTGGCGCAGCGCCAAGTGGGAAAGGGTGGTTTTGAGGCTGAAAGCGCGAGAAAAGCCTGCAGCCCCCAGTTTGTGTGGGGCTATGCAAGCGGTTCCCAAAGAGCTTTAGAACAAGGCATAGTTTTCCCTGCTGGCTCTTTGAGCGTGGGACCAATCTCCAGAGATATGGTCATTTTTGTGCCTGGCGCGGCGGCAAGTGGGAAAGCGTGCTATTGAGGCTGAGGGAGAGCAGGAAAGCCTGCAGCCCCCAGGTGTGTGGGGCTACGCAAGCGGTTCCCAAAGAGCTTTAGAACAAGGCATAGTTTTCCCTGCTGGCTCTTTGGGCGTGGGACCAGTCTCCTGACATATGGCCATTTTTGGGCCTGGCGCGGGGCCAAGTGGGAAAGGGTGGTTTTGAGGCTGAAGGCAGCAGGAAAGCCTGCAGCCCCCAGGTCTGTGGGGCTACGCAAGCGGTTCCAAAGAGCTTTAGAACAAGGCATAGTTTTCCCTGCTGGCTCTTTGGGAAAGGGACAAGTCTCCAGAAATATGGCCATTTTTGTGCCTGGCACGATGCGAAGTGGGAAAGGGTGGTTTTGAGGCTGAAGGCAGCAGGAAAGCCTGCAGCCCCCAGGTGTGTGGGGCTACGCAAGCGGTTCCCAAAGAGCTTTAGAACAAGGCATAGTTTTCCCTGCTGGCTCTTTGGGCGTGGGACCAGTCTCCAGACATATGGCCATTTTTGGGCCTGGCGCGGGGCCAAGTTGGAAAGGGTGGTTTTGAGGCTGAAGGCACCAGGAAATCCTGCAGCCCCCACGTGTGTGGGGCTACGCAAGCGGTTCCCAAAGAGCTTTAGAACAAGGCATAGTTTTCCCTGCTGGCTCTTTGGGCATGGAACCAATCTCCAGATATATGGCCATTTTTGTGCCTGGCACGGCGCCATGTGCGAAAGGGTTGTTTTGAGGCTGAAGGCAGCAGGAAAGCCTGCAGCCCCCAGGTGTGTGGGGCTACGCAAGCGGTTCCCAAAGAGCTTTAGAACAAGGCATAGTTTTCCCTGCTGGCTCTTTGGGCGTGGGACCAACCTCCAGACATATGGCCATTTTTGTGCCTGGCGTGACGCCATGTGGAAAAGGGTGCTTTTGAGGTTGAAGGCAGCAGGAAAGCCTGCAGCCCCCAGGTGTGTGGGGCTACGCAAGCGGTTCCCAAAGAGCTTTAGAACAAGGCATAGTTTTCCCTGCTGGCTCTTTGGGCGTGGGACCAACTTCCAGACATATGGCCATTTTTGTGCCTGGCGGAGCGCCATGTGGGAAAGGGTGGTTTTGAGGCTGAAGAGAGCAGGAAAGCCTGCAGCCCCCAGGTGTGTGGGGCTACGCAAGCGGTTCCCAAAGAGCTTTAGAACAAGGCATAGTTTTCCCTGCTGGCTCTTTGGGCGTGGGACCAACCTCCAGACATATGGCCATTTTTGTGCCTGGCGTGACGCCATGTGGAAAAGGGTGCTTTTGAGGTTGAAGGCAGCAGGAAAGCCTGCAGCCCCCAGGTGTGTGGGGCTACGCAAGCGGTTCCCAAAGAGCTTTAGAACAAGGCATAGTTTTCCCTGCTGGCTCTTTGGGCGTGGGACCAACCTCCAGACATATGGCCATTTTTGTGCCTGGCGCAGCGCCAAGTGGGAAAGGGTGGTTTTGAGGCTGAAGGCAGCAGGAAAGCCTGCAGCCCCCAGGAGTGTGGGGCTACGCAAGCGGTTCCCAAAGAGCTTTAGAACAAGGCATAGTTTTCCCTGCTGGCTCTTTGGGCGTGGGACCAACTTCCAGACATATGGCCATTTTTGTGCCTGGCGGAGCGCCATGTGGGAAAGGGTGGTTTTGAGGCTGAAGAGAGCAGGAAAGCCTGCAGCCCCCAGGTGTGTGGGGCTACGCAAGCGGTTCCCAAAGAGCTTTAGAACAAGGCATAGTTTTCCCTGCTGGCTCTTTGGGCGTGGGACCAACCTCCAGACATATGGCCATTTTTGTGCCTGGCGTGACGCCATGTGGAAAAGGGTGCTTTTGAGGTTGAAGGCAGCAGGAAAGCCTGCAGCCCCCAGGTGTGTGGGGCTACGCAAGCGGTTCCCAAAGAGCTTTAGAACAAGGCATAGTTTTCCCTGCTGGCTCTTTGGGCGTGGGACCAACCTCCAGACATATGGCCATTTTTGTGCCTGGCGCAGCGCCAAGTGGGAAAGGGTGGTTTTGAGGCTGAAGGCAGCAGGAAAGCCTGCAGCCCCCAGGTGTGTGTGGCTACGCAAGCGGTTCCCAAAGAGCTTAAGAACAAGGCATAGTTTTCCCTGCTGGCTCTTTCGCGTGGGACCAGTCTCCAGACATATGGCCATTTTTGGGCCTGGCGCGGGTCCAAGTGGGAAAAGGTGGTTTGGAGGCTGAAGGCAGCAGGAAAGCCTGCAGCCCCCAGGTCTGTGGGGCTATGCAAGCAGTTCCCAAAGAGCTTTAGAACAAGGCATAGTTTTCCCTGCTGGCTCTTTGGGCGTGGGACCAAACTCCAGACATATGGCCATTTTTGTGCCTGGCGTGGCGCCATGTGGGAAAGGGTGGTTTTGATGTTGAAGGCAGCAGGAAAGCCTGCAGCCCCCAGGTGTGTGGGGCTACGCAAGCGGTTCCCAAAGAGCTTTAGAACAAGGCATAGTTTTCCCTGCTGGCTCTTTGGGCGTGGGACCAACCTCCAGACATATGGCCATTTTTGTGCCTGCCGTGACGCCATGTGGAAAAGGGTGCTTTTGAGGTTGAAGGCAGTAGCAAAGCCTGCAGCCCCCAGGTGAGTGGGGCTACGCAAGCGGTTCCCAAAGAGCTTTAGAACAAGGCATAGTTTTCCCTGCTGGCTCTTTGGGCGTGGGACCAGTCTCCAGACATATGGCCATTTTTGTGCCTGGCGGAGCGCCAAGTGGGAAAGGGTGGTTTTGAGGTTGGAGGCAGCAGGAAAGCCTGCAGCCCCCAGGTGTGTGGGGCTACGCAAGCGGTTCCCAAAGAGCTTTAGAACAAGGCATAGTTTTCCCTGCTGGCTCTTTGGGCGTGGGACCAGTCTCCAGACATATGGCCATTTTTGGGCCTGGCGCGGGGCCAAGTGGGAAAAGGTGGTTTGGAGGCTGAAGGCAGCAGGAAAGCCTGCAGCCCCCAGGTGTGTGGGGCTATGCAAGCAGTTCCCAAAGAGCTTTAGAACAAGGCATAGTTTTCCCTGCTGGCTCTTTGGGCGTGGAACCAATCTCCAGATATATGGCCATTTTTGTGCCTGGCACGGCGCCATGTGCGAAAGGGTTGTTTTGAGGCTGAAGGCAGCAGGAAAGCCTGCAGCCCCCAGGTGTGTGGGGCTACGCAAGCGGTTCCCAAAGAGCTTTAGAACAAGGCATAGTTTTCCCTGCTGGCTCTTTGGGCGTGGGACCAATCTTCAGACATATGGCCATTTTTGGGCCTGGCGTGGCGCCATGTGGGAAAGGGTGGTTTTGAGGCTGAAGGCAGCAGGAAAGCCTGCAGCCCCCAGGTGTGTGGGGCTACGCAAGCGGTTCCCAAAGAGCTTTAGAACAAGGCATAGTTTTCCCTGCTGGCTCTTTGGGCGTGGGACCAACTTCCAGACATATGGCCATTTTTGTGCCTGGCGGAGCGCCATGTGGGAAAGGGTGGTTTTGAGGCTGAAGAGAGCAGGAAAGCCTGCAGCCCCCAGGTGTGTGGGGCTACGCAAGCGGTTCCCAAAGAGCTTTAGAACAAGGCATAGTTTTCCCTGCTGGCTCTTTGGGCGTGGGACCAACCTCCAGACATATGGCCATTTTTGTGCCTGGCGTGACGCCATGTGGAAAAGGGTGCTTTTGAGGTTGAAGGCAGCAGGAAAGCCTGCAGCCCCCAGGTGTGTGGGGCTACGCAAGCGGTTCCCAAAGAGCTTTAGAACAAGGCATAGTTTTCCCTGCTGGCTCTTTGGGCGTGGGACCAACCTCCAGACATATGGCCATTTTTGTGCCTGGCGCAGCGCCAAGTGGGAAAGGGTGGTTTTGAGGCTGAAGGCAGCAGGAAAGCCTGCAGCCCCCAGGTGTGTGGGGCTACGCAAGCGGTTCCCAAAGAGCTTTAGAACAAGGCATAGTTTTCCCTGCTGGCTCTTTCGCGTGGGACCAGTCTCCAGACATATGGCCATTTTTGGGCCTGGCGCGGGTCCAAGTGGGAAAAGGTGGTTTGGAGGCTGAAGGCAGCAGGAAAGCCTGCAGCCCCCAGGTGTGTGGGGCTATGCAAGCAGTTCCCAAAGAGCTTTAGAACAAGGCATAGTTTTCCCTGCTGGCTCTTTCGCGTGGGACCAGTCTCCAGACATATGGCCATTTTTGTGCCTGGCACGGCGCCATGTGCGAAAGGGTTGTTTTGAGGCTGAAGGCAGCAGGAAAGCCTGCAGCCCCCAGGTGTGTGGGGCTACGCAAGCGGTTCACAAAGAGCTTTAGAACAAGGCATAGTTTTCCCTGCTGGCTCTTTGGGCGTGGGACCAATCTTCAGACATATGGCCATTTTTGGGCCTGGCGGGGCGCCAACTGCGAAAGGTTTCTTTTGAGGCTGAAGGCAGCAGGAAAGCCTGCAGCCCGCAGGTGTGTGGGGCTACGCAAGCGGTTCCCAAAGAGCTTTAGAACAAGGCATAGTTTTCCCTGCTGGCTCTTTGGGCGTGGGACCAACCTCCAGACATATGGCCATTTTTGGGCCTGGCGTAACGCCATGTGGAAAAGGGTGTGCTTTTGAGGTTGAAGGCAGCAGGAAAGCCTGCAGCCCCCAGGTCTGTGGGGCTACGCAAGCGGTTCCCAAAGAGCTTTAGAACAAGGCATAGTTTTCCCTGCTGGCTCTTTGGGCATGGGACCAACCTCCAGACATATGGCCATTTTTGGGCCTGGCGCAGCGCCAAGTGGGAAAGTGTTGTTTTGAGGTTGAAGGCAGCAGGAAATCCTGCAGCCCCCAGGTGTGTGGGGCTATGCAAGCGGTTCCCAAAGAGCTTTAGAACAAGGCATAGTTTTCCCTGCTGGCTCTTTGGGCGTGGGACCAATCTTCAGACATATGGCCATTTTTGGGCCTGGCGCGGCGCCAATTGCAAAAGGTTTCTTTTGAGGCTGAAGGCAGCAGGAAAGCCTGCAGCCCCCAGGTCTGTGGGGCTACGCAAGCGGTTCCCAAAGAGCTTTAGAACAAGGCATAGTTTTCCCTGCTGGCTCTTTGGGCGTGGGACCAACCTCCAGACATATGGCCATTTTTCTGCCTGTCGTGACGCCATGTGGAAAAGGGTGCTTTTGAGGTTGAAGGCGGCAGGAAAGCCTGCAGCCCCCAGGTGTGTGGGGCTACACAAGCGGTGCCCAAAGAGCTTTAGAACAAGGCATAGTTTTCCCTGCTGGCTCTTGGGGCGTGGGACCAGTCTCCAGACATATGGCCATTTTTGGGCCTGGCGGGGCGCCAAGTGGGAAATGGTGGTTTTGAGGCTGAAGGCAGCAGGAAAGCCTGCAGCCCCCAGGTGTGTGGGGCTACGCAAGCGGTTCCCAAAGAGCTTTAGAACAAGGCATAGTTTTCCCTGCTGGCTCTTTGGGCGTGGGACCAACCTCCAGACATATGGCCATTTTTGTGCCTGGCGCAGCGCCAAGTGGGAAAGGGTGGTTTTGAGGCTGAAAGCGCGAGAAAAGCCTGCAGCCCCCAGTTTGTGTGGGGCTATGCAAGCGGTTCCCAAAGAGCTTTAGAACAAGGCATAGTTTTCCCTGCTGGCTCTTTGAGCGTGGGACCAATCTCCAGAGATACGGTCATTTTTGTGCCTGGCGCGGCGGCAAGTGGGAAAGCGTGCTATTGAGGCTGAGGGAGAGCAGGAAAGCCTGCAGCCCCCAGGTGTGTGGGGCTACGCAAGCGGTTCCCAAAGAGCTTTAGAACAAGGCATAGTTTTCCCTGCTGGCTCTTTGGGCGTGGGACCAGTCTCCTGACATATGGCCATTTTTGGGCCTGGCGCGGGGCCAAGTGGGAAAGGGTGGTTTTGAGGCTGAAGGCAGCAGGAAAGCCTGCAGCCCCCAGGTCTGTGGGGCTACGCAAGCGGTTCCAAAGAGCTTTAGAACAAGGCATAGTTTTCCCTGCTGGCTCTTTGGGAAAGGGACAAGTCTCCAGAAATATGGCCATTTTTGTGCCTGGCACGATGCGAAGTGGGAAAGGGTGGTTTTGAGGCTGAAGGCAGCAGGAAAGCCTGCAGCCCCCAGGTGTGTGGGGCTACGCAAGCGGTTCCCAAAGAGCTTTAGAACAAGGCATAGTTTTCCCTGCTGGCTCTTTGGGCGTGGGACCAGTCTCCAGACATATGGCCATTTTTGGGCCTGGCGCGGGGCCAAGTTGGAAAGGGTGGTTTTGAGGCTGAAGGCACCAGGAAATCCTGCAGCCCCCAGGTGTGTGGGGCTACGCAAGCGTTTCCCAAAGAGCTTTAGAACAAGGCATAGTTTTCCCTGCTGGCTCTTTGGGCGTGGAACCAATCTCCAGATATATGGCCATTTTTGTGCCTGGCACGGCGCCATGTGCGAAAGGGTTGTTTTGAGGCTGAAGGCAGCAGGAAAGCCTGCAGCCCCCAGGTGTGTGGGGCTACGCAAGCGGTTCCCAAAGAGCTTTAGAACAAGGCATAGTTTTCCCTGCTGGCTCTTTGGGCGTGGGACCAATCTTCAGACATATGGCCATTTTTGGGCCTGGCGGGGCGCCAATTGCGAAAGGTTTCTTTTGAGGCTGAAGGCAGCAGGAAAGCCTGCAGCCCCCAGGTCTGTGGGGCTACGCAAGCGGTTCCCAAAGACCTTTAGAACAAGGCATAGTTTTCCCTGCTGGCTCTTTGGGCGTGGGACCAATCTTCAGACATATGGCCATTTTTGGGCCTGGCGTGGCGCCATGTGGGAAAGGGTGGTTTTGAGGCTGAAGGCAGCAGGAAAGCCTGCAGCCCCCAGGTGTGTGGGGCTACGCAAGCGGTTCCCAAAGAGCTTTAGAACAAGGCATAGTTTTCCCAGCTGGCTCTTTGGGCGTGGGACCAACTTCCAGACATATGGCCATTTTTGTGCCTGGCGGAGCGCCATGTGGGAAAGGGTGGTTTTGAGGCTGAAGAGAGCAGGAAAGCCTGCAGCCCCCAGGTGTGTGGGGCTACGCAAGCGGTTCCCAAAGAGCTTTAGAACAAGGCATAGTTTTCCCTGCTGGCTCTTTGGGCGTGGGACCAACCTCCAGACATATGGCCATTTTTGTGCCTGGCGTGACGCCATGTGGAAAAGGGTGCTTTTGAGGTTGAAGGCAGCAGGAAAGCCTGCAGCCCCCAGGTGTGTGGGGCTACGCAAGCGGTTCCCAAAGAGCTTTAGAACAAGGCATAGTTTTCCCTGCTGGCTCTTTGGGCGTGGGACCAACCTCCAGACATATGGCCATTTTTGTGCCTGGCGCAGCGCCAAGTGGGAAAGGGTGGTTTTGAGGCTGAAGGCAGCAGGAAAGCCTGCAGCCCCCAGGTGTGTGGGGCTACGCAAGCGGTTCCCAAAGAGCTTAAGAACAAGGCATAGTTTTCCCTGCTGGCTCTTTCGCGTGGGACCAGTCTCCAGACATATGGCCATTTTTGGGCCTGGCGCGGGTCCAAGTGGGAAAAGGTGGTTTGGAGGCTGAAGGCAGCAGGAAAGCCTGCAGCCCCCAGGTGTGTGGGGCTATGCAAGCAGTTCCCAAAGAGCTTTAGAACAAGGCATAGTTTTCCCTGCTGGCTCTTTGGGCGTGGGACCAAACTCCAGACATATGGCCATTTTTGTGCCTGGCGTGGCGCCATGTGGGAAAGGGTGGTTTTGATGTTGAAGGCAGCAGGAAAGCCTGCAGCCCCCAGGTGTGTGGGGCTACGCAAGCGGTTCCCAAAGAGCTTTAGAACAAGGCATAGTTTTCCCTGCTGGCTCTTTGGGCGTGGGACCAACCTCCAGACATATGGCCATTTTTGTGCCTGCCGTGACGCCATGTGGAAAAGGGTGCTTTTGAGGTTGAAGGCAGTAGCAAAGCCTGCAGCCCCCAGGTGAGTGGGGCTACGCAAGCGGTTCCCAAAGAGCTTTAGAACAAGGCATAGTTTTCCCTGCTGGCTCTTTGGGCGTGGGACCAGTCTCCAGACATATGGCCATTTTTGTGCCTGGCGGAGCGCCAAGTGGGAAAGGGTGGTTTTGAGGTTGGAGGCAGCAGGAAAGCCTGCAGCCCCCAGGTGTGTGGGGCTACGCAAGCGGTTCCCAAAGAGCTTTAGAACAAGGCATAGTTTTCCCTGCTGGCTCTTTGGGCGTGGGACCAGTCTCCAGACATATGGCCATTTTTGGGCCTGGCGCGGGGCCAAGTGGGAAAAGGTGGTTTGGAGGCTGAAGGCAGCAGGAAAGCCTGCAGCCCCCAGGTGTGTGGGGCTATGCAAGCAGTTCCCAAAGAGCTTTAGAACAAGGCATAGTTTTCCCTGCTGGCTCTTTGGGCGTGGCACCAAACTCCAGACATATGGCCATTTTTGTGCCTGGCGTGGCGCCATGTGGGAAAGGGTGGTTTTGAGGCTGAAGGCAGCAGGAAAGCCTGCAGCCCCCAGGTGTGTGGGGCTACGCAAGCGGTTCCCAAAGAGCTTTAGAACAAGGCATAGTTTTCCCTGCTGGCTCTTTGAGCGTGGGACCAACCTCCAGACATATGGCCATTTTTGTGCCTGGCGTGACGCCATGTGGAAAAGGGTGCTTTTGAGGTTGAAGGCAGTAGCAAAGCCTGCAGCCCCCAGGTGTGTGGGGCTACGCAAGCGGTTCCCAAAGAGCTTTAGAACAAGGCATAGTTTTCCCTGCTGGCTCTTTGAGCGTGGGACCAACCTCCAGACATATGGCCATTTTTGGGCCTGGCGTGACGCCATGTTGGAAAGGGTGGTTTTGAGGCTGAAGGCAGCAGGAAAGCCTGCAGCCCGCAGGTGTGTGGGGATACGCAAGCGGTTCCCAAAGAGCTTTAGAACAAGGCATAGTTTTCCCTGCTAGCTCTTTGGGCGTGGGACCAACCTCCAGACATATGGACATTTTTGTGCCAGGCACAGCGCCAAGTGGGAAAGGGTGGTTTTGAGGCTGAAAGCGCGAGAAAAGCCTGCAGCCCCCAGTTTGTGTGGGGCTACGCAAGCGGTTCCCAAATAGCTTTAGAACAAGGCATAGTTTTCCCTGCTGGCTCTTTGGGCGTGGGACCAGTCTCCTGACATATGGCCATTTTTGGGCCTGGCGTGGCGCCAAGTGGGAAAGGGTTGTTTTGAGGCTGAAGGCAGCAGGAAAGCCTGCAGCCCCCAGGTGTGTGGGGCTACGCAAGCGGTTCCCAAAGAGCTTTAGAACAAGGCATAGTTTTCCCTGCTGGCTCTTTGGGCTTGGGACCAACCTCCAGACATATGGCCATTTTTGTGCCTGGCGTGACGCCATGTGGAAAAGGGTGCTTTTGAGGTTGAAGGCAGCAGGAAAGCCTGCAGCCCCCAGGTCTGTGGGGCTACGCAAGCGGTTCCCAAAGAGCTTTAGAACAAGGCATATTTTTCCCTGCTGGCTCTTTGGGCGTGGGACCAAACTCCAGACATATGGCCATTTTTGTGCCTGGCGCAGCGCCATGTGGGAAAGGGTTGTTTTGAGGCTGAAGGCAGCAGGAAAGCCTGCAGCCCCCAGGTGTGTGGGGCTACGCAAGCGGTTCCCAAAGAGCTTTAGAACAAGGCATATTTTTCCCTGCTAGCTCTTTGGGCGTGGGACCAACCTCCAGACATATGGCCATTTTTGGGCCTGGCGCAGCGCCAAGTGGGAAAGGGTGGTTTTGAGGCTGAAAGCGCGAGAAAAGCCTGCAGCCCCCAGTTTCTGTGGGGCTACGCAAGCGTTTCCCAAAGAGCTTTAGAACAAGGCATAGTTTTCCCTGCTGGCTCTCTGGGCGTGGGACCAATCTCCAGACATATGGCCATTTTTGTGCCTGGCGCGGCGCCAAGTGGGAAAGCGTGCTTTTGAGGCTGAAGAGAGCAGGAAAGCCTGCAGCCCCCAGGTGTGTGGAGCTACGCAAACGGTTCCCAAAGAGCTTTAGAACAAGGCATAGTTTTCCCTGCTGGCTCTTTGGGCGTGGGACCAATCTCCAGACATATGGCCATTTTTGGGCCTGGCGTGACGCCATGTTGGAAAGGGTGGTTTTGAGGCTGAAGGCAGCAGGAAAGTCTGCAGCCCGCAGGTGTGTGGGGCTACGCAAGCGGTTCCCAAAGAGCTTTAGAACAAGGCATAGTTTTCCCTGCTAGCTCTTTGGGCGTGGGACCAACCTCCAGACATATGGACATTTTTGTGCCAGGCACAGCGCCAAGTGGGAAAGGGTGGTTTTGAGGCTGAAAGCGCGAGAAAAGCCTGCAGCCCCCAGTTTGTGTGGGGCTACGCAAGCGGTTCCCAAAGAGCTTTAGAACAAGGCATAGTTTTCCCTGCTGGCTCTTTGGGCGTGGGACCAGTCTCCTGACATATGGCCATTTTTGGGCCTGGCGCGGGGCCAAGTGGGAAAGGGTGGTTTTGAGGCTGAAGGCAGCAGGAAAGCCTGCAGCCCCCAGGTGTGTGGGGCTACGCAAGCGGTTCCCAAAGAGCTTTAGAACAAGGCATAGTTTTCCCTGCTGGCTCTTTGGGAAAGGGACAAGTCTCCAGAAATATGGCCATTTTTGTGCCTGGCACGATGCGAAGTGGGAAAGGGTGGTTTTGAGTCTGAAGGCAGCAGGAAAGCCTGCAGCCCCCAGGTGTGTGGGGCTACGCAAGCGGTTCCCAAAGAGCTTTAGAACAAGGCATAGTTTTCCCTGCTGGCTCTTTGGGCGTGGGACCAGTCTCCAGACATATGGCCATTTTTGGGCCTGGCACGGCGCCATGTGCGAAAGGGTTGTTTTGAGGCTGAAGGCAGCAGGAAAGCCTGCAGCCCCCAGGTGTGTGGGGCTACGCAAGCGGTTCCCAAAGAGCTTTAGAACAAGGCATAGTTTTCCCTGCTGGCTCTTTGGGCGTGGGACCAGTCTCCAGACATATGGCCATTTTTGGGCCTGGCGTGGCGCCAAGTGGGAAAGGGTTGTTTTGAGGCTGAAGGCAGCAGGAAAGCCTGCAGCCCCCAGGTGTGTGGGGCTACGCAAGCGGTTCCCAAAGAGCTTTAGAACAAGGCATAGTTTTCCCTGCTGGCTCTTTGGGCTTGGGACCAACCTCCAGACATATGGCCATTTTTGTGCCTGGCGTGACGCCATGTGGAAAAGGGTGCTTTTGAGGTTGAAGGCAGCAGGAAAGCCTGCAGCCCCCAGGTCTGTGGGGCTACGCAAGCGGTTCCCAAAGAGCTTTAGAACAAGGCATATTTTTCCCTGCTGGCTCTTTGGGCGTGGGACCAAACTCCAGACATATGGCCATTTTTGTGCCTGGCGTGGCGCCATGTGGGAAAGGGTGGTTTTGAGTCTGAAGGCAGCAGGAAAGCCTGCAGCCCCCAGGTGTGTGGGGCTACGCAAGCGGTTCCCAAAGAGCTTTAGAACAAGGCATAGTTTTCCCTGCTGGCTCTTTGAGCGTGGGACCAATCTCCAGACATATGGCCATTTTTGTGCCTGGCGCGGCGGCAAGTGGGAAAGCGTGCTTTTGAGGCTGAAGGCAGCAGGAAAGCCTGCAGCCCCCAGGTGTGTGGGGCTACGCAAGCGGTTCCCAAAGAGCTTTAGAACAAGGCATAGTTTTCCCTGCTGGCTCTTTGGGCGTGGAACCAATCTCCAGATATATGGCCATTTTTGTGCCTGGCACGGCGCCATGTGCGAAAGGGTTGTTTTGAGGCTGAAGGCAGCAGGAAAGCCTGCAGCCCCCAGGTGTGTGGGGCTACGCAAGCGGTTCCCAAAGAGCTTTAGAACAAGGCATAGTTTTCCCTGCTGGCTCTTTGGGCGTGGGACCAATCTTCAGACATATGGCCATTTTTGGGCCTGGCGGGGCGCCAACTGCGAAAGGTTTCTTTTGAGGCTGAAGGCAGCAGGAAAGCCTGCAGCCCGCAGGTGTGTGGGGCTACGCAAGCGGTTCCCAAAGAGCTTTAGAACAAGGCATAGTTTTCCCTGCTGGCTCTTTGGGCGTGGGACCAACCTCCAGACATATGGCCATTTTTGTGCCTGGCGTAACGCCATGTGGAAAAGGGTGTGCTTTTGAGGTTGAAGGCAGCAGGAAAGCCTGCAGCCCCCAGGTGTGTGGGGCTACGCAAGCGGTTCCCAAAGAGCTTTAGAACAAGGCATAGTTTTCCCTGCTGGCTCTTTGGGCATGGGACCAACCTCCAGACATATGGCCATTTTTGGGCCTGGCGCAGCGCCAAGTGGGAAAGTGTTGTTTTGAGGTTGAAGGCAGCAGGAAAGCCTGCAGCCCCCAGGTGTGTGGGGCTATGCAAGCGGTTCCCAAAGAGCTTTAGAACAAGGCATAGTTTTCCCTGCTGGCTCTTTGGGCGTGGGACCAATCTTCAGACATATGGCCATTTTTGGGCCTGGCGCGGCGCCAATTGCAAAAGGTTTCTTTTGAGGCTGAAGGCAGCAGGAAAGCCTGCAGCCCCCAGGTCTGTGGGGCTACGCAAGCGGTTCCCAAAGAGCTTTAGAACAAGGCATAGTTTTCCCTGCTGGCTCTTTGGGCGTGGGACCAACCTCCAGACATATGGCCATTTTTCTGCCTGTCGTGACGCCATGTGGAAAAGGGTGCTTTTGAGGTTGAAGGCGGCAGGAAAGCCTGCAGCCCCCAGGTGTGTGGGGCTACACAAGCGGTGCCCAAAGAGCTTTAGAACAAGGCATAGTTTTCCCTGCTGGCTCTTTGGGCGTGGGACCAGTCTCCAGACATATGGCCATTTTTGGGCCTGGCTTGGCGCCAAGTGGGAAATGGTGGTTTTGAGGCTGAAGGCAGCAGGAAAGCCTGCAGCCCCCAGGTGTGTGGGGCTACGCAAGCGGTTCCCAAAGAGCTTTAGAACAAGGCATAGTTTTCCCTGCTGGCTCTTTGGGCGTGGGACCAACCTCCAGACATATGGCCATTTTTGTGCCTGGCGCAGCGCCAAGTGGGAAAGGGTGGTTTTGAGGCTGAAAGCGCGAGAAAAGCCTGCAGCCCCCAGTTTGTGTGGGGCTATGCAAGCGGTTCCCAAAGAGCTTTAGAACAAGGCATAGTTTTCCCTGCTGGCTCTTTGAGCGTGGGACCAATCTCCAGAGATATGGTCATTTTTGTGCCTGGCGCGGCGGCAAGTGGGAAAGCGTGCTATTGAGGCTGAGGGAGAGCAGGAAAGCCTGCAGCCCCCAGGTGTGTGGGGCTACGCAAGCGGTTCCCAAAGAGCTTTAGAACAAGGCATAGTTTTCCCTGCTGGCTCTTTGGGCGTGGGACCAGTCTCCTGACATATGGCCATTTTTGGGCCTGGCGCGGGGCCAAGTGGGAAAGGGTGGTTTTGAGGCTGAAGGCAGCAGGAAAGCCTGCAGCCCCCAGGTCTGTGGGGCTACGCAAGCGGTTCCCAAAGAGCTTTAGAACAAGGCATAGTTTTCCCTGCTGGCTCTTTGGGAAAGGGACAAGTCTCCAGAAATATGGCCATTTTTGTGCCTGGCACGATGCGAAGTGGGAAAGGGTGGTTTTGAGGCTGAAGGCAGCAGGAAAGCCTGCAGCCCCCAGGTGTGTGGGGCTACGCAAGCGGTTCCCAAAGAGCTTTAGAACAAGGCATAGTTTTCCCTGCTGGCTCTTTGGGCGTGGGACCAGTCTCCAGACATATGGCCATTTTTGGGCCTGGCGCGGGGCCAAGTTGGAAAGGGTGGTTTTGAGGCTGAAGGCACCAGGAAATCCTGCAGCCCCCAGGTGTGTGGGGCTACGCAAGCGGTTCCCAAAGAGCTTTAGAACAAGGCATAGTTTTCCCTGCTGGCTCTTTGGGCGTGGAACCAATCTCCAGATATATGGCCATTTTTGTGCCTGGCACGGCGCCATGTGCGAAAGGGTTGTTTTGAGGCTGAAGGCAGCAGGAAAGCCTGCAGCCCCCAGGTGTGTGGGGCTACGCAAGCGGTTCCCAAAGAGCTTTAGAACAAGGCATAGTTTTCCCTGCTGGCTCTTTGGGCGTGGGACCAATCTTCAGACATATGGCCATTTTTGGGCCTGGCGGGGCGCCAATTGCGAAAGGTTTCTTTTGAGGCTGAAGGCAGCAGGAAAGCCTGCAGCCCCCAGGTCTGTGGGGCTACGCAGCGGTTCTCAAAGAGCTTTAGAACAAGGCATAGTTTTCCCTGCTGGCTCTTTGGGCGTGGGACCAATCTTCAGACATATGGCCATTTTTGGGCCTGGCGTGGCGCCATGTGGGAAATGGTGGTTTTGAGGCTGAAGGCAGCAGGAAAGCCTGCAGCCCCCAGGTGTGTGTGGCTACGCAAGCGGTTCCCAAAGAGCTTTAGAACAAGGCATAGTTTTCCCTGCTGGCTCTTTGGGCGTGGGACCAACCTCCAGACATATGGCCATTTTTGTGCCTGGCGTGACGCCATGTGGAAAAGGGTGGTTTTGAGGTTGAAGGCAGCAGGAAAGCCTGCAGCCCCCAGGTGTGTGGGGCTACGCAAGCGGTTCCCAAAGAGCTTTAGAACAAGGCATAGTTTTCCCTGCTGGCTCTTTGGGCGTGGGACCAACCTCCAGACATATGGCCATTTTTGTGCCTGGCGCAGCGCCAAGTGGGAAAGGGTGGTTTTGAGGCTGAAGGCAGCAGGAAAGCCTGCAGCCCCCAGGTGTGTGGGGCTACGCAAGCGGTTCCCAAAGAGCTTTAGAACAAGGCATAGTTTTCCCTGCTGGCTCTTTGGCGTGGGACCAGTCTCCAGACATATGGCCATTTTTGGGCCTGGCGCGGGGCCAAGTGGGAAAAGGTGGTTTGGAGGCTGAAGGCAGCAGGAAAGCCTGCAGCCCCCAGGTGTGTGGGGCTATGCAAGCAGTTCCCAAAGAGCTTTAGAACAAGGCATAGTTTTCCCTGCTGGCTCTTTGGGCGTGGGACCAAACTCCAGACATATGGCCATTTTTGTGCCTGGCGTGGCGCCATGTGGGAAAGGGTGGTTTTGATGTTGAAGGCAGCAGGAAAGCCTGCAGCCCCCAGGTGTGTGGGGCTACGCAAGCGGTTCCCAAAGAGCTTTAGAACAAGGCATAGTTTTCCCTGCTGGCTCTTTGGGCGTGGGACCAACCTCCAGACATATGGCCATTTTTGGGCCTGGCGTGGCGCCATGTGGGAAACGGTGGTTTTGAGGTTGAAAGCGCGAGAAAAGCCTGCAGCCCCCAGTTTCTGTGGGGCTACGCAAGCGGTTCCCAAAGAGCTTTAGAACAAGGCATAGTTTTCCCTGCTGGCTCTTTGGGCGTGGGACCAATCTCCAGACATATGGCCATTTTTGGGCCTGGCGTGGCGCCAAGTGGGAAAGGGTGCTTTTGACGCTGAAGAGAGCCGGAAATCCTGCAGCTCCCAGGTATGTGGGGCTACGCAAGCGGTTCCCAAAGAGCTTTAGAACAAGGCATAGTTTTCCCTGCTGGCTCTTTGGGCGTGGGACCAGTCTCCAGACATATGGCCATTTTTGGGCCTGGCGCGGGGCCAAGTTGGAAAGGGTGGTTTTGAGGCTGAAGGCACCAGGAAATCCTGCAGCCCCCAGGTGTGTGGGGCTACGCAAGCAGTTCCCAAAGAGCTTTAGAACAAGGCATAGTTTTCCCTGCTGGCTCTTTGGGCGTGGGACCAAACTCCAGACATATGGCCATTTTTGTGCCTGGCGTGGCGCCATGTGGGAAAGGGTGGTTTTGATGTTGAAGGCAGCAGGAAAGCCTGCAGCCCCCAGGTGTGTGGGGCTACGCAAGCGGTTCCCAAAGAGCTTTAGAACAAGGCATAGTTTTCCCTGCTGGCTCTTTGGGCGTGGGACCAGTCTCCAGACATATGGCCATTTTTGTGCCTGGCGTGACGCCATGTGGAAAAGGGTGCTTTTGAGGTTGGAGGCAGCAGGAAAGCCTGCAGCCCCCAGGTGTGTGGGGCTACGCAAGCGGTTCCCAAAGAGCTTTAGAACAAGGCATAGTTTTCCCTGCTAGCTCTTTGGGCGTGGGACCAACCTCCAGACATATGGCCATTTTTGGGCCTGGCGTGGCGCCAAGTGGGAAAGGGTGGTTTTGAGGCTGAAAGCGCGAGAAAAGCCTGCAGCCCCCAGTTTCTGTGGGGCTACGCAAGCGGTTCCCAAAGAGCTTTAGAACAAGGCATAGTTTTCCCTGCTGGTTCTCTGGGCGTGGGACCAGTCTCCAGACATATGGCCATTTTTGGGCCTGGCGCGGCGCCAAGTGGGAAAGCGTGCTTTTGAGGCTGAAGGCAGCAGGAAAGCCTGCAGCCCGCAGCTGTGTGGGGCTACGCAAGCGGTTCCCAAAGAGCTTTAGAACAAGGCATAGTTTTCCATGCTGGCTCTCTGGGCGTGGGACCAATCTCCAGACATATGGCCATTTTTGGGCCTGGCGTAACGCCATGTGGAAAAGGGTGTGCTTTTGAGGTTGAAGACAGCAGGAAAGCCTGCAGCCCCCAGGTGTGTGGGGCTACGCAAGCGGTTCCCAAAGAGCTTTAGAACAAGGCATAGTTTTCCCTGCTGGCTCTTTGGGCATGGGACCAACCTCCAGACATATGGCCATTTTTGGGCCTGGCGCAGCGCCAAGTGGGAAAGTGTTGTTTTGAGGTTGAAGGCAGCAGGAAAGCCTGCAGCCCCCAGGTGTGTGGGGCTACGCAAGCGGTTCCCAAAGAGCTTTAGAACAAGGCATAGTTTTCCCTGCTGGCTCTTTGGGCGTGGGACCAATCTTCAGACATATGGCCATTTTTGGGCCTGGCGCGGCGCCAATTGCAAAAGGTTTCTTTTGAGGCTGAAGGCAGCAGGAAAGCCTGCAGCCCCCAGGTGTGTGGGGCTACGCAAGCGGTGCCCAAAGAGCTTTAGAACAAGGCATAGTTTTCCCTGCTGGCTCTTTGGGCGTGGGACCAACCTCCAGACATATGGCCATTTTTGGGCCTGGCGGGGCGCCAAGTGGGAAATGGTGGTTTTGAGGCTGAAGGCAGCAGGAAAGCCTGCAGCCCCCAGGTCTGTGGGGCTACGCAAGCGGTTCCCAAAGAGCTTTAGAACAAGGCATAGTTTTCCCTGCTGGCTCTTTAGGCGTGGGACCAACCTCCAGACATATGGCCATTTTTGGGCCTGGCGTGGCGCCATGTGGGAAACGGTGGTTTTGAGGTTGAAAGCGCGAGAAAAGCCTGCAGCCCCCAGGTCTGTGGGGCTACGCAAGCGGTTCCCAAAGAGCTTTAGAACAAGGCATAGTTTTCCCTGCTGGCTCTTTGGGCGTGGGACCAATCTCCAGACATATGGCCATTTTTGGGCCTGGCGTGGCGCCAAGTGGGAAAGGGTGCTTTTGACGCTGAAGAGAGCCGGAAATCCTGCAGCTCCCAGGTATGTGGGGCTACGCAAGCGGTTCCCAAAGAGCTTTAGAACAAGGCATAGTTTTCCCTGCTGGCTCTTTGGGAAAGGGACCAGTCTCCAGACATATGGCCATTTTTGGGCCTGGCGCGGCGCCAAGTGGGAAAGGGTGGTTTTGAGGCTGAAGGCAGCAGGAAAGCCTGCAGCCCCCAGTTTCTGTGGGGCTACGCAAGCGGTTCCCAAAGAGCTTTAGAACAAGGCATAGTTTTCCCTGCTGGCTCTTTGGGCGTGGGACCAGTCTCCAGACATATGGCCATTTTTGGGCCTGGCGCGGGGCCAAGTTGGAAAGGGTGGTTTTGAGGCTGAAGGCACCAGGAAATCCTGCAGCCCCCAGGTGTGTGGGGCTACGCAAGCGGTTCCCAAAGAGCTTTAGAACAAGGCATAGTTTTCCCTGCTGGCTCTTTGGGCGTGGAACCAATCTCCAGATATATGGCCATTTTTGTGCCTGGCACGGCGCCATGTGCGAAAGGGTTGTTTTGAGGCTGAAGGCAGCAGGAAAGCCTGCAGCCCCCAGGTGTGTGGGGCTACGCAAGCGGTTCCCAAAGAGCTTTAGAACAAGGCATAGTTTTCCCTGCTGGCTCTTTGGGCGTGGGACCAATCTTCAGACATATGGCCAGTTTTGGGCCTGGCGGGGCGCCAATTGCGAAAGGTTTCTTTTGAGGCTGAAGGCAGCAGGAAAGCCTGCAGCCCCCAGGTGTGTGGGGCTACGCAAGCGGTTCTCAAAGAGCTTTAGAACAAGGCATAGTTTTCCCTGCTGGCTCTTTGGGCGTGGGACCAATCTTCAGACATATGGCCATTTTTGGGCCTGGCGCGGCGCCAATTGCAAAAGGTTTCTTTTGAGGCTGAAGAGAGCAGGAAAGCCTGCAGCCCCCAGGTCTGTGGGGCTACGCAAGCGGTTCCCAAAGAGCTTTAGAACAAGGCATAATTTTCCCTGCTGGCTCTTTGGGCGTGGGACCAACCTCCAGACATATGGCCATTTTTCTGCCTGTCGTGACGCCATGTGGAAAAGGGTGCTTTTGAGGTTGAAGGCGGCAGGAAAGCCTGCAGCCCCCAGGTGTGTGGGGCTACGCAAGCGGTGCCCAAAGAGCTTTAGAACAAGGCATAGTTTTCCCTGCTGGCTCTTTGGGCGTGGGACCAGTCTCCAGACATATGGCCATTTTTGGGCCTGGCTTGGCGCCAAGTGGGAAATGGTGGTTTTGAGGCTGAAGGCAGCAGGAAAGCCTGCAGCCCCCAGGTCTGTGGGGCTACGCAAGAGGTTCCCAAAGAGCTTTAGAACAAGGCATAGTTTTCCCTGCTGGCTCTTTAGGCGTGGGACCAACCTCCAGACATATGGCCATTTTTGGGCCTGGCGTGGCGCCATGTGGGAAACGGTGGTTTTGAGGTTGAAAGCGCGAGAAAAGCCTGCAGCCCCCAGTTTGTGTGGGGCTACGCAAGCGGTTCCCAAAGAGCTTTAGAACAAGGCACAGTTTTCCCTGCTGGCTCTTTGGGCGTGGGACCAATCTCCAGACATATGGCCATTTTTGTGCCTGGCGCGGCGCCAAGTGGGAAAGCGTGCTTTTGAGGCTGAAGAGAGCCGGAAATCCTGCAGCTCCCAGGTATGTGGGGCTACGCAAGCGGTTCCCAAAGAGCTTTAGAACAAGGCATAGTTTTCCCTGCTGGCTGTTCGGGCGTGGGACCAGCCTCCAGACATATGGCCATTTTTGGGCCTGGCAGGATGCCAAGTGGGAAAGGGTGGTTTTGAGGCTGAAGGCAGCAGGAAAGCCTGCAGCCCCCAGGTGTGTGGGGCTACGCAAGCGGTTCCCAAAGAGCTTTAGAACAAGGCATAGTTTTCCGTGCTGGCTCTTTGGGCATGGGACCAGTCTCCTGACATATGGCCATTTTTGGGCCTGGCGCGGGGCCAAGTGGGAAAGGGTGGTTTTGAGGCTGAAGGCAGCAGGAAAGCCTGCAGCCCCCAGGTGTGTGGGGCTACGCAAGCGGTTCCCAAAGAGCTTTAGAACAAGGCATAATTTTCCCTGCTGGCTCTTTGGGCGTGGGACCAGTCTCCAGACATATGGCCATTTTTGTGCCTGGCGGAGCGCCATGTGGGAAAGGGTGGTTTTGAGGCTGAAGAGAGCAGGAAAGCCTGCAGCCCCCAGGTGTGTGGGGCTACGCAAGCGGTTCCCAAAGAGCTTTAGAACAAGGCATAGTTTTCCCTGCTGGCTCTTTGGGCGTGGGACCAACCTCCAGACATATGGCCATTTTTGTGCCTGGCGTGACGCCATGTGGAAAAGGCTGCTTTTGAGGTTGAAGGCAGCAGGAAAGCCTGCAGCCCCCAGGTCTGTGGGGCTACGCAAGCGGTTCCCAAAGAGCTTTAGAACAAGGCATAGTTTTCCCTGCTGGCTCTTTGGGCGTGGGACCAAACTCCAGACATATGGCCATTTTTGTGCCTGGCGTGGCGCCATGTGGGAAAGGGTGGTTTTGAGGCTGAAGGCAGCAGGAAAGCCTGCAGCCCCCAGGTGTGTGGGGCTACGCAAGCGGTTCCCAAAGAGCTTTAGAACAAGGCATATTTTTCCCTGCTGGCTCTTTGGGCGTGGGACCATTCTCCAGACATATGGCCATTTTTGTGCCTGGCGGAGCGCCAAGTGGGAAAGGGTGGTTTTGAGTCTGAAGGCAGCAGGAAAGCCTGCAGCCCCCAGGTGTGTGGGGCTACGCAAGCGGTTCCCAAAGAGCTTTAGAACAAGGCATAGTTTTCCCTGCTGGCTCTTTGAGCGTGGGACCAATCTCCAGACATATGGCCATTTTTGTGCCTGGCGCGGCGGCAAGTGGGAAAGCGTGCTTTTGAGGCTGAAGAGAGCAGGAAAGCCTGCAGCCCCCAGGTGTGTGGGGCTACGCAAGCGGTTCCCAAAGAGCTTTAGAACAAGGCATAGTTTTCCCTGCTGGCTCTTTGGGCGTGGGACCAGTCTCCAGACATATGGCCATTTTTGTGCCTGGCGTGACGCCATGTGGAAAAGGGTGCTTTTGAGATTGAAGGCAGCAGGAAAGCCTGCAGCCCCCAGGTGTGTGGGGCTACGCAAGCGGTTCCCAAAGAGCTTTAGAACAAGGCATAGTTTTCCCTGCTGGCTCTTTGGGCATGGGACCAGTCTCCAGACATATGGCCATTTTTGGGCCTGGCGCGGGGCCAAGTGGGAAAGGGTGGTTTTGAGGCTGAAGGCAGCAGGAAAGCCTGCAGCCCCCACATGTGTGGGGCTACGCAAGCGGTTCCCAAAGAGCTTTAGAACAAGGCATAGTTTTCCCTGCTGGCTCTTTGGGCGTGGAACCAATCTCCAGATATATGGCCATTTTTGTGCCTGGCACGGCGCCATGTGCGAAAGGGTTGTTTTGAGGCTGAAGGCAGCAGGAAAGCCTGCAGCCCCCAGGTGTGTGGGGCTACGCAAGCGGTTCACAAAGAGCTTTAGAACAAGGCATAGTTTTCCCTGCTGGCTCTTTGGGCGTGGGACCAATCTTCAGACATATGGCCATTTTTGGGCCTGGCGGGGCGCCAATTGCGAAAGGTTTCTTCTGAGGCTGAAGGCAGCAGGAAAGCCTGCAGCCCGCAGGTGTGTGGGGCTACGCAAGCGGTTCCCAAAGAGCTTTAGAACAAGGCATAGTTTTCCCTGCTGGCTCTTTGGGCGTGGGACCAACCTCCAGACATATGGCCATTTTTGGGCCTGGCGTAACGCCATGTGGAAAAGGGTGTGCTTTTGAGGTTGAAGGCAGCAGGAAAGCCTGCAGCCCCCAGGTCTGTGGGGCTACGCAAGCGGTTCCCAAAGAGCTTTAGAACAAGGCATAGTTTTCCCTGCTGGCTCTTTGGGCATGGGACCAACCTCCAGACATATGGCCATTTTTGGGCCTGGCGCAGCGCCAAGTGGGAAAGTGTTGTTTTGAGGTTGAAGGCAGCAGGAAAGCCTGCAGCCCCCAGGTGTGTGGGGCTACGCAAGCGGTTCCCAAAGAGCTTTAGAACAAGGCATAGTTTTCCCTGCTGGCTCTTTGGGCGTGGGACCAATCTTCAGACATATGGCCATTTTTGGGCCTGGCGCGGCGCCAATTGCAAAAGGTTACTTTTGAGGCTGAAGAGAGCAGGAAAGCCTGCAGCCCCCAGGTCTGTGGGGCTACGCAAGCGGTTCCCAAAGAGCTTTAGAACAAGGCATAATTTTCCCTGCTGGCTCTTTGGGCGTGGGACCAACCTCCAGACATATGGCCATTTTTCTGCCTGTCGTGACGCCATGTGGAAAAGGGTGCTTTTGAGGTTGAAGGCGGCAGGAAAGCCTGCAGCCCCCAGGTGTGTGGGGCTACGCAAGCGGTGCCCAAAGAGCTTTAGAACAAGGCATAGTTTTCCCTGCTGGCTCTTTAGGCGTGGGACCAACCTCCAGACATATGGCCATTTTTGGGCCTGGCGTGGCGCCATGTGGGAAACGGTGGTTTTGAGGTTGAAAGCGCGAGAAAATCCTGCAGCCCCCAGTTTGTGTGGGGCTACGCAAGCGGTTCCCAAAGAGCTTTAGAACAAGGCATAGTTTTCCCTGCTGGCTCTTTGGGCGTGGGACCAATCTCCAGACATATGGCCATTTTTGGGCCTGGCGCGGCGCCAAGTGGGAAAGCGTGCTTTTGAGGCTGAAGAGAGCCGGAAATCCTGCAGCTCCCAGGTATGTGGGGCTACGCAAGCGGTTCCCAAAGAGCTTTAGAACAAGGCATAGTTTTCCCTGCTGGCTCTTCGGGCGTGGGACCAGCCTCCAGACATATGGCCATTTTTGGGCCTGGCGCGGCGCCAAGTGGGAAAGGGTGGTTTTGAGGCTGAAGGCAGCAGGAAAGCCTGCAGCCCCCAGGTGTGTGGGGCTACGCAAGCGGTTCCCAAAGAGCTTTAGAACAAGGCATAGTTTTCCGTGCTGGCTCTTTGGGCATGGGACCAGTCTCCTGACATATGGCCATTTTTGGGCCTGGCGCGGGGCCAAGTGGGAAAGGGTGGTTTTGAGGCTGAAGGCAGCAGGAAAGCCTGCAGCCCCCAGGTGTGTGGGGCTACGCAAGCGGTTCCCAAAGAGCTTTAGAACAAGGCATAGTTTTCCCTGCTGGCTCTTTGGGCGTGGGACCAGTCTCCAGACATATGGCCATTTTTGTGCCTGGCGGAGCGCCATGTGGGAAAGGGTGGTTTTGAGGCTGAAGAGAGCAGGAAAGCCTGCAGCCCCCAGGTGTGTGGGGCTACGCAAGCGGTTCCCAAAGAGCTTTAGAACAAGGCATAGTTTTCCCTGCTGGCTCTTTGGGCGTGGCACCAACCTCCAGACATATGGCCATTTTTGTGCCTGGCGTGACGCCATGTGGAAAAGGGTGCTTTTGAGGTTGAAGGCAGCAGGAAAGCCTGCAGCCCCCAGGTCTGTGGGGCTACGCAAGCGGTTCCCAAAGAGCTTTAGAACAAGGCATAGTTTTCCCTGCTGGCTCTTTGGGCGTGGGACGAAACTCCAGACATATGGCCATTTTTGGGCCTGGCGTGGCGCCATGTGGGAAAGGGTGGTTTTGAGTCTGAAGGCAGCAGGAAAGCCTGCAGCCCCCAGGTGTGTGGGGCTACGCAAGCGGTTCCCAAAGAGCTTTAGAACAAGGCATAGTTTTCCCTGCTGGCTCTTTGGGCGTGGGACCAACCTCCAGACATATGGCCATTTTTCTGCCTGTCGTGACGCCATGTGGAAAAGGGTGCTTTTGAGGTTGAAGGCGGCAGGAAAGCCTGCAGCCCCCAGGTGTGTGGGGCTACGCAAGCGGTGCCCAAAGAGCTTTAGAACAAGGCATAGTTTTCCCTGCTGGCTCTTTGGGCGTGGGACCAGTCTCCAGACATATGGCCATTTTTGGGCCTGGCTTGGCGCCAAGTGGGAAATGGTGGTTTTGAGGCTGAAGGCAGCAGGAAAGCCTGCAGCCCCCAGGTCTGTGGGGCTACGCAAGAGGTTCCCAAAGAGCTTTAGAACAAGGCATAGTTTTCCCTGCTGGCTCTTTAGGCGTGGGACCAACCTCCAGACATATGGCCATTTTTGGGCCTGGCGTGGCGCCATGTGGGAAACGGTGGTTTTGAGGTTGAAAGCGCGAGAAAAGCCTGCAGCCCCCAGTTTGTGTGGGGCTACGCAAGCGGTTCCCAAAGAGCTTTAGAACAAGGCATAGTTTTCCCTGCTGGCTCTTGGGCGTGGAACCAATCTCCAGACATATGGCCATTTTTGTGCCTGGCGCGGCGCCAAGTGGGAAAGCGTGCTTTTGAGGCTGAAGAGAGCCGGAAATCCTGCAGCTCCCAGGTATGTGGGGCTACGCAAGCGGTTCCCAAAGAGCTTTAGAACAAGGCATAGTTTTCCCTGCTGGCTGTTCGGGCGTGGGACCAGCCTCCAGACATATGGCCATTTTTGGGCCTGGCAGGATGCCAAGTGGGAAAGGGTGGTTTTGAGGCTGAAGGCAGCAGGAAAGCCTGCAGCCCCCAGGTGTGTGGGGCTACGCAAGCGGTTCCCAAAGAGCTTTAGAACAAGGCATAGTTTTCCGTGCTGGCTCTTTGGGCATGGGACCAGTCTCCTGACATATGGCCATTTTTGGGCCTGGCGCGGGGCCAAGTGGGAAAGGGTGGTTTTGAGGCTGAAGGCAGCAGGAAAGCCTGCAGCCCCCAGGTGTGTGGGGCTACGCAAGCGGTTCCCAAAGAGCTTTAGAACAAGGCATAATTTTCCCTGCTGGCTCTTTGGGCGTGGGACCAGTCTCCAGACATATGGCCATTTTTGTGCCTGGCGGAGCGCCATGTGGGAAACGGTGGTTTTGAGGCTGAAGAGAGCAGGAAAGCCTGCAGCCCCCAGGTGTGTGGGGCTACGCAAGCGGTTCCCAAAGAGCTTTAGAACAAGGCATAGTTTTCCCTGCTGGCTCTTTGGGCGTGGGACCAACCTCCAGACATATGGCCATTTTTGTGCCAGGCGTGACGCCATGTGGAAAAGGGTGCTTTTGAGGTTGAAGGCAGCAGGAAAGCCTGCAGCCCCCAGGTGTGTGGGGCTACGCAAGCGGTTCCCAAAGAGCTTTAGAACAAGGCATAGTTTTCCCTGCTGGCTCTTTGGGCGTGGGACCAAACTCCAGACATATGGCCATTTTTGTGCCTGGCGTGGCGCCATGTGGGAAAGGGTGGTTTTGAGGCTGAAGGCAGCAGGAAAGCCTGCAGCCCCCAGGTCTGTGGGGCTACGCAAGCGGTTCCCAAAGAGCTTTAGAACAAGGCATATTTTTCCCTGCTGGCTCTTTGGGCGTGGGACCATTCTCCAGACATATGGCCATTTTTGTGCCTGGCGGAGCGCCAAGTGGGAAAGGGTGGTTTTGAGTCTGAAGGCAGCAGGAAAGCCTGCAGCCCCCAGGTGTGTGGGGCTACGCAAGCGGTTCCCAAAGAGCTTTAGAACAAGGCATAGTTTTCCCTGCTGGCTCTTTGAGCGTGGGACCAATCTCCAGAAATATGGCCATTTTTGTGCCTGGCGCGGCGGCAAGTGGGAAAGCGTGCTTTTGAGGCTGAAGAGAGCAGGAAAGCCTGCAGCCCCCAGGTGTGTGGGGCTACGCAAGCGGTTCCCAAAGAGCTTTAGAACAAGGCATAGTTTTCCCTGCTGGCTCTTTGGGCGTGGGACCAGTCTCCAGACATATGGCCATTTTTGTGCCTGGCGTGACGCCATGTGGAAAAGGGTGCTTTTGAGATTGAAGGCAGCAGGAAAGCCTGCAGCCCCCAGGTGTGTGGGGCTACGCAAGCGGTTCCCAAAGAGCTTTAGAACAAGGCATAGTTTTCCCTGCTGGCTCTTTAGGCATGGGACCAGTCTCCAGACATATGGCCATTTTTGGGCCTGGCGCGGGGCCAAGTGGGAAAGGGTGGTTTTGAGGCTGAAGGCACCAGGAAAGCCTGCAGCCCCCACATGTGTGCGGCTACGCAAGCGGTTCCCAAAGAGCTTTAGAACAAGGCATAGTTTTCCCTGCTGGCTCTTTGGGCGTGGAACCAATCTCCAGATATATGGCCATTTTTGTGCCTGGCACGGCGCCATGTGCGAAAGGGTTGTTTTGAGGCTGAAGGCAGCAGGAAAGCCTGCAGCCCCCAGGTGTGTGGGGCTACGCAAGCGGTTCACAAAGAGCTTTAGAACAAGGCATAGTTTTCCCTGCTGGCTCTTTGGGCGTGGGACCAATCTTCAGACATATGGCCATTTTTGGGCCTGGCGGGGCGCCAATTGCGAAAGGTTTCTTCTGAGGCTGAAGGCAGCAGGAAAGCCTGCAGCCCGCAGGTGTGTGGGGCTACGCAAGCGGTTCCCAAAGAGCTTTAGAACAAGGCATAGTTTTCCCTGCTGGCTCTTTGGGCGTGGGACCAACCTCCAGACATATGGCCATTTTTGGGCCTGGCGTAACGCCATGTGGAAAAGGGTGTGCTTTTGAGGTTGAAGGCAGCAGGAAAGCCTGCAGCCCCCAGGTCTGTGGGGCTACGCAAGCGGTTCCCAAAGAGCTTTAGAACAAGGCATAGTTTTCCCTGCTGGCTCTTTGGGCATGGGACCAACCTCCAGACATATGGCCATTTTTGGGCCTGGCGCAGCGCCAAGTGGGAAAGTGTTGTTTTGAGGTTGAAGGCAGCAGGAAAGCCTGCAGCCCCCAGGTGTGTGGGGCTACGCAAGCGGTTCCCAAAGAGCTTTAGAACAAGGCATAGTTTTCCCTGCTGGCTCTTTGGGCGTGGGACCAACCTCCAGACATATGGCCATTTTTGGGCCTGGCGTGGCGCCAATTGCACAAGGTTTCTTTTGAGGCTGAAGAGAGCAGGAAAGCCTGCAGCCCCCAGGTCTGTGGGGCTACGCAAGCGGTTCCCAAAGAGCTTTAGAACAAGGCATAATTTTCCCTGCTGGCTCTTTGGGCGTGGGACCAACCTCCAGACATATGGCCATTTTTCTGCCTGTCGTGACGCCATGTGGAAAAGGGTGCTTTTGAGGTTGAAGGCGGCAGGAAAGCCTGCAGCCCCCAGGTGTGTGGGGCTACGCAAGCGGTGCCCAAAGAGCTTTAGAACAAGGCATAGTTTTCCCTGCTGGCTCTTTGGGCGTGGGACCAACCTCCAGACATATGGCCATTTTTGGGCCTGGCGTGGCGCCATGTGGGAAACGGTGGTTTTGAGGTTGAAAGCGCGAGAAAAGCCTGCAGACCCCAGTTTGTGTGGGGCTACGCAAGCGGTTCCCAAAGAGCTTTAGAACAAGGCATAGTTTTCCCTGCTGGCTCTTTGGGCGTGGGACCAATCTCCAGACATATGGCCATTTTTGGGCCTGGCGCGGCGCCAAGTGGGAAAGCGTGCTTTTGAGGCTGAAGAGAGCCGGAAATCCTGCAGCTCCCAGGTATGTGGGGCTACGCAAGCGGTTCCCAAAGAGCTTTAGAACAAGGCATAGTTTTCCCTGCTGGCTCTTCGGGCGTGGGACCAGCCTCCAGACATATGGCCATTTTTGGGCCTGGCGCGGCGCCAAGTGGGAAAGGGTGGTTTTGAGGCTGAAGGCAGCAGGAAAGCCTGCAGCCCCCAGGTGTGTGGGGCTACGCAAGCGGTTCCCAAAGAGCTTTAGAACAAGGCATAGTTTTCCGTGCTGGCTCTTTGGGCATGGTACCAGTCTCCTGACATATGGCCATTTTTGGGCCTGGCGCGGGGCCAAGTGGGAAAGGGTGGTTTTGAGGCTGAAGGCAGCAGGAAAGCCTGCAGCCCCCAGGTGTGTGGGGCTACGCAAGCGGTTCCCAAAGAGCTTTAGAACAAGGCATAGTTTTCCCTGCTGGCTCTTTGGGCGTGGGACCAGTCTCCAGACATATGGCCATTTTTGTGCCTGGCGGAGCGCCATGTGGGAAAGGGTGGTTTTGAGGCTGAAGAGAGCAGGAAAGCCTGCAGCCCCCAGGTGTGTGGGGCTACGCAAGCGGTTCCCAAAGAGCTTTAGAACAAGGCATAGTTTTCCCTGCTGGCTCTTTGGGCGTGGGACCAGTCTCCAGACATATGGCCATTTTTGTGCCTGGCGTGACGCCATGTGGAAAAGGGTGCTTTTGAGGTTGAAGGCAGCAGGAAAGCCTGCAGCCCCCAGGTCTGTGGGGCTACGCAAGCGGTTCCCAAAGAGCTTTAGAACAAGGCATAGTTTCCCCTGCTGGCTCTTTGGGCGTGGAACCAAACTCCAGACATATGGCCATTTTTGTGCCTGGCGTGGCGCCATGTGGGAAAGGGTGGTTTTGAGTCTGAAGGCAGCAGGAAAGCCTGCAGCCCCCAGGTGTGTGGGGCTACGCAAGCGGTTCCCAAAGAGCTTTAGAACAAGGCATAGTTTTCCCTGCTGGCTCTTTGGGCGTGGGACCAGTCTCCTGACATATGGCCATTTTTGGGCCTGGCGCGGGGCCAAGTGGGAAAGGGTGGTTTTGAGTCTGAAGGCAGCAGGAAAGCCTGCAGCCCCCAGGTGTGTGGGGCTACGCAAGCGGTTCCCAAAGAGCTTTAGAACAAGGCATAGTTTTCCCTGCTGGCTCTTTGGGAAGGGGACAAGTCTCCAGAAATATGGCCATTTTTGTGCCTGGCACGATGCGAAGTGGGAAAGGGTGGTTTTGAGTCTGAAGGCAGCAGGAAAGCCTGCAGCCCCCAGGTGTGTGGGGCTACGCAAGCGGTTCCCAAAGAGCTTTAGAACAAGGCATAGTTTTCCCTGCTGGCTCTTTGGGCGTGGGACCAGTCTCCAGACATATGGCCATTTTTGGGCCTGGCGCGGGGCCAAGTTGGAAAGGGTGGTTTTGAGGCTGAAGGCACCAGGAAATCCTGCAGCCCCCACGTGTGTGGGGCTACGCAAGCGGTTCCCAAAGAGCTTTAGAACAAGGCATAGTTTTCCCTGCTGGCTCTTTGGGCGTGGGACCAATCTTCAGACATATGGCCATTTTTGGGCCTGGCGGGGCGCCAATTGCGACAGGTTTCTTTTGAGGCTGAAGGCAGCAGGAAAGCCTGCAGCCCGCAGGTGTGTGGGGCTACGCAAGCGGTTCCCAAAGAGCTTTAGAACAAGGCATAGTTTTCCCTGCTGGCTCTTTGGGCGTGGGACCAGTCTCCAGATATATGGCCATTTTTGGGCCTGGCGCAGCGCCAAGTGGGAAAGGGTGGTTTTGAGGCTGAAGGCAGCAGGAAAGCCTGCAGCCCCCAGGTGTGTGGGGCTACGCAAGTAGTTCCCAAAGAGCTTTAGAAGAAGGCATAGTTTTCCCTGCTGGTTCTTGGGGCGTGGGACCAGTTTCCAGACATATGGCCATTTTTGGGCCTGGCGCGGCGCCAAGTGGGAAAGTGTGGCTTTTGAGGTTGAAGGCAGCAGGAAAGCCTGCAGCCCCCAGGTGTGTGGAGCTACGCAAGCGGTTCCCAAAGAGCTTTAGAACAAGGCATAGTTTTCCCTGCTGGCTCTTTGGGCGTGGGACCAGTTTCCAGACATATGGCCATTTTTGGGCCTGGCGTGGCGCCATGTGGGAAACGGTGGTTTTGAGGTTGAAAGCGCGAGAAATGCCTGCAGCCCCCAGTTTGTGTGGGGCTACGCAAGCGGTTCCCAAAGAGCTTTAGAACAAGGCATAGTTTTCCCTGCTGGCTCTTCGGGCGTGGGACCAGCCTCCAGACATATGGCCATTTTTGGGCCTGGCGCGGCGCCAAGTGGGAAAGGGTGGTTTTGAGGCTGAAGGCAGCAGGAAAGCCTGCAGCCCCCAGGTGTGTGGGGCTACGCAAGCGGTTCCCAAAGAGCTTTAGAACAAGGCATAGTTTTCCCTGCTGGCTCTTTGGGCATGGGACCAGTCTCCTGACATATGGCCATTTTTGGGCCTGGCGCGGGGCCAAGTGGGAAAGGGTGGTTTTGAGGCTGAAGGCAGCAGGAAAGCCTGCAGCCCCCAGGTGTGTGGGGCTACGCAAGCGGTTCCCAAAGAGCTTTAGAACAAGGCATAGTTTTCCCTGCTGGCTCTTTGGGCGTGGGACCAGTCTCCAGACATATGGCCATTTTTGGGCCTGGCGGAGCGCCATGTGGGAAAGGGTGGTTTTGAGGCTGAAGAGAGCAGGAAAGCCTGCAGCCCCCAGGTGTGTGGGGCTACGCAAGCGGTTCCCAAAGAGCTTTAGAACAAGGCATAGTTTTCCCTGCTGGCTCTTTGGGCGTGGGACCAACCTCCAGACATATGGCCATTTTTGTGCCTGGCGTGACGCCATGTGGAAAAGGGTGCTTTTGAGGTTGAAGGCAGCAGGAAAGCCTGCAGCCCCCAGGTGTGTGGGGCTACGCAAGCGGTTCCCAAAGAGCTTTAGAACAAGGCATAGTTTTCCCTGCTGGCTCTTTGGGCGTGGAACCAAACTCCAGACATATGGCCATTTTTGTGCCTGGCGTGGCGCCATGTGGGAAAGGGTGGTTTTGAGTCTGAAGGCAGCAGGAAAGCCTGCAGCCCCCAGTTTCTGTGGGGCTACGCAAGCGGTTCCCAAAGAGCTTTAGAACAAGGCATAGTTTTCCCTGCTGGCTCTTTGAGCGTGGGACCAATCTCCAGACATATGGCCATTTTTGTGCCTGGCGCGGCGGCAAGTGGGAAAGCGTGCTTTTGAGGCTGAAGAGAGCAGGAAAGCCTGCAGCCCCCAGGTGTGTGGGGCTACGCAAGCGGTTCCCAAAGAGCTTTAGAACAAGGCATAGTTTTCCCTGCTGGCTCTTTGGGCGTGGGACCAGTCTCCTGACATATGGCCATTTTTGGGCCTGGCGCGGGGCCAAGTGGGAAAGGGTGGTTTTGAGGCTGAAGGCAGCAGGAAAGCCTGCAGCCCCCAGGTGTGTGGGGCTACGCAAGCGGTTCCCAAAGAGCTTTAGAACAAGGCATAGTTTTCCCTGCTGGCTCTTTGGGAAAGGGACAAGTCTCCAGAAATATGGCCATTTTTGTGCCTGGCACGATGCGAAGTGGGAAAGGGTGGTTTTGAGTCTGAAGGCAGCAGGAAAGCCTGCAGCCCCCAGGTGTGTGGGGCTACGCAAGCGGTTCCCAAAGAGCTTTAGAACAAGGCATAGTTTTCCCTGCTGGCTCTTTGGGCGTGGGACCAGTCTCCAGACATATGGCCATTTTTGGGCCTGGCGCGGGGCCAAGTTGGAAAGGGTGGTTTTGAGGCTGAAGGCACCAGGAAATCCTGCAGCCCCCACGTGTGTGGGGCTACGCAAGCGGTTCCCAAAGAGCTTTAGAACAAGGCATAGTTTTCCCTGCTGGCTCTTTGGGCGTGGAACCAATCTCCAGATATATGGCCATTTTTGTGCCTGGCACGGCGCCATGTGCGAAAGGGTTGTTTTGAGGCTGAAGGCAGCAGGAAAGCCTGCAGCCCCCAGGTGTGTGGGGCTACGCAAGCGGTTCCCAAAGAGCTTTAGAACAAGGCATAGTTTTCCCTGCTGGCTCTTTGGGCGTGGGACCAATCTTCAGACATATGGCCATTTTTGGGCCTGGCGGGGCGCCAATTGCGACAGGTTTCTTTTGAGGCTGAAGGCAGCAGGAAAGCCTGCAGCCCGCAGGTGTGTGGGGCTACGCAAGCGGTTCCCAAAGAGCTTTAGAACAAGGCATAGTTTTCCCTGCTGGCTCTTTGGGCGTGGGACCAACCTCCAGACATATGGCCATTTTTGTGCCTGGCGTAACGCCATGTGGAAAAGGGTGTGCTTTTGAGGTTGAAGGCAGCAGGAAAGCCTGCAGCCCCCAGGTCTGTGGGGCTACGCAAGCGGTTCTCAAAGAGCTTTAGAACAAGGCATAGTTTTCCCTGCTGGCTCTTTGGGCATGGGACCAACCTCCAGACATATGGCCATTTTTGGTCCTGGCGCAGCGCCAAGTGGGAAAGTGTTGTTTTGAGGTTGAAGTCAGCAGGAAAGCCTGCAGCCCCCAGGTGTGTGGGGCTACGCAAGCGGTTCCCAAAGAGCTTTAGAACAAGGCATAGTTTTCCCTGCTGGCTCTTTGGGCGTGGGACCAATCTTCAGACATATGGCCATTTTTGGGCCTGGCACGGCGCCAATTGCAAAAGGTTTCGTTTGAGGCTGAAGAGAGCAGGAAAGCCTGCAGCCCCCAGGTCTGTGGGGCTACGCAAGCGGTTCCCAAAGAGCTTCAGAACAAGGCATAGTTTTCCCTGCTGGCTCTTTGGGCGTGGGACCAACCTCCAGACATATGGCCATTTTTCTGCCTGCCGTGACGCCATGTGGAAAAGGGTGCTTTTGAGGTTGAAGGCGGCAGGAAAGCCTGCAGCCCCCAGGTGTGTGGGGCTACGCAAGCGGTGCCCAAAGAGCTTTAGAACAAGGCATAGTTTTCCCTGCTGGCTCTTTGGGCGTGGGACCAGTCTCCAGACATATGGCCATTTTTGGGCCTGGCTTGGCGCCAAGTGGGAAATGGTGGTTTTGAGGCTGAAGGCAGCAGGAAAGCCTGCAGCCCCCAGGTCTGTGGGGCCACGCAAGCGGTTCCCAAAGAGCTTTAGAACAAGGCATAGTTTTCCCTGCTGGCTCTTTAGGCGTGGGACCAACCTCCAGACATATGGCCATTTTTGTGCCTGGCGTGGCGCCATGTGGGAAAGGGTGGTTTTGAGGCTGAAGAGAGCAGGAAAGCCTGCAGCCCCCAGGTGTGTGGGGCTACGCAAGCGGTTCCCAAAGAGCTTTAGAACAAGGCATAGTTTTCCCTGCTGGCTCTTTGGGCGTGGGACCAACCTCCAGACATATGGCCATTTTTGTGCCTGGCGTGACGCCATGTGGAAAAGGGTGCTTTTGAGGTTGAAGGCAGCAGGAAAGCCTGCAGCCCCCAGGTGTGTGGGGCTACGCAAGCGGTTCCCAAAGAGCTTTAGAACAAGACATAGTTTTCCCTGCTGGCTCTTTGGGCGTGGGACCAGTCTCCAGACATATGGCCATTTTTGGGCCTGGCGTGGCGCCAAGTGGGAAAGGGTGGTTTTGAGGCTGAAGGCAGCAGGAAAGCCTGCAGCCCCCAGGTGTGTGGAGCTACGCAAGCGGTTCCCAAAGAGCTTTAGAACAAGGCATAGTTTTCCCTGCTGGCTCTTTGGGCGTGGGACCAGTCTCCAGATATATGGCCATTTTTGGGCCTGGCGCAGCGCCAAGTGGGAAAGGGTGGTTTTGAGGCTGAAGGCAGCAGGAAAGCCTGCAGCCCCCAGGTGTGTGGGGCTACGCAAGTAGTTCCCAAAGAGCTTTAGAACAAGGCATAGTTTTCCCTGCTGGTTCTTGGGGCGTGGGACCAGTTTCCAGACATATGGCCATTTTTGGGCCTGGCGCGGCGCCAAGTGGGAAAGTGTGGCTTTTGAGGTTGAAGGCAGCAGGAAAGCCTGCAGCCCCCAGGTGTGTGGAGCTACGCAAGTGGTTCCCAAAGAGCTTTAGAACAAGGCATAGTTTTCCCTGCTGGCTCTTTGGGCGTGGGACCAATCTCCAGACATATGGCCATTTTTGGGCCTGGGGCGGCGCCAAGTGGGAAAGCGTGCTTTTGAGGCTGAAGAGAGCCGGAAATCCTGCAGCTCCCAGGTATGTGGGGCTACGCAAGCGGTTCCCAAAGAGCTTTAGAACAAGGCATAGTTTTCCCTGCTGGCTCTTCGGGCGTGGGACCAGCCTCCAGACATATGGCCATTTTTGGGCCTGGCGCGGCGCCAAGTGGGAAAGGGTCGTTTTGAGGCTGAAGGCAGCAGGAAAGCCTGCAGACCCCAGGTGTGTGGGGCTACGCAAGCTGTTCCCAAAGAGCTTTAGAACAAGGCATAGTTTTCCGTGCTGGCTCTTTGGGCGTGGAACCAAACTCCAGACATATGGCCATTTTTGTGCCTGGCGTGGCGCCATGTGGGAAAGGGTGGTTTTTAGTCTGAAGGCAGCAGGAAAGCCTGCAGCCCCCAGGTGTGTGGGGCTACGCAAGCGGTTCCCAAAGAGCTTTAGAACAAGGCATAATTTTCCCTGCTGGCTCTTTGAGCGTGGGACCAGTCTCCAGACATATGGCCATTTTTGTGCCTGGCGCGGCGGCAAGTGGGAAAGCGTGCTTTTGAGGCTGAAGAGAGCAGGAAAGCCTGCAGCCCCCAGGTGTGTGGGGCTACGCAAGCGGTTCCCAAAGAGCTTTAGAACAAGGCATAGTTTTCCCTGCTGGCTCTTTGGGCGTGGGACCAGTCTCCTGACATATGGCCATTTTTGGGCCTGGCGCGGGGCCAAGTGGGAAAGGGTGGTTTTGACGCTGAAGGCAGCAGGAAAGCCTGCAGCCCCCAGGTGTGTGGGGCTACGCAAGCGGTTCTCAAAGAGCTTTAGAACAAGGCATAGTTTTCCCTGCTGGCTCTTTGGGCATGGGACCAACCTCCAGACATATGGCCATTTTTGGTCCTGGCGCAGCGCCAAGTGGGAAAGTGTTGTTTTGAGGTTGAAGTCAGCAGGAAAGCCTGCAGCCCCCAGGTGTGTGGGGCTACGCAAGCGGTTCCCAAAGAGCTTTAGAACAAGGCATAGTTTTCCCTGCTGGCTCTTTGGGCGTGGGACCAATCTTCAGACATATGGCCATTTTTGGGCCTGGCACGGCGCCAATTGCAAAAGGTTTCGTTTGAGGCTGAAGAGAGCAGGAAAGCCTGCAGCCCCCAGGTCTGTGGGGCTACGCAAGCGGTTCCCAAAGAGCTTCAGAACAAGGCATAGTTTTCCCTGCTGGCTCTTTGGGCGTGGGACCAACCTCCAGACATATGGCCATTTTTCTGCCTGCCGTGACGCCATGTGGAAAAGGGTGCTTTTGAGGTTGAAGGCGGCAGGAAAGCCTGCAGCCCCCAGGTGTGTGGGGCTACGCAAGCGGTGCCCAAAGAGCTTTAGAACAAGGCATAGTTTTCCCTGCTGGCTCTTTGGGCGTGGGACCAGTCTCCAGACATATGGCCATTTTTGGGCCTGGCTTGGCGCCAAGTGGGAAATGGTGGTTTTGAGGCTGAAGGCAGCAGGAAAGCCTGCAGCCCCCAGGTCTGTGGGGCCACGCAAGCGGTTCCCAAAGAGCTTTAGAACAAGGCATAGTTTTCCCTGCTGGCTCTTTAGGCGTGGGACCAACCTCCAGACATATGGCCATTTTTGTGCCTGGCGTGGCGCCATGTGGGAAAGGGTGGTTTTGAGGCTGAAGAGAGCAGGAAAGCCTGCAGCCCCCAGGTGTGTGGGGCTACGCAAGCGGTTCCCAAAGAGCTTTAGAACAAGGCATAGTTTTCCCTGCTGGCTCTTTGGGCGTGGGACCAACCTCCAGACATATGGCCATTTTTGTGCCTGGCGTGACGCCATGTGGAAAAGGGTGCTTTTGAGGTTGAAGGCAGCAGGAAAGCCTGCAGCCCCCAGGTGTGTGGGGCTACGCAAGCGGTTCCCAAAGAGCTTTAGAACAAGACATAGTTTTCCCTGCTGGCTCTTTGGGCGTGGGACCAGTCTCCAGACATATGGCCATTTTTGGGCCTGGCGTGGCGCCAAGTGGGAAAGGGTGGTTTTGAGGCTGAAGGCAGCAGGAAAGCCTGCAGCCCCCAGGTGTGTGGAGCTACGCAAGCGGTTCCCAAAGAGCTTTAGAACAAGGCATAGTTTTCCCTGCTGGCTCTTTGGGCGTGGGACCAGTCTCCAGATATATGGCCATTTTTGGGCCTGGCGCAGCGCCAAGTGGGAAAGGGTGGTTTTGAGGCTGAAGGCAGCAGGAAAGCCTGCAGCCCCCAGGTGTGTGGGGCTACGCAAGTAGTTCCCAAAGAGCTTTAGAACAAGGCATAGTTTTCCCTGCTGGTTCTTGGGGCGTGGGACCAGTTTCCAGACATATGGCCATTTTTGGGCCTGGCGCGGCGCCAAGTGGGAAAGTGTGGCTTTTGAGGTTGAAGGCAGCAGGAAAGCCTGCAGCCCCCAGGTGTGTGGAGCTACGCAAGTGGTTCCCAAAGAGCTTTAGAACAAGGCATAGTTTTCCCTGCTGGCTCTTTGGGCGTGGGACCAATCTCCAGACATATGGCCATTTTTGGGCCTGGGGCGGCGCCAAGTGGGAAAGCGTGCTTTTGAGGCTGAAGAGAGCCGGAAATCCTGCAGCTCCCAGGTATGTGGGGCTACGCAAGCGGTTCCCAAAGAGCTTTAGAACAAGGCATAGTTTTCCCTGCTGGCTCTTCGGGCGTGGGACCAGCCTCCAGACATATGGCCATTTTTGGGCCTGGCGCGGCGCCAAGTGGGAAAGGGTCGTTTTGAGGCTGAAGGCAGCAGGAAAGCCTGCAGACCCCAGGTGTGTGGGGCTACGCAAGCTGTTCCCAAAGAGCTTTAGAACAAGGCATAGTTTTCCGTGCTGGCTCTTTGGGCGTGGAACCAAACTCCAGACATATGGCCATTTTTGTGCCTGGCGTGGCGCCATGTGGGAAAGGGTGGTTTTTAGTCTGAAGGCAGCAGGAAAGCCTGCAGCCCCCAGGTGTGTGGGGCTACGCAAGCGGTTCCCAAAGAGCTTTAGAACAAGGCATAATTTTCCCTGCTGGCTCTTTGAGCGTGGGACCAGTCTCCAGACATATGGCCATTTTTGTGCCTGGCGCGGCGGCAAGTGGGAAAGCGTGCTTTTGAGGCTGAAGAGAGCAGGAAAGCCTGCAGCCCCCAGGTGTGTGGGGCTACGCAAGCGGTTCCCAAAGAGCTTTAGAACAAGGCATAGTTTTCCCTGCTGGCTCTTTGGGCGTGGGACCAGTCTCCTGACATATGGCCATTTTTGGGCCTGGCGCGGGGCCAAGTGGGAAAGGGTGGTTTTGACGCTGAAGGCAGCAGGAAAGCCTGCAGCCCCCAGGTGTGTGGGGCTACACAAGCGGTTCTCAAAGAGCTTTAGAACAAGGCATAGTTTTCCCTGCTGGCTCTTTGGGCATGGGACCAACCTCCAGACATATGGCCATTTTTGGGCCTGGCGCAGCGCCAAGTGGGAAAGTGTTGTTTTGAGGTTGAAGTCAGCAGGAAAGCCTGCAGCCCCCAGGTGTGTGGGGCTACGCAAGCGGTTCCCAAAGAGCTTTAGAACAAGGCATAGTTTTCCCTGCTGGCTCTTTGGGCGTGGGACCAATCTTCAGACATATGGCCATTTTTGGGCCTGGCACGGCGCCACATGTAAATCTCCCAACAGCCAAATGTAAAAGCAGCAAACATCTCGCTGTATGTCCCACATCCAAAGTGCCAAGAGAGAGCTTGCTCTCCCTGTCTTTGAGTACTGTTTGCACTGTCCCGATTACCTCTTTGCTAACATTCTCTTCAGAGCTGCAGTGAAACCAGGAACCACGTGGAGAAGGCACCCACACTGAAAGTGCCTGGAAGGAACATTGGGGCTTCTTCTCAGTGTCTCCGATATAGGGTTTCACTGTCCCGGGAAACTCTCTGCTAACACCCTGCAGAGCGCTGTGCCCAATATACAGAAACGTCTTGCGGTATCCCCTACAGGGAAAGTGCCAGGAGGGAAAAGTGAGGATTATGCTTAGACTTTCTCGGAACTGCTTCAAATCAACTAGATATCTTTGTGCTGTAAATCTCCCAACAGCCAAATGTAAAAGCAGCAAACATCTCGCTGTATGTCCCACATCCAAAGTGCCAAGAGAGTAATGTAGAGCTTGCTCTCCCTGTCTTTGAGTACTGTTTGCACTGTCCCGATTACCTCTTTGCTAACATTCTCTTCAGAGCTGCAGTGAAACCAGGAACCACGTGGAGAAGGCACCCACACTGAAAGTGCCTGGAAGGAACATTGGGGCTTCTTCTCAGTGTCTCTGACATAGGGTTTCACTGTCCCGGGAAACTCTCTGCTAACACCCTGCAGAGCGCTGTGCCCAATATACAGAAACGTCTTGCGGTATCCCCTACAGGGAAAGTGCCAGGAGGGAAAAGTGAGGATTATGTTTAGACTTTCTCGGAACTGCTTCAAATCAACTAGATATCTTTGTGCTGTAAATCTCCCAACAGCCAAATGTAAAAGCAGCAAACATCTCGCTGTATGTCCCACATCCAAAGTGCCAAGAGAGTAATGTAGAGCTTGCTCTCCCTGTCTTTGAGTACTGTTTGCACTGTCCCGATTACCTCTTTGCTAACATTCTCTTCAGAGCTGCAGTGAAACCAGGAACCACGTGGAGAAGGCACCCACACTGAAAGTGCCTGGAGTGAACATTGGGGCTTCTTCTCAGTGTCTCCGATATAGGATTTCACTGTCCCGGGAAACTCTCTGCTAACACCCTGCAGAGCGCTGTGCCCAATGTACAGAAACGTCTTGCGGTATCCCCTACAGGGAAAGTGCCAGGAGGGAAAAGTGAGGATTATGTTTAGACTTTCTCGGAACTGCTTCAAATCAACTAGATATCTTTGTGCTGTAAATCTCCCAACAGCCAAATGTAAAAGCAGCAAACATCTCGCTGTATGTCCCACATCCAAAGTGCCAAGAGAGAGCTTGCTCTCCCTGTCTTTGAGTACTGTTTGCACTGTCCCGATTACCTCTTTGCTAACATTCTCTTCAGAGCTGCAGTGAAACCAGGAACCACGTGGAGAAGGCACCCACACTGAAAGTGCCTGGAGGGAACATTGGGGCTTCTTCTCAGTGTCTCTGACATAGGGTTTCACTGTCCCGGGAAACTCTCTGCTAACACCCTGCAGAGCGCTGTGCCCAATATACAGAAACGTCTTGCGGTATCCCCTACAGGGAAAGTGCCAGGAGGGAAAAGTGAGGATTATGCTTAGACTTTCTCGGAACTGCTTCAAATCAACTAGATATCTTTGTGCTGTAAATCTCCCAACAGCCAAATGTAAAAGCAGCAAACATCTCGCTGTATGTCCCACATCCAAAGTGCCAAGAGAGAGCTTGCTCTCCCTGTCTTTGAGTACTGTTTGCACTGTCCCGATTACCTCTTTGCTAACATTCTCTTCAGAGCTGCAGTGAAACCAGGAACCACGTGGAGAAGGCACCCACACTGAAAGTGCCTGGAGTGAACATTGGGGCTTCTTCTCAGTGTCTCCGATATAGGGTTTCACTGTCCCGGGAAACTCTCTGCTAACACCCTGCAGAGCGCTGTGCCCAATGTACAGAAACGTCTTGCGGTATCCCCTACAGGGAAAGTGCCAGGAGGGAAAAGTGAGGATTATGTTTAGACTTTCTCGGAACTGCTTCAAATCAACTAGATATCTTTGTGCTGTAAATCTCCCAACAGCCAAATGTAAAAGCAGCAAACATCTCGCTGTATGTCCCACATCCAAAGTGCCAAGAGAGTAATGTAGAGCTTGCTCTCCCTGTCTTTGAGTACTGTTTGCACTGTCCCGATTACCTCTTTGCTAACATTCTCTTCAGAGCTGCAGTGAAACCAGGAACCACGTGGAGAAGGCACCCACACTGAAAGTGCCTGGAGTGAACATTGGGGCTTCTTCTCAGTGTCTCCGATATAGGGTTTCACTGTCCCGGGAAACTCTCTGCTAACACCCTGCAGAGCGCTGTGCCCAATGTACAGAAACGTCTTGCGGTATCCCCTACAGGGAAAGTGCCAGGAGGGAAAAGTGAGGATTATGTTTAGACTTTCTCGGAACTGCTTCAAATCAACTAGATATCTTTGTGCTGTAAATCTCCCAACAGCCAAATGTAAAAGCAGCAAACATCTCGCTGTATGTCCCACATCCAAAGTGCCAAGAGAGAGCTTGCTCTCCCTGTCTTTGAGTACTGTTTGCACTGTCCCGATTACCTCTTTGCTAACATTCTCTTCAGAGCTGCAGTGAAACCAGAAACCACGTGGAGAAGGCACCCACACTGAAAGTGCCTGGAGGAAACATTGGGGCTTCTTCTCAGTGTCTCTGACATAGGGTTTCACTGTCCCGGGAAACTCTCTGCTAACACCCTGCAGAGCGCTGTGCCCAATATACAGAAACGTCTTGCGGTATCCCCTACAGGGAAAGTGCCAGGAGGGAAAAGTGAGGATTATGTTTAGACTTTCTCGGAACTGCTTCAAATCAACTAGATATCTTTGTGCTGTAAATCTCCCAACAGCCAAATGTAAAAGCAGCAAACATCTCGCTGTATGTCCCACATCCAAAGTGCCAAGAGAGAGCTTGCTCTCCCTGTCTTTGAGTACTGTTTGCACTGTCCCGATTACCTCTTTGCTAACATTCTCTTCAGAGCTGCAGTGAAACCAGGAACCACGTGGAGAAGGCACCCACACTGAAAGTGCCTGGAGTGAACATTGGGGCTTCTTCTCAGTGTCTCCGATATAGGGTTTCACTGTCCCGGGAAACTCTCTGCTAACACCCTGCAGAGCGCTGTGCCCAATGTACAGAAACGTCTTGCGGTATCTCCTACAGGGAAAGTGCCAGGAGGGAAAAGTGAGGATTATGTTTAGACTTTCTCGGAACTGCTTCAAATCAACTAGATATCTTTGTGCTGTAAATCTCCCAACAGCCAAATGTAAAAGCAGCAAACATCTCGCTGTATGTCCCACATCCAAAGTGCCAAGAGAGAGCTTGCTCTCCCTGTCTTTGAGTACTGTTTGCACTGTCCCGATTACCTCTTTGCTAACATTCTCTTCAGAGCTGCAGTGAAACCAGAAACCACGTGGAGAAGGCACCCACACTGAAAGTGCCTGGAGTGAACATTGGGGCTTCTTCTCAGTGTCTCTGACATAGGGTTTCACTGTCCCGGGAAACTCTCTGCTAACACCCTGCAGAGCGCTGTGCCCAATATACAGAAACGTCTTGCGGTATCCCCTACAGGGAAAGTGCCAGGAGGGAAAAGTGAGGATTATGTTTAGACTTTCTCGGAACTGCTTCAAATCAACTAGATATCTTTGTGCTGTAAATCTCCCAACAGCCAAATGTAAAAGCAGCAAACATCTCGCTGTATGTCCCACATCCAAAGTGCCAAGAGAGAGCTTGCTCTCCCTGTCTTTGAGTACTGTTTGCACTGTCCCGATTACCTCTTTGCTAACATTCTCTTCAGAGCTGCAGTGAAACCAGGAACCACGTGGAGAAGGCACCCACACTGAAAGTGCCTGGAGTGAACATTGGGGCTTCTTCTCAGTGTCTCCGATATAGGGTTTCACTGTCCCGGGAAACTCTCTGCTAACACCCTGCAGAGCGCTGTGCCCAATGTACAGAAACGTCTTGCGGTATCCCCTACAGGGAAAGTGCCAGGAGGGAAAAGTGAGGATTATGCTTAGACTTTCTCGGAACTGCTTCAAATCAACTAGATATCTTTGTGCTGTAAATCTCCCAACAGCCAAATGTAAAAGCAGCAAACATCTCGCTGTATGTCCCACATCCAAAGTGCCAAGAGAGTAATGTAGAGCTTGCTCTCCCTGTCTTTGAGTACTGTTTGCACTGTCCCGATTACCTCTTTGCTAACATTCTCTTCAGAGCTGCAGTGAAACCAGGAACCACGTGGAGAAGGCACCCACACTGAAAGTGCCTGGAGGGAACATTGGGGCTTCTTCTCAGTGTCTCTGACATAGGGTTTCACTGTCCCGGGAAACTCTCTGCTAACACCCTGCAGAGCGCTGTGCCCAATATACAGAAACGTCTTGCGGTATCTCCTACAGGGAAAGTGCCAGGAGGGAAAAGTGAGGATTATGTTTAGACTTTCTCGGAACTGCTTCAAATCAACTAGATATCTTTGTGCTGTAAATCTCCCAACAGCCAAATGTAAAAGCAGCAAACATCTCGCTGTATGTCCCACATCCAAAGTGCCAAGAGAGAGCTTGCTCTCCCTGTCTTTGAGTACTGTTTGCACTGTCCCGATTACCTCTTTGCTAACATTCTCTTCAGAGCTGCAGTGAAACCAGGAACCACGTGGAGAAGGCACCCACACTGAAAGTGCCTGGAGGGAACATTGGGGCTTCTTCTCAGTGTCTCCGATATAGGGTTTCACTGTCCCGGGAAACTCTCTGCTAACACCCTGCAGAGCGCTGTGCCCAATGTACAGAAACGTCTTGCGGTATCCCCTACAGGGAAAGTGCCAGGAGGGAAAAGTGAGGATTATGCTTAGACTTTCTCGGAACTGCTTCAAATCAACTAGATATCTTTGTGCTGTAAATCTCCCAACAGCCAAATGTAAAAGCAGCAAACATCTCGCTGTATGTCCCACATCCAAAGTGCCAAGAGAGTAATGTAGAGCTTGCTCTCCCTGTCTTTGAGTACTGTTTGCACTGTCCCGATTACCTCTTTGCTAACATTCTCTTCAGAGCTGCAGTGAAACCAGGAACCACGTGGAGAAGGCACCCACACTGAAAGTGCCTGGAGTGAACATTGGGGCTTCTTCTCAGTGTCTCTGACATAGGGTTTCACTGTCCCGGGAAACTCTCTGCTAACACCCTGCAGAGCGCTGTGCCCAATATACAGAAACGTCTTGCGGTATCTCCTACAGGGAAAGTGCCAGGAGGGAAAAGTGAGGATTATGTTTAGACTTTCTCGGAACTGCTTCAAATCAACTAGATATCTTTGTGCTGTAAATCTCCCAACAGCCAAATGTAAAAGCAGCAAACATCTCGCTGTATGTCCCACATCCAAAGTGCCAAGAGAGAGCTTGCTCTCCCTGTCTTTGAGTACTGTTTGCACTGTCCCGATTACCTCTTTGCTAACATTCTCTTCAGAGCTGCAGTGAAACCAGGAACCACGTGGAGAAGGCACCCACACTGAAAGTGCCTGGAGGGAACATTGGGGCTTCTTCTCAGTGTCTCTGACATAGGGTTTCACTGTCCCGGGAAACTCTCTGCTAACACCCTGCAGAGCGCTGTGCCCAATATACAGAAACGTCTTGCGGTATCCCCTACAGGGAAAGTGCCAGGAGGGAAAAGTGAGGATTATGCTTAGACTTTCTCGGAACTGCTTCAAATCAACTAGATATCTTTGTGCTGTAAATCTCCCAACAGCCAAATGTAAAAGCAGCAAACATCTCGCTGTATGTCCCACATCCAAAGTGCCAAGAGAGTAATGTAGAGCTTGCTCTCCCTGTCTTTGAGTACTGTTTGCACTGTTCCGATTACCTCTTTGCTAACATTCTCTTCAGAGCTGCAGTGAAACCAGGAACCACGTGGAGAAGGCACCCACACTGAAAGTGCCTGGAGGGAACATTGGGGCTTCTTCTCAGTGTCTCTGACATAGGGTTTCACTGTCCCGGGAAACTCTCTGCTAACACCCTGCAGAGCGCTGTGCCCAATATACAGAAACGTCTTGCGGTATCCCCTACAGTGAAAGTGCCAGGAGGGAAAAGTGAGGATTATGCTTAGACTTTCTCGGAACTGCTTCAAATCAACTAGATATCTTTGTGCTGTAAATCTCCCAACAGCCAAATGTAAAAGCAGCAAACATCTCGCTGTATGTCCCACATCCAAAGTGACAAGAGAGTAATGTAGAGCTTGCTCTCCCTGTCTTTGAGTACTGTTTGCACTGTTCCGATTACCTCTTTGCTAACATTCTCTTCAGAGCTGCAGTGAAACCAGGAACCACGTGGAGAAGGCACCCACACTGAAAGTGCCTGGAGGGAACATTGGGGCTTCTTCTCAGTGTCTCTGACATAGGGTTTCACTGTCCCGGGAAACTCTCTGCTAACACCCTGCAGAGCGCTGTGCCCAATATACAGAAACGTCTTGCGGTATCTCCTACAGGGAAAGTGCCAGGAGGGAAAAGTGAGGATTATGTTTAGACTTTCTCGGAACTGCTTCAAATCAACTAGATATCTTTGTGCTGTAAATCTCCCAACAGCCAAATGTAAAAGCAGCAAACATCTCGCTGTATGTCCCACATCCAAAGTGCCAAGAGAGAGCTTGCTCTCCCTGTCTTTGAGTACTGTTTGCACTGTCCCGATTACCTCTTTGCTAACATTCTCTTCAGAGCTGCAGTGAAACCAGGAACCACGTGGAGAAGGCACCCACACTGAAAGTGCCTGGAGGGAACATTGGGGCTTCTTCTCAGTGTCTCTGACATAGGGTTTCACTGTCCCGGGAAACTCTCTGCTAACACCCTGCAGAGCGCTGTGCCCAATATACAGAAACGTCTTGCGGTATCCCCTACAGGGAAAGTGCCAGGAGGGAAAAGTGAGGATTATGCTTAGACTTTCTCGGAACTGCTTCAAATCAACTAGATATCTTTGTGCTGTAAATCTCCCAACAGCCAAATGTAAAAGCAGCAAACATCTCGCTGTATGTCCCACATCCAAAGTGCCAAGAGAGTAATGTAGAGCTTGCTCTCCCTGTCTTTGAGTACTGTTTGCACTGTCCCGATTACCTCTTTGCTAACATTCTCTTCAGAGCTGCAGTGAAACCAGGAACCACGTGGAGAAGGCACCCACACTGAAAGTGTCTGGAAGGACCATTGGGGCTTCTTCTCAGTGTCTCCGACATAGGGTTTCACTGTCCCGGGAAACTCTCTGCTAACACCCTGCAGAGCGCTGTGCCCAATATACAGAAACGTCTTGCGGTATCCCCTACAGTGAAAGTGCCAGGAGGGAAAAGTGAGGATTATGCTTAGACTTTCTCGGAACTGCTTCAAATCAACTAGATATCTTTGTGCTGTAAATCTCCCAACAGCCAAATGTAAAAGCAGCAAACATCTCGCTGTATGTCCCACATCCAAAGTGCCAAGAGAGAGCTTGCTCTCCCTGTCTTTGAGTACTGTTTGCACTGTCCCGATTACCTCTTTGCTAACATTCTCTTCAGAGCTGCAGTGAAACCAGGAACCACGTGGAGAAGGCACCCACACTGAAAGTGCCTGGAGTGAACATTGGGGCTTCTTCTCAGTGTCTCTGACATAGGGTTTCACTGTCCCGGGAAACTCTCTGCTAACACCCTGCAGAGCGCTGTGCCCAATATACAGAAACGTCTTGCGGTATCTCCTACAGGGAAAGTGCCAGGAGGGAAAAGTGAGGATTATGTTTAGACTTTCTCGGAACTGCTTCAAATCAACTAGATATCTTTGTGCTGTAAATCTCCCAACAGCCAAATGTAAAAGCAGCAAACATCTCGCTGTATGTCCCACATCCAAAGTGCCAAGAGAGAGCTTGCTCTCCCTGTCTTTGAGTACTGTTTGCACTGTCCCGATTACCTCTTTGCTAACATTCTCTTCAGAGCTGCAGTGAAACCAGGAACCACGTGGAGAAGGCACCCACACTGAAAGTGCCTGGAGGGAACATTGGGGCTTCTTCTCAGTGTCTCTGACATAGGGTTTCACTGTCCCGGGAAACTCTCTGCTAACACCCTGCAGAGCGCTGTGCCCAATATACAGAAACGTCTTGCGGTATCCCCTACAGGGAAAGTGCCAGGAGGGAAAAGTGAGGATTATGCTTAGACTTTCTCGGAACTGCTTCAAATCAACTAGATATCTTTGTGCTGTAAATCTCCCAACAGCCAAATGTAAAAGCAGCAAACATCTCGCTGTATGTCCCACATCCAAAGTGCCAAGAGAGTAATGTAGAGCTTGCTCTCCCTGTCTTTGAGTACTGTTTGCACTGTTCCGATTACCTCTTTGCTAACATTCTCTTCAGAGCTGCAGTGAAACCAGGAACCACGTGGAGAAGGCACCCACACTGAAAGTGCCTGGAGGGAACATTGGGGCTTCTTCTCAGTGTCTCTGACATAGGGTTTCACTGTCCCGGGAAACTCTCTGCTAACACCCTGCAGAGCGCTGTGCCCAATATACAGAAACGTCTTGCGGTATCTCCTACAGGGAAAGTGCCAGGAGGGAAAAGTGAGGATTATGTTTAGACTTTCTCGGAACTGCTTCAAATCAACTAGATATCTTTGTGCTGTAAATCTCCCAACAGCCAAATGTAAAAGCAGCAAACATCTCGCTGTATGTCCCACATCCAAAGTGCCAAGAGAGAGCTTGCTCTCCCTGTCTTTGAGTACTGTTTGCACTGTCCCGATTACCTCTTTGCTAACATTCTCTTCAGAGCTGCAGTGAAACCAGGAACCACGTGGAGAAGGCACCCACACTGAAAGTGCCTGGAGGGAACATTGGGGCTTCTTCTCAGTGTCTCTGACATAGGGTTTCACTGTCCCGGGAAACTCTCTGCTAACACCCTGCAGAGCGCTGTGCCCAATATACAGAAACGTCTTGCGGTATCCCCTACAGGGAAAGTGCCAGGAGGGAAAAGTGAGGATTATGCTTAGACTTTCTCGGAACTGCTTCAAATCAACTAGATATCTTTGTGCTGTAAATCTCCCAACAGCCAAATGTAAAAGCAGCAAACATCTCGCTGTATGTCCCACATCCAAAGTGCCAAGAGAGTAATGTAGAGCTTGCTCTCCCTGTCTTTGAGTACTGTTTGCACTGTCCCGATTACCTCTTTGCTAACATTCTCTTCAGAGCTGCAGTGAAACCAGGAACCACGTGGAGAAGGCACCCACACTGAAAGTGTCTGGAAGGACCATTGGGGCTTCTTCTCAGTGTCTCCGACATAGGGTTTCACTGTCCCGGGAAACTCTCTGCTAACACCCTGCAGAGCGCTGTGCCCAATATACAGAAACGTCTTGCGGTATCCCCTACAGTGAAAGTGCCAGGAGGGAAAAGTGAGGATTATGCTTAGACTTTCTCGGAACTGCTTCAAATCAACTAGATATCTTTGTGCTGTAAATCTCCCAACAGCCAAATGTAAAAGCAGCAAACATCTCGCTGTATGTCCCACATCCAAAGTGCCAAGAGAGTAATGTAGAGCTTGCTCTCCCTGTCTTTGAGTACTGTTTGCACTGTTCCGATTACCTCTTTGCTAACATTCTCTTCAGAGCTGCAGTGAAACCAGGAACCACGTGGAGAAGGCACCCACACTGAAAGTGCCTGGAGGGAACATTGGGGCTTCTTCTCAGTGTCTCTGACATAGGGTTTCACTGTCCCGGGAAACTCTCTGCTAACACCCTGCAGAGCGCTGTGCCCAATATACAGAAACGTCTTGCGGTATCTCCTACAGGGAAAGTGCCAGGAGGGAAAAGTGAGGATTATGTTTAGACTTTCTCGGAACTGCTTCAAATCAACTAGATATCTTTGTGCTGTAAATCTCCCAACAGCCAAATGTAAAAGCAGCAAACATCTCGCTGTATGTCCCACATCCAAAGTGCCAAGAGAGAGCTTGCTCTCCCTGTCTTTGAGTACTGTTTGCACTGTCCCGATTACCTCTTTGCTAACATTCTCTTCAGAGCTGCAGTGAAACCAGGAACCACGTGGAGAAGGCACCCACACTGAAAGTGCCTGGAGGGAACATTGGGGCTTCTTCTCAGTGTCTCTGACATAGGGTTTCACTGTCCCGGGAAACTCTCTGCTAACACCCTGCAGAGCGCTGTGCCCAATATACAGAAACGTCTTGCGGTATCCCCTACAGGGAAAGTGCCAGGAGGGAAAAGTGAGGATTATGCTTAGACTTTCTCGGAACTGCTTCAAATCAACTAGATATCTTTGTGCTGTAAATCTCCCAACAGCCAAATGTAAAAGCAGCAAACATCTCGCTGTATGTCCCACATCCAAAGTGCCAAGAGAGTAATGTAGAGCTTGCTCTCCCTGTCTTTGAGTACTGTTTGCACTGTCCCGATTACCTCTTTGCTAACATTCTCTTCAGAGCTGCAGTGAAACCAGGAACCACGTGGAGAAGGCACCCACACTGAAAGTGTCTGGAAGGACCATTGGGGCTTCTTCTCAGTGTCTCCGACATAGGGTTTCACTGTCCCGGGAAACTCTCTGCTAACACCCTGCAGAGCGCTGTGCCCAATATACAGAAACGTCTTGCGGTATCCCCTACAGTGAAAGTGCCAGGAGGGAAAAGTGAGGATTATGCTTAGACTTTCTCGGAACTGCTTCAAATCAACTAGATATCTTTGTGCTGTAAATCTCCCAACAGCCAAATGTAAAAGCAGCAAACATCTCGCTGTATGTCCCACATCCAAAGTGCCAAGAGAGAGCTTGCTCTCCCTGTCTTTGAGTACTGTTTGCACTGTCCCGATTACCTCTTTGCTAACATTCTCTTCAGAGCTGCAGTGAAACCAGGAACCACGTGGAGAAGGCACCCACACTGAAAGTGCCTGGAGTGAACATTGGGGCTTCTTCTCAGTGTCTCTGACATAGGGTTTCACTGTCCCGGGAAACTCTCTGCTAACACCCTGCAGAGCGCTGTGCCCAATATACAGAAACGTCTTGCGGTATCTCCTACAGGGAAAGTGCCAGGAGGGAAAAGTGAGGATTATGTTTAGACTTTCTCGGAACTGCTTCAAATCAACTAGATATCTTTGTGCTGTAAATCTCCCAACAGCCAAATGTAAAAGCAGCAAACATCTCGCTGTATGTCCCACATCCAAAGTGCCAAGAGAGAGCTTGCTCTCCCTGTCTTTGAGTACTGTTTGCACTGTCCCGATTACCTCTTTGCTAACATTCTCTTCAGAGCTGCAGTGAAACCAGGAACCACGTGGAGAAGGCACCCACACTGAAAGTGCCTGGAGGGAACATTGGGGCTTCTTCTCAGTGTCTCTGACATAGGGTTTCACTGTCCCGGGAAACTCTCTGCTAACACCCTGCAGAGCGCTGTGCCCAATATACAGAAACGTCTTGCGGTATCCCCTACAGGGAAAGTGCCAGGAGGGAAAAGTGAGGATTATGCTTAGACTTTCTCGGAACTGCTTCAAATCAACTAGATATCTTTGTGCTGTAAATCTCCCAACAGCCAAATGTAAAAGCAGCAAAAATCTCGCTGTATGTCCCACATCCAAAGTGCCAAGAGAGTAATGTAGAGCTTGCTCTCCCTGTCTTTGAGTACTGTTTGCACTGTTCCGATTACCTCTTTGCTAACATTCTCTTCAGAGCTGCAGTGAAACCAGGAACCACGTGGAGAAGGCACCCACACTGAAAGTGCCTGGAGGGAACATTGGGGCTTCTTCTCAGTGTCTCTGACATAGGGTTTCACTGTCCCGGGAAACTCTCTGCTAACACCCTGCAGAGCGCTGTGCCCAATATACAGAAACGTCTTGCGGTATCCCCTACAGTGAAAGTGCCAGGAGGGAAAAGTGAGGATTATGCTTAGACTTTCTCGGAACTGCTTCAAATCAACTAGATATCTTTGTGCTGTAAATCTCCCAACAGCCAAATGTAAAAGCAGCAAACATCTCGCTGTATGTCCCACATCCAAAGTGCCAAGAGAGTAATGTAGAGCTTGCTCTCCCTGTCTTTGAGTACTGTTTGCACTGTTCCGATTACCTCTTTGCTAACATTCTCTTCAGAGCTGCAGTGAAACCAGGAACCACGTGGAGAAGGCACCCACACTGAAAGTGCCTGGAGGGAACATTGGGGCTTCTTCTCAGTGTCTCTGACATAGGGTTTCACTGTCCCGGGAAACTCTCTGCTAACACCCTGCAGAGCGCTGTGCCCAATATACAGAAACGTCTTGCGGTATCTCCTACAGGGAAAGTGCCAGGAGGGAAAAGTGAGGATTATGTTTAGACTTTCTCGGAACTGCTTCAAATCAACTAGATATCTTTGTGCTGTAAATCTCCCAACAGCCAAATGTAAAAGCAGCAAACATCTCGCTGTATGTCCCACATCCAAAGTGCCAAGAGAGAGCTTGCTCTCCCTGTCTTTGAGTACTGTTTGCACTGTCCCGATTACCTCTTTGCTAACATTCTCTTCAGAGCTGCAGTGAAACCAGGAACCACGTGGAGAAGGCACCCACACTGAAAGTGCCTGGAGGGAACATTGGGGCTTCTTCTCAGTGTCTCTGACATAGGGTTTCACTGTCCCGGGAAACTCTCTGCTAACACCCTGCAGAGCGCTGTGCCCAATATACAGAAACGTCTTGCGGTATCCCCTACAGGGAAAGTGCCAGGAGGGAAAAGTGAGGATTATGCTTAGACTTTCTCGGAACTGCTTCAAATCAACTAGATATCTTTGTGCTGTAAATCTCCCAACAGCCAAATGTAAAAGCAGCAAACATCTCGCTGTATGTCCCACATCCAAAGTGCCAAGAGAGTAATGTAGAGCTTGCTCTCCCTGTCTTTGAGTACTGTTTGCACTGTCCCGATTACCTCTTTGCTAACATTCTCTTCAGAGCTGCAGTGAAACCAGGAACCACGTGGAGAAGGCACCCACACTGAAAGTGTCTGGAAGGACCATTGGGGCTTCTTCTCAGTGTCTCCGACATAGGGTTTCACTGTCCCGGGAAACTCTCTGCTAACACCCTGCAGAGCGCTGTGCCCAATATACAGAAACGTCTTGCGGTATCCCCTACAGTGAAAGTGCCAGGAGGGAAAAGTGAGGATTATGCTTAGACTTTCTCGGAACTGCTTCAAATCAACTAGATATCTTTGTGCTGTAAATCTCCCAACAGCCAAATGTAAAAGCAGCAAACATCTCGCTGTATGTCCCACATCCAAAGTGCCAAGAGAGTAATGTAGAGCTTGCTCTCCCTGTCTTTGAGTACTGTTTGCACTGTTCCGATTACCTCTTTGCTAACATTCTCTTCAGAGCTGCAGTGAAACCAGGAACCACGTGGAGAAGGCACCCACACTGAAAGTGCCTGGAGGGAACATTGGGGCTTCTTCTCAGTGTCTCTGACATAGGGTTTCACTGTCCCGGGAAACTCTCTGCTAACACCCTGCAGAGCGCTGTGCCCAATATACAGAAACGTCTTGCGGTATCTCCTACAGGGAAAGTGCCAGGAGGGAAAAGTGAGGATTATGTTTAGACTTTCTCGGAACTGCTTCAAATCAACTAGATATCTTTGTGCTGTAAATCTCCCAACAGCCAAATGTAAAAGCAGCAAACATCTCGCTGTATGTCCCACATCCAAAGTGCCAAGAAAGAGCTTGCTCTCCCTGTCTTTGAGTACTGTTTGCACTGTCCCGATTACCTCTTTGCTAACATTCTCTTCAGAGCTGCAGTGAAACCAGGAACCACGTGGAGAAGGCACCCACACTGAAAGTGCCTGGAGGGAACATTGGGGCTTCTTCTCAGTGTCTCTGACATAGGGTTTCACTGTCCCGGGAAACTCTCTGCTAACACCCTGCAGAGCGCTGTGCCCAATATACAGAAACGTCTTGCGGTATCCCCTACAGGGAAAGTGCCAGGAGGGAAAAGTGAGGATTATGCTTAGACTTTCTCGGAACTGCTTCAAATCAACTAGATATCTTTGTGCTGTAAATCTCCCAACAGCCAAATGTAAAAGCAGCAAACATCTCGCTGTATGTCCCACATCCAAAGTGCCAAGAGAGTAATGTAGAGCTTGCTCTCCCTGTCTTTGAGTACTGTTTGCACTGTCCCGATTACCTCTTTGCTAACATTCTCTTCAGAGCTGCAGTGAAACCAGGAACCACGTGGAGAAGGCACCCACACTGAAAGTGTCTGGAAGGACCATTGGGGCTTCTTCTCAGTGTCTCCGACATAGGGTTTCACTGTCCCGGGAAACTCTCTGCTAACACCCTGCAGAGCGCTGTGCCCAATATACAGAAACGTCTTGCGGTATCCCCTACAGTGAAAGTGCCAGGAGGGAAAAGTGAGGATTATGCTTAGACTTTCTCGGAACTGCTTCAAATCAACTAGATATCTTTGTGCTGTAAATCTCCCAACAGCCAAATGTAAAAGCAGCAAACATCTCGCTGTATGTCCCACATCCAAAGTGCCAAGAGAGTAATGTAGAGCTTGCTCTCCCTGTCTTTGAGTACTGTTTGCACTGTTCCGATTACCTCTTTGCTAACATTCTCTTCAGAGCTGCAGTGAAACCAGGAACCACGTGGAGAAGGCACCCACACTGAAAGTGCCTGGAGGGAACATTGGGGCTTCTTCTCAGTGTCTCTGACATAGGGTTTCACTGTCCCGGGAAACTCTCTGCTAACACCCTGCAGAGCGCTGTGCCCAATATACAGAAACGTCTTGCGGTATCTCCTACAGGGAAAGTGCCAGGAGGGAAAAGTGAGGATTATGTTTAGACTTTCTCGGAACTGCTTCAAATCAACTAGATATCTTTGTGCTGTAAATCTCCCAACAGCCAAATGTAAAAGCAGCAAACATCTCGCTGTATGTCCCACATCCAAAGTGCCAAGAGAGAGCTTGCTCTCCCTGTCTTTGAGTACTGTTTGCACTGTCCCGATTACCTCTTTGCTAACATTCTCTTCAGAGCTGCAGTGAAACCAGGAACCACGTGGAGAAGGCACCCACACTGAAAGTGCCTGGAGTGAACATTGGGGCTTCTTCTCAGTGTCTCCGATATAGGGTTTCACTGTCCCGGGAAACTCTCTGCTAACACCCTGCAGAGCGCTGTGCCCAATGTACAGAAACGTCTTGCGGTATCCCCTACAGGGAAAGTGCCAGGAGGGAAAAGTGAGGATTATGTTTAGACTTTCTCGGAACTGCTTCAAATCAACTAGATATCTTTGTGCTGTAAATCTCCCAACAGCCAAATGTAAAAGCAGCAAACATCTCGCTGTATGTCCCACATCCAAAGTGCCAAGAGAGAGCTTGCTCTCCCTGTCTTTGAGTACTGTTTGCACTGTCCCGATTACCTCTTTGCTAACATTCTCTTCAGAGCTGCAGTGAAACCAGGAACCACGTGGAGAAGGCACCCACACTGAAAGTGCCTGGAGGGAACATTGGGGCTTCTTCTCAGTGTCTCTGACATAGGGTTTCACTGTCCCGGGAAACTCTCTGCTAACACCCTGCAGAGCGCTGTGCCCAATATACAGAAACGTCTTGCGGTATCCCCTACAGGGAAAGTGCCAGGAGGGAAAAGTGAGGATTATGCTTAGACTTTCTCGGAACTGCTTCAAATCAACTAGATATCTTTGTGCTGTAAATCTCCCAACAGCCAAATGTAAAAGCAGCAAACATCTCGCTGTATGTCCCACATCCAAAGTGCCAAGAGAGAGCTTGCTCTCCCTGTCTTTGAGTACTGTTTGCACTGTCCCGATTACCTCTTTGCTAACATTCTCTTCAGAGCTGCAGTGAAACCAGGAACCACGTGGAGAAGGCACCCACACTGAAAGTGCCTGGAGTGAACATTGGGGCTTCTTCTCAGTGTCTCCGATATAGGGTTTCACTGTCCCGGGAAACTCTCTGCTAACACCCTGCAGAGCGCTGTGCCCAATATACAGAAACGTCTTGCGGTATCCCCTACAGGGAAAGTGCCAGGAGGGAAAAGTGAGGATTATGTTTAGACTTTCTCGGAACTGCTTCAAATCAACTAGATATCTTTGTGCTGTAAATCTCCCAACAGCCAAATGTAAAAGCAGCAAACATCTCGCTGTATGTCCCACATCCAAAGTGCCAAGAGAGAGCTTGCTCTCCCTGTCTTTGAGTACTGTTTGCACTGTCCCGATTACCTCTTTGCTAACATTCTCTTCAGAGCTGCAGTGAAACCAGGAACCACGTGGAGAAGGCACCCACACTGAAAGTGCCTGGAGGGAACATTGGGGCTTCTTCTCAGTGTCTCTGACATAGGGTTTCACTGTCCCGGGAAACTCTCTGCTAACACCCTGCAGAGCGCTGTGCCCAATATACAGAAACGTCTTGCGGTATCCCCTACAGGGAAAGTGCCAGGAGGGAAAAGTGAGGATTATGCTTAGACTTTCTCGGAACTGCTTCAAATCAACTAGATATCTTTGTGCTGTAAATCTCCCAACAGCCAAATGTAAAAGCAGCAAACATCTCGCTGTATGTCCCACATCCAAAGTGCCAAGAGAGTAATGTAGAGCTTGCTCTCCCTGTCTTTGAGTACTGTTTGCACTGTCCCGATTACCTCTTTGCTAACATTCTCTTCAGAGCTGCAGTGAAACCAGGAACCACGTGGAGAAGGCACCCACACTGAAAGTGTCTGGAAGGACCATTGGGGCTTCTTCTCAGTGTCTCCGACATAGGGTTTCACTCTCCCGGGAAACTCTCTGCTAACACCCTGCAGAGCGCTGTGCCCAATATACAGAAACGTCTTGCGGTATCCCCTACAGTGAAAGTGCCAGGAGGGAAAAGTGAGGATTATGCTTAGACTTTCTCGGAACTGCTTCAAATCAACTAGATATCTTTGTGCTGTAAATCTCCCAACAGCCAAATGTAAAAGCAGCAAACATCTCGCTGTATGTCCCACATCCAAAGTGCCAAGAGAGTAATGTAGAGCTTGCTCTCCCTGTCTTTGAGTACTGTTTGCACTGTTCCGATTACCTCTTTGCTAACATTCTCTTCAGAGCTGCAGTGAAACCAGGAACCACGTGGAGAAGGCACCCACACTGAAAGTGCCTGGAGGGAACATTGGGGCTTCTTCTCAGTGTCTCTGACATAGGGTTTCACTGTCCCGGGAAACTCTCTGCTAACACCCTGCAGAGCGCTGTGCCCAATATACAGAAACGTCTTGCGGTATCTCCTACAGGGAAAGTGCCAGGAGGGAAAAGTGAGGATTATGTTTAGACTTTCTCGGAACTGCTTCAAATCAACTAGATATCTTTGTGCTGTAAATCTCCCAACAGCCAAATGTAAAAGCAGCAAACATCTCGCTGTATGTCCCACATCCAAAGTGCCAAGAGAGAGCTTGCTCTCCCTGTCTTTGAGTACTGTTTGCACTGTCCCGATTACCTCTTTGCTAACATTCTCTTCAGAGCTGCAGTGAAACCAGGAACCACGTGGAGAAGGCACCCACACTGAAAGTGCCTGGAGTGAACATTGGGGCTTCTTCTCAGTGTCTCCGACATAGGGTTTCACTGTCCCGGGAAACTCTCTGCTAACACCCTGCAGAGCGCTGTGCCCAATGTACAGAAACGTCTTGCGGTATCCCCTACAGTGAAAGTGCCAGGAGGGAAAAGTGAGGATTATGCTTAGACTTTCTCGGAACTGCTTCAAATCAACTAGATATCTTTGTGCTGTAAATCTCCCAACAGCCAAATGTAAAAGCAGCAAACATCTCGCTGTATGTCCCACATCCAAAGTGCCAAGAGAGAGCTTGCTCTCCCTGTCTTTGAGTACTGTTTGCACTGTCCCGATTACCTCTTTGCTAACATTCTCTTCAGAGCTGCAGTGAAACCAGGAACCACGTGGAGAAGGCACCCACACTGAAAGTGCCTGGAGGGAACATTGGGGCTTCTTCTCAGTGTCTCTGACATAGGGTTTCACTGTCCCGGGAAACTCTCTGCTAACACCCTGCAGAGCGCTGTGCCCAATATACAGAAACGTCTTGCGGTATCCCCTACAGGGAAAGTGCCAGGAGGGAAAAGTGAGGATTATGCTTAGACTTTCTCGGAACTGCTTCAAATCAACTAGATATCTTTGTGCTGTAAATCTCCCAACAGCCAAATGTAAAAGCAGCAAACATCTCGCTGTATGTCCCACATCCAAAGTGCCAAGAGAGTAATGTAGAGCTTGCTCTCCCTGTCTTTGAGTACTGTTTGCACTGTCCCGATTACCTCTTTGCTAACATTCTCTTCAGAGCTGCAGTGAAACCAGGAACCACGTGGAGAAGGCACCCACACTGAAAGTGTCTGGAAGGACCATTGGGGCTTCTTCTCAGTGTCTCCGACATAGGGTTTCACTGTCCCGGGAAACTCTCTGCTAACACCCTGCAGAGCGCTGTGCCCAATATACAGAAACGTCTTGCGGTATCCCCTACAGTGAAAGTGCCAGGAGGGAAAAGTGAGGATTATGCTTAGACTTTCTCGGAACTGCTTCAAATCAACTAGATATCTTTGTGCTGTAAATCTCCCAACAGCCAAATGTAAAAGCAGCAAACATCTCGCTGTATGTCCCACATCCAAAGTGCCAAGAGAGTAATGTAGAGCTTGCTCTCCCTGTCTTTGAGTACTGTTTGCACTGTTCCGATTACCTCTTTGCTAACATTCTCTTCAGAGCTGCAGTGAAACCAGGAACCACGTGGAGAAGGCACCCACACTGAAAGTGCCTGGAGGGAACATTGGGGCTTCTTCTCAGTGTCTCTGACATAGGGTTTCACTGTCCCGGGAAACTCTCTGCTAACACCCTGCAGAGCGCTGTGCCCAATATACAGAAACGTCTTGCGGTATCTCCTACAGGGAAAGTGCCAGGAGGGAAAAGTGAGGATTATGTTTAGACTTTCTCGGAACTGCTTCAAATCAACTAGATATCTTTGTGCTGTAAATCTCCCAACAGCCAAATGTAAAAGCAGCAAACATCTCGCTGTATGTCCCACATCCAAAGTGCCAAGAGAGAGCTTGCTCTCCCTGTCTTTGAGTACTGTTTGCACTGTCCCGATTACCTCTTTGCTAACATTCTCTTCAGAGCTGCAGTGAAACCAGGAACCACGTGGAGAAGGCACCCACACTGAAAGTGCCTGGAGTGAACATTGGGGCTTCTTCTCAGTGTCTCCGATATAGGGTTTCACTGTCCCGGGAAACTCTCTGCTAACACCCTGCAGAGCGCTGTGCCCAATGTACAGAAACGTCTTGCGGTATCCCCTACAGGGAAAGTGCCAGGAGGGAAAAGTGAGGATTATGTTTAGACTTTCTCGGAACTGCTTCAAATCAACTAGATATCTTTGTGCTGTAAATCTCCCAACAGCCAAATGTAAAAGCAGCAAACATCTCGCTGTATGTCCCACATCCAAAGTGCCAAGAGAGAGCTTGCTCTCCCTGTCTTTGAGTACTGTTTGCACTGTCCCGATTACCTCTTTGCTAACATTCTCTTCAGAGCTGCAGTGAAACCAGGAACCACGTGGAGAAGGCACCCACACTGAAAGTGCCTGGAGGGAACATTGGGGCTTCTTCTCAGTGTCTCTGACATAGGGTTTCACTGTCCCGGGAAACTCTCTGCTAACACCCTGCAGAGCGCTGTGCCCAATATACAGAAACGTCTTGCGGTATCCCCTACAGGGAAAGTGCCAGGAGGGAAAAGTGAGGATTATGCTTAGACTTTCTCGGAACTGCTTCAAATCAACTAGATATCTTTGTGCTGTAAATCTCCCAACAGCCAAATGTAAAAGCAGCAAACATCTCGCTGTATGTCCCACATCCAAAGTGCCAAGAGAGAGCTTGCTCTCCCTGTCTTTGAGTACTGTTTGCACTGTCCCGATTACCTCTTTGCTAACATTCTCTTCAGAGCTGCAGTGAAACCAGGAACCACGTGGAGAAGGCACCCACACTGAAAGTGTCTGGAAGGACCATTGGGGCTTCTTCTCAGTGTCTCCGACATAGGGTTTCACTGTCCCGGGAAACTCTCTGCTAACACCCTGCAGAGCGCTGTGCCCAATATACAGAAACGTCTTGCGGTATCCCCTACAGGGAAAGTGCCAGGAGGGAAAAGTGAGGATTATGCTTAGACTTTCTCGGAACTGCTTCAAATCAACTAGATATCTTTGTGCTGTAAATCTCCCAACAGCCAAATGTAAAAGCAGCAAACATCTCGCTGTATGTCCCACATCCAAAGTGCCAAGAGAGTAATGTAGAGCTTGCTCTCCCTGTCTTTGAGTACTGTTTGCACTGTTCCGATTACCTCTTTGCTAACATTCTCTTCAGAGCTGCAGTGAAACCAGGAACCACGTGGAGAAGGCACCCACACTGAAAGTGCCTGGAGGGAACATTGGGGCTTCTTCTCAGTGTCTCTGACATAGGGTTTCACTGTCCCGGGAAACTCTCTGCTAACACCCTGCAGAGCGCTGTGCCCAATATACAGAAACGTCTTGCGGTATCTCCTACAGGGAAAGTGCCAGGAGGGAAAAGTGAGGATTATGTTTAGACTTTCTCGGAACTGCTTCAAATCAACTAGATATCTTTGTGCTGTAAATCTCCCAACAGCCAAATGTAAAAGCAGCAAACATCTCGCTGTATGTCCCACATCCAAAGTGCCAAGAGAGAGCTTGCTCTCCCTGTCTTTGAGTACTGTTTGCACTGTCCCGATTACCTCTTTGCTAACATTCTCTTCAGAGCTGCAGTGAAACCAGGAACCACGTGGAGAAGGCACCCACACTGAAAGTGCCTGGAGTGAACATTGGGGCTTCTTCTCAGTGTCTCCGATATAGGGTTTCACTGTCCCGGGAAACTCTCTGCTAACACCCTGCAGAGCGCTGTGCCCAATGTACAGAAACGTCTTGCGGTATCCCCTACAGGGAAAGTGCCAGGAGGGAAAAGTGAGGATTATGCTTAGACTTTCTCGGAACTGCTTCAAATCAACTAGATATCTTTGTGCTGTAAATCTCCCAACAGCCAAATGTAAAAGCAGCAAACATCTCGCTGTATGTCCCACATCCAAAGTGCCAAGAGAGAGCTTGCTCTCCCTGTCTTTGAGTACTGTTTGCACTGTCCCGATTACCTCTTTGCTAACATTCTCTTCAGAGCTGCAGTGAAACCAGGAACCACGTGGAGAAGGCACCCACACTGAAAGTGTCTGGAAGGACCATTGGGGCTTCTTCTCTGTGTCTCCGACATAGGGTTTCACTGTCCCGGGAAACTCTCTGCTAACACCCTGCAGAGCGCTGTGCCCAATATACAGAAACGTCTTGCGGTATCCCCTACAGTGAAAGTGCCAGGAGGGAAAAGTGAGGATTATGCTTAGACTTTCTCGGAACTGCTTCAAATCAACTAGATATCTTTGTGCTGTAAATCTCCCAACAGCCAAATGTAAAAGCAGCAAACATCTCGCTGTATGTCCCACATCCAAAGTGCCAAGAGAGTAATGTAGAGCTTGCTCTCCCTGTCTTTGAGTACTGTTTGCACTGTTCCGATTACCTCTTTGCTAACATTCTCTTCAGAGCTGCAGTGAAACCAGGAACCACGTGGAGAAGGCACCCACACTGAAAGTGCCTGGAGGGAACATTGGGGCTTCTTCTCAGTGTCTCTGACATAGGGTTTCACTGTCCCGGGAAACTCTCTGCTAACACCCTGCAGAGCGCTGTGCCCAATATACAGAAACGTCTTGCGGTATCTCCTACAGGGAAAGTGCCAGGAGGGAAAAGTGAGGATTATGTTTAGACTTTCTCGGAACTGCTTCAAATCAACTAGATATCTTTGTGCTGTAAATCTCCCAACAGCCAAATGTAAAAGCAGCAAACATCTCGCTGTATGTCCCACATCCAAAGTGCCAAGAGAGAGCTTGCTCTCCCTGTCTTTGAGTACTGTTTGCACTGTCCCGATTACCTCTTTGCTAACATTCTCTTCAGAGCTGCAGTGAAACCAGGAACCACGTGGAGAAGGCACCCACACTGAAAGTGCCTGGAGTGAACATTGGGGCTTCTTCTCAGTGTCTCCGATATAGGGTTTCACTGTCCCGGGAAACTCTCTGCTAACACCCTGCAGAGCGCTGTGCCCAATGTACAGTAATGTCTTGCGGTATCCCCTACAGGGAAAGTGCCAGGAGGGAAAAGTGAGGATTATGTTTAGACTTTCTCGGAACTGCTTCAAATCAACTAGATATCTTTGTGCTGTAAATCTCCCAACAGCCAAATGTAAAAGCAGCAAACATCTCGCTGTATGTCCCACATCCAAAGTGCCAAGAGAGAGCTTGCTCTCCCTGTCTTTGAGTACTGTTTGCACTGTCCCGATTACCTCTTTGCTAACATTCTCTTCAGAGCTGCAGTGAAACCAGGAACCACGTGGAGAAGGCACCCACACTGAAAGTGCCTGGAGGGAACATTGGGGCTTCTTCTCAGTGTCTCTGACATAGGGTTTCACTGTCCCGGGAAACTCTCTGCTAACACCCTGCAGAGCGCTGTGCCCAATATACAGAAACGTCTTGCGGTATCCCCTACAGGGAAAGTGCCAGGAGGGAAAAGTGAGGATTATGCTTAGACTTTCTCGGAACTGCTTCAAATCAACTAGATATCTTTGTGCTGTAAATCTCCCAACAGCCAAATGTAAAAGCAGCAAACATCTCGCTGTATGTCCCACATCCAAAGTGCCAAGAGAGAGCTTGCTCTCCCTGTCTTTGAGTACTGTTTGCACTGTCCCGATTACCTCTTTGCTAACATTCTCTTCAGAGCTGCAGTGAAACCAGGAACCACGTGGAGAAGGCACCCACACTGAAAGTGCCTGGAGTGAACATTGGGGCTTCTTCTCAGTGTCTCCGATATAGGGTTTCACTGTCCCGGGAAACTCTCTGCTAACACCCTGCAGAGCGCTGTGCCCAATATACAGAAACGTCTTGCGGTATCCCCTACAGGGAAAGTGCCAGGAGGGAAAAGTGAGGATTATGTTTAGACTTTCTCGGAACTGCTTCAAATCAACTAGATATCTTTGTGCTGTAAATCTCCCAACAGCCAAATGTAAAAGCAGCAAACATCTCGCTGTATGTCCCACATCCAAAGTGCCAAGAGAGAGCTTGCTCTCCCTGTCTTTGAGTACTGTTTGCACTGTCCCGATTACCTCTTTGCTAACATTCTCTTCAGAGCTGCAGTGAAACCAGGAACCACGTGGAGAAGGCACCCACACTGAAAGTGCCTGGAGGGAACATTGGGGCTTCTTCTCAGTGTCTCTGACATAGGGTTTCACTGTCCCGGGAAACTCTCTGCTAACACCCTGCAGAGCGCTGTGCCCAATATACAGAAACGTCTTGCGGTATCCCCTACAGGGAAAGTGCCAGGAGGGAAAAGTGAGGATTATGCTTAGACTTTCTCGGAACTGCTTCAAATCAACTAGATATCTTTGTGCTGTAAATCTCCCAACAGCCAAATGTAAAAGCAGCAAACATCTCGCTGTATGTCCCACATCCAAAGTGCCAAGAGAGTAATGTAGAGCTTGCTCTCCCTGTCTTTGAGTACTGTTTGCACTGTCCCGATTACCTCTTTGCTAACATTCTCTTCAGAGCTGCAGTGAAACCAGGAACCACGTGGAGAAGGCACCCACACTGAAAGTGTCTGGAAGGACCATTGGGGCTTCTTCTCAGTGTCTCCGACATAGGGTTTCACTGTCCCGGGAAACTCTCTGCTAACACCCTGCAGAGCGCTGTGCCCAATATACAGAAACGTCTTGCGGTATCCCCTACAGTGAAAGTGCCAGGAGGGAAAAGTGAGGATTATGCTTAGACTTTCTCGGAACTGCTTCAAATCAACTAGATATCTTTGTGCTGTAAATCTCCCAACAGCCAAATGTAAAAGCAGCAAACATCTCGCTGTATGTCCCACATCCAAAGTGCCAAGAGAGTAATGTAGAGCTTGCTCTCCCTGTCTTTGAGTACTGTTTGCACTGTTCCGATTACCTCTTTGCTAACATTCTCTTCAGAGCTGCAGTGAAACCAGGAACCACGTGGAGAAGGCACCCACACTGAAAGTGCCTGGAGGGAACATTGGGGCTTCTTCTCAGTGTCTCTGACATAGGGTTTCACTGTCCCGGGAAACTCTCTGCTAACACCCTGCAGAGCGCTGTGCCCAATATACAGAAACGTCTTGCGGTATCTCCTACAGGGAAAGTGCCAGGAGGGAAAAGTGAGGATTATGTTTAGACTTTCTCGGAACTGCTTCAAATCAACTAGATATCTTTGTGCTGTAAATCTCCCAACAGCCAAATGTAAAAGCAGCAAACATCTCGCTGTATGTCCCACATCCAAAGTGCCAAGAGAGAGCTTGCTCTCCCTGTCTTTGAGTACTGTTTGCACTGTCCCGATTACCTCTTTGCTAACATTCTCTTCAGAGCTGCAGTGAAACCAGGAACCACGTGGAGAAGGCACCCACACTGAAAGTGCCTGGAGTGAACATTGGGGCTTCTTCTCAGTGTCTCCGATATAGGGTTTCACTGTCCCGGGAAACTCTCTGCTAACACCCTGCAGAGCGCTGTGCCCAATGTACAGAAACGTCTTGCGGTATCCCCTACAGGGAAAGTGCCAGGAGGGAAAAGTGAGGATTATGTTTAGACTTTCTCGGAACTGCTTCAAATCAACTAGATATCTTTGTGCTGTAAATCTCCCAACAGCCAAATGTAAAAGCAGCAAACATCTCGCTGTATGTCCCACATCCAAAGTGCCAAGAGAGAGCTTGCTCTCCCTGTCTTTGAGTACTGTTTGCACTGTCCCGATTACCTCTTTGCTAACATTCTCTTCAGAGCTGCAGTGAAACCAGGAACCACGTGGAGAAGGCACCCACACTGAAAGTGTCTGGAAGGACCATTGGGGCTTCTTCTCAGTGTCTCCGACATAGGGTTTCACTCTCACGGGAAACTCTCTGCTAACACCCTGCAGAGCGCTGTGCCCAATATACAGAAACGTCTTGCGGTATCCCCTACAGTGAAAGTGCCAGGAGGGAAAAGTGAGGATTATGCTTAGACTTTCTCGGAACTGCTTCAAATCAACTAGATATCTTTGTGCTGTAAATCTCCCAACAGCCAAATGTAAAAGCAGCAAACATCTCGCTGTATGTCCCACATCCAAAGTGCCAAGAGAGAGCTTGCTCTCCCTGTCTTTGAGTACTGTTTGCACTGTCCCGATTACCTCTTTGCTAACATTCTCTTCAGAGCTGCAGTGAAACCAGGAACCACGTGGAGAAGGCACCCACACTGAAAGTGCCTGGAGGGAACATTGGGGCTTCTTCTCAGTGTCTCTGACATAGGGTTTCACTGTCCCGGGAAACTCTCTGCTAACACCCTGCAGAGCGCTGTGCCCAATATACAGAAACGTCTTGCGGTATCCCCTACAGGGAAAGTGCCAGGAGGGAAAAGTGAGGATTATGTTTAGACTTTCTCGGAACTGCTTCAAATCAACTAGATATCTTTGTGCTGTAAATCTCCCAACAGCCAAATGTAAAAGCAGCAAACATCTCGCTGTATGTCCCACATCCAAAGTGCCAAGAGAGTAATGTAGAGCTTGCTCTCCCTGTCTTTGAGTACTGTTTGCACTGTCCCGATTACCTCTTTGCTAACATTCTCTTCAGAGCTGCAGTGAAACCAGGAACCACGTGGAGAAGGCACCCACACTGAAAGTGTCTGGAAGGACCATTGGGGCTTCTTCTCAGTGTCTCCGACATAGGGTTTCACTGTCCCGGGAAACTCTCTGCTAACACCCTGCAGAGCGCTGTGCCCAATATACAGAAACGTCTTGCGGTATCCCCTACAGTGAAAGTGCCAGGAGGGAAAAGTGAGGATTATGCTTAGACTTTCTCGGAACTGCTTCAAATCAACTAGATATCTTTGTGCTGTAAATCTCCCAACAGCCAAATGTAAAAGCAGCAAACATCTCGCTGTATGTCCCACATCCAAAGTGCCAAGAGAGTAATGTAGAGCTTGCTCTCCCTGTCTTTGAGTACTGTTTGCACTGTTCCGATTACCTCTTTGCTAACATTCTCTTCAGAGCTGCAGTGAAACCAGGAACCACGTGGAGAAGGCACCCACACTGAAAGTGCCTGGAGGGAACATTGGGGCTTCTTCTCAGTGTCTCTGACATAGGGTTTCACTGTCCCGGGAAACTCTCTGCTAACACCCTGCAGAGCGCTGTGCCCAATATACAGAAACGTCTTGCGGTATCCCCTACAGGGAAAGTGCCAGGAGGGAATAGTGAGGATTATGTTTAGACTTTCTCGGAACTGCTTCAAATCAACTAGATATCTTTGTGCTGTAAATCTCCCAACAGCCAAATGTAAAAGCAGCAAACATCTCGCTGTATGTCCCACATCCAAAGTGCCAAGAGAGAGCTTGCTCTCCCTGTCTTTGAGTACTGTTTGCACTGTCCCGATTACCTCTTTGCTAACATTCTCTTCAGAGCTGCAGTGAAACCAGGAACCACGTGGAGAAGGCACCCACACTGAAAGTGCCTGGAGGGAACATTGGGGCTTCTTCTCAGTGTCTCTGACATAGGGTTTCACTGTCCCGGGAAACTCTCTGCTAACACCCTGCAGAGCGCTGTGCCCAATATACAGAAACGTCTTGCGGTATCCCCTACAGGGAAAGTGCCAGGAGGGAAAAGTGAGGATTATGCTTAGACTTTCTCGGAACTGCTTCAAATCAACTAGATATCTTTGTGCTGTAAATCTCCCAACAGCCAAATGTAAAAGCAGCAAACATCTCGCTGTATGTCCCACATCCAAAGTGCCAAGAGAGAGCTTGCTCTCCCTGTCTTTGAGTACTGTTTGCACTGTCCCGATTACCTCTTTGCTAACATTCTCTTCAGAGCTGCAGTGAAACCAGGAACCACGTGGAGAAGGCACCCACACTGAAAGTGCCTGGAGGGAACATTGGGGCTTCTTCTCAGTGTCTCTGACATAGGGTTTCACTGTCCCGGGAAACTGTCTGCTAACACCCTGCAGAGCGCTGTGCCCAATATACAGAAACGTCTTGCGGTATCCCCTACAGGGAAAGTGCCAGGAGGGAAAAGTGAGGATTATGCTTAGACTTTCTCGGAACTGCTTCAAATCAACTAGATATCTTTGTGCTGTAAATCTCCCAACAGCCAAATGTAAAAGCAGCAAACATCTCGCTGTATGTCCCACATCCAAAGTGCCAAGAGAGTAATGTAGAGCTTGCTCTCCCTGTCTTTGAGTACTGTTTGCACTGTCCCGATTACCTCTTTGCTAACATTCTCTTCAGAGCTGCAGTGAAACCAGGAACCACGTGGAGAAGGCACCCACACTGAAAGTGTCTGGAAGGACCATTGGGGCTTCTTCTCAGTGTCTCCGACATAGGGTTTCACTCTCCCGGGAAACTCTCTGCTAACACCCTGCAGAGCGCTGTGCCCAATATACAGAAACGTCTTGCGGTATCCCCTACAGGGAAAGTGCCAGGAGGGAAAAGTGAGGATTATGCTTAGACTTTCTCGGAACTGCTTCAAATCAACTAGATATCTTTGTGCTGTAAATCTCCCAACAGCCAAATGTAAAAGCAGCAAACATCTCGCTGTATGTCCCACATCCAAAGTGCCAAGAGAGTAATGTAGAGCTTGCTCTCCCTGTCTTTGAGTACTGTTTGCACTGTTCCGATTACCTCTTTGCTAACATTCTCTTCAGAGCTGCAGTGAAACCAGGAACCACGTGGAGAAGGCACCCACACTGAAAGTGCCTGGAGGGAACATTGGGGCTTCTTCTCAGTGTCTCTGACATAGGGTTTCACTGTCCCGGGAAACTCTCTGCTAACACCCTGCAGAGCGCTGTGCCCAATATACAGAAACGTCTTGCGGTATCTCCTACAGGGAAAGTGCCAGGAGGGAAAAGTGAGGATTATGTTTAGACTTTCTCGGAACTGCTTCAAATCAACTAGATATCTTTGTGCTGTAAATCTCCCAACAGCCAAATGTAAAAGCAGCAAACATCTCGCTGTATGTCCCACATCCAAAGTGCCAAGAGAGAGCTTGCTCTCCCTGTCTTTGAGTACTGTTTGCACTGTCCCGATTACCTCTTTGCTAACATTCTCTTCAGAGCTGCAGTGAAACCAGGAACCACGTGGAGAAGGCACCCACACTGAAAGTGCCTGGAGTGAACATTGGGGCTTCTTCTCAGTGTCTCCGATATAGGGTTTCACTGTCCCGGGAAACTCTCTGCTAACACCCTGCAGAGCGCTGTGCCCAATGTACAGAAACGTCTTGCGGTATCCCCTACAGGGAAAGTGCCAGGAGGGAAAAGTGAGGATTATGTTTAGACTTTCTCGGAACTGCTTCAAATCAACTAGATATCTTTGTGCTGTAAATCTCCCAACAGCCAAATGTAAAAGCAGCAAACATCTCGCTGTATGTCCCACATCCAAAGTGCCAAGAGAGAGCTTGCTCTCCCTGTCTTTGAGTACTGTTTGCACTGTCCCGATTACCTCTTTGCTAACATTCTCTTCAGAGCTGCAGTGAAACCAGGAACCACGTGGAGAAGGCACCCACACTGAAAGTGCCTGGAGGGAACATTGGGGCTTCTTCTCAGTGTCTCTGACATAGGGTTTCACTGTCCCGGGAAACTCTCTGCTAACACCCTGCAGAGCGCTGTGCCCAATATACAGAAACGTCTTGCGGTATCCCCTACAGGGAAAGTGCCAGGAGGGAAAAGTGAGGATTATGCTTAGACTTTCTCGGAACTGCTTCAAATCAACTAGATATCTTTGTGCTGTAAATCTCCCAACAGCCAAATGTAAAAGCAGCAAACATCTCGCTGTATGTCCCACATCCAAAGTGCCAAGAGAGAGCTTGCTCTCCCTGTCTTTGAGTACTGTTTGCACTGTCCCGATTACCTCTTTGCTAACATTCTCTTCAGAGCTGCAGTGAAACCAGGAACCACGTGGAGAAGGCACCCACACTGAAAGTGCCTGGAGGGAACATTGGGGCTTCTTCTCAGTGTCTCTGACATAGGGTTTCACTGTCCCGGGAAACTCTCTGCTAACACCCTGCAGAGCGCTGTGCCCAATATACAGAAACGTCTTGCGGTATCCCCTACAGGGAAAGTGCCAGGAGGGAAAAGTGAGGATTATGCTTAGACTTTCTCGGAACTGCTTCAAATCAACTAGATATCTTTGTGCTGTAAATCTCCCAACAGCCAAATGTAAAAGCAGCAAACATCTCGCTGTATGTCCCACATCCAAAGTGCCAAGAGAGTAATGTAGAGCTTGCTCTCCCTGTCTTTGAGTACTGTTTGCACTGTCCCGATTACCTCTTTGCTAACATTCTCTTCAGAGCTGCAGTGAAACCAGGAACCACGTGGAGAAGGCACCCACACTGAAAGTGCCTGGAGGGAACATTGGGGCTTCTTCTCAGTGTCTCTGACATAGGGTTTCACTGTCCCGGGAAACTCTCTGCTAACACCCTGCAGAGCGCTGTGCCCAATATACAGAAACGTCTTGCGGTATCTCCTACAGGGAAAGTGCCAGGAGGGAAAAGTGAGGATTATGTTTAGACTTTCTCGGAACTGCTTCAAATCAACTAGATATCTTTGTGCTGTAAATCTCCCAACAGCCAAATGTAAAAGCAGCAAACATCTCGCTGTATGTCCCACATCCAAAGTGCCAAGAGAGAGCTTGCTCTCCCTGTCTTTGAGTACTGTTTGCACTGTCCCGATTACCTCTTTGCTAACATTCTCTTCAGAGCTGCAGTGAAACCAGGAACCACGTGGAGAAGGCACCCACACTGAAAGTGCCTGGAGGGAACATTGGGGCTTCTTCTCAGTGTCTCCGATATAGGGTTTCACTGTCCCGGGAAACTCTCTGCTAACACCCTGCAGAGCGCTGTGCCCAATGTACAGAAACGTCTTGCGGTATCCCCTACAGGGAAAGTGCCAGGAGGGAAAAGTGAGGATTATGTTTAGACTTTCTCAGAATTGCTTCAAATCAACTAGATATCTTTGTGCTGTAAATCTCCCAACAGCCAAATGTAAAAGCAGCAAACATCTCGCTGTATGTCCCACATCCAAAGTGCCAAGAGAGTAATGTAGAGCTTGCTCTCCCTGTCTTTGAGTACTGTTTGCACTGTCCCGATTACCTCTTTGCTAACATTCTCTTCAGAGCTGCAGTGAAACCAGGAACCACGTGGAGAAGGCACCCACACTGAAAGTGCCTGGAGGGAACATTGGGGCTTCTTCTCAGTGTCTCTGACATAGGGTTTCACTGTCCCGGGAAACTCTCTGCTAACACCCTGCAGAGCGCTGTGCCCAATATACAGAAACGTCTTGCGGTATCCCCTACAGGGAAAGTGCCAGGAGGGAAAAGTGAGGATTATGCTTAGACTTTCTCGGAACTGCTTCAAATCAACTAGATATCTTTGTGCTGTAAATCTCCCAACAGCCAAATGTAAAAGCAGCAAACATCTCGCTGTATGTCCCACATCCAAAGTGCCAAGAGAGGGCTTGCTCTCCCTGTCTTTGAGTACTGTTTGCACTGTCCCGATTACCTCTTTGCTAACATTCTCTTCAGAGCTGCAGTGAAACCAGGAACCACGTGGAGAAGGCACCCACACTGAAAGTGCCTGGAGGGAACATTGGGGCTTCTTCTCAGTGTCTCTGACATAGGGTTTCACTGTCCCGGGAAACTCTCTGCTAACACCCTGCAGAGCGCTGTGCCCAATATACAGAAACGTCTTGCGGTATCTCCTACAGGGAAAGTGCCAGGAGGGAAAAGTGAGGATTATATTTAGACTTTCTCGGAACTGCTTCAAATCAACTAGATATCTTTGTGCTGTAAATCTCCCAACAGCCAAATGTAAAAGCAGCAAACATCTCGCTGTATGTCCCACATCCAAAGTGCCAAGAGAGTAATGTAGAGCTTGCTCTCCCTGTCTTTGAGTACTGTTTGCACTGTCCCGATTACCTCTTTGCTAACATTCTCTTCAGAGCTGCAGTGAAACCAGGAACCACGTGGAGAAGGCACCCACACTGAAAGTGCCTGGAGTGAACATTGGGGCTTCTTCTCAGTGTCTCTGACATAGGGTTTCACTGTCCCGGGAAACTCTCTGCTAACACCCTGCAGAGCGCTGTGCCCAATATACAGAAACGTCTTGCGGTATCTCCTACAGGGAAAGTGCCAGGAGGGAAAAGTGAGGATTATGTTTAGACTTTCTCGGAACTGCTTCAAATCAACTAGATATCTTTGTGCTGTAAATCTCCCAACAGCCAAATGTAAAAGCAGCAAACATCTCGCTGTATGTCCCACATCCAAAGTGCCAAGAGAGAGCTTGCTCTCCCTGTCTTTGAGTACTGTTTGCACTGTCCCGATTACCTCTTTGCTAACATTCTCTTCAGAGCTGCAGTGAAACCAGGAACCACGTGGAGAAGGCACCCACACTGAAAGTGCCTGGAGTGAACATTGGGGCTTCTTCTCAGTGTCTCCGATATAGGGTTTCACTGTCCCGGGAAACTCTCTGCTAACACCCTGCAGAGCGCTGTGCCCAATGTACAGAAACGTCTTGCGGTATCCCCTACAGGGAAAGTGCCAGGAGGGAAAAGTGAGGATTATGTTTAGACTTTCTCGGAACTGCTTCAAATCAACTAGATATCTTTGTGCTGTAAATCTCCCAACAGCCAAATGTAAAAGCAGCAAACATCTCGCTGTATGTCCCACATCCAAAGTGCCAAGAGAGTAATGTAGAGCTTGCTCTCCCTGTCTTTGAGTACTGTTTGCACTGTCCCGATTACCTCTTTGCTAACATTCTCTTCAGAGCTGCAGTGAAACCAGGAACCACGTGGAGAAGGCACCCACACTGAAAGTGCCTGGAGGGAACATTGGGGCTTCTTCTCAGTGTCTCTGACATAGGGTTTCACTGTCCCGGGAAACTCTCTGCTAACACCCTGCAGAGCGCTGTGCCCAATATACAGAAACGTCTTGCGGTATCTCCTACAGGGAAAGTGCCAGGAGGGAATAGTGAGGATTATGTTTAGACTTTCTCGGAACTGCTTCAAATCAACTAGATATCTTTGTGCTGTAAATCTCCCAACAGCCAAATGTAAAAGCAGCAAACATCTCGCTGTATGTCCCACATCCAAAGTGCCAAGAGAGAGCTTGCTCTCCCTGTCTTTGAGTACTGTTTGCACTGTCCCGATTACCTCTTTGCTAACATTCTCTTCAGAGCTGCAGTGAAACCAGGAACCACGTGGAGAAGGCACCCACACTGAAAGTGCCTGGAGTGAACATTGGGGCTTCTTCTCAGTGTCTCCGATATAGGGTTTCACTGTCCCGGGAAACTCTCTGCTAACACCCTGCAGAGCGCTGTGCCCAATGTACAGAAACGTCTTGCGGTATCCCCTACAGGGAAAGTGCCAGGAGGGAAAAGTGAGGATTATGTTTAGACTTTCTCGGAACTGCTTCAAATCAACTAGATATCTTTGTGCTGTAAATCTCCCAACAGCCAAATGTAAAAGCAGCAAACATCTCGCTGTATGTCCCACATCCAAAGTGCCAAGAGAGTAATGTAGAGCTTGCTCTCCCTGTCTTTGAGTACTGTTTGCACTGTCCCGATTACCTCTTTGCTAACATTCTCTTCAGAGCTGCAGTGAAACCAGGAACCACGTGGAGAAGGCACCCACACTGAAAGTGCCTGGAGGGAACATTGGGGCTTCTTCTCAGTGTCTCTGACATAGGGTTTCACTGTCCCGGGAAACTCTCTGCTAACACCCTGCAGAGCGCTGTGCCCAATATACAGAAACGTCTTGCGGTATCTCCTACAGGGAAAGTGCCAGGAGGGAATAGTGAGGATTATGTTTAGACTTTCTCGGAACTGCTTCAAATCAACTAGATATCTTTGTGCTGTAAATCTCCCAACAGCCAAATGTAAAAGCAGCAAACATCTCGCTGTATGTCCCACATCCAAAGTGCCAAGAGAGAGCTTGCTCTCCCTGTCTTTGAGTACTGTTTGCACTGTCCCGATTACCTCTTTGCTAACATTCTCTTCAGAGCTGCAGTGAAACCAGGAACCACGTGGAGAAGGCACCCACACTGAAAGTGCCTGGAGGGAACATTGGGGCTTCTTCTCAGTGTCTCCGATATAGGGTTTCACTGTCCCGGGAAACTCTCTGCTAACACCCTGCAGAGCGCTGTGCCCAATGTACAGAAACGTCTTGCGGTATCCCCTACAGGGAAAGTGCCAGGAGGGAAAAGTGAGGATTATGTTTAGACTTTCTCGGAACTGCTTCAAATCAACTAGATATCTTTGTGCTGTAAATCTCCCAACAGCCAAATGTAAAAGCAGCAAACATCTCGCTGTATGTCCCACATCCAAAGTGCCAAGAGAGTAATGTAGAGCTTGCTCTCCCTGTCTTTGAGTACTGTTTGCACTGTCCCGATTACCTCTTTGCTAACATTCTCTTCAGAGCTGCAGTGAAACCAGGAACCACGTGGAGAAGGCACCCACACTGAAAGTGCCTGGAGGGAACATTGGGGCTTCTTCTCAGTGTCTCTGACATAGGGTTTCACTGTCCCGGGAAAGTCTCTGCTAACACCCTGCAGAGCGCTGTGCCCAATATACAGAAACGTCTTGCGGTATCTCCTACAGGGAAAGTGCCAGGAGGGAAAAGTGAGGATTATGTTTAGACTTTCTCGGAACTGCTTCAAATCAACTAGATATCTTTGTGCTGTAAATCTCCCAACAGCCAAATGTAAAAGCAGCAAACATCTCGCTGTATGTCCCACATCCAAAGTGCCAAGAGAGAGCTTGCTCTCCCTGTCTTTGAGTACTGTTTGCACTGTCCCGATTACCTCTTTGCTAACATTCTCTTCAGAGCTGCAGTGAAACCAGGAACCACGTGGAGAAGGCACCCACACTGAAAGTGCCTGGAGTGAACATTGGGGCTTCTTCTCAGTGTCTCCGATATAGGGTTTCACTGTCCCGGGAAACTCTCTGCTAACACCCTGCAGAGCGCTGTGCCCAATGTACAGAAACGTCTTGCGGTATCCCCTACAGGGAAAGTGCCAGGAGGGAAAAGTGAGGATTATGTTTAGACTTTCTCGGAACTGCTTCAAATCAACTAGATATCTTTGTGCTGTAAATCTCCCAACAGCCAAATGTAAAAGCAGCAAACATCTCGCTGTATGTCCCACATCCAAAGTGCCAAGAGAGTAATGTAGAGCTTGCTCTCCCTGTCTTTGAGTACTGTTTGCACTGTCCCGATTACCTCTTTGCTAACATTCTCTTCAGAGCTGCAGTGAAACCAGGAACCACGTGGAGAAGGCACCCACACTGAAAGTGCCTGGAGGGAACATTGGGGCTTCTTCTCAGTGTCTCTGACATAGGGTTTCACTGTCCCGGGAAACTCTCTGCTAACACCCTGCAGAGCGCTGTGCCCAATATACAGAAACGTCTTGCGGTATCTCCTACAGGGAAAGTGCCAGGAGGGAATAGTGAGGATTATGTTTAGACTTTCTCGGAACTGCTTCAAATCAACTAGATATCTTTGTGCTGTAAATCTCCCAACAGCCAAATGTAAAAGCAGCAAACATCTCGCTGTATGTCCCACATCCAAAGTGCCAAGAGAGAGCTTGCTCTCCCTGTCTTTGAGTACTGTTTGCACTGTCCCGATTACCTCTTTGCTAACATTCTCTTCAGAGCTGCAGTGAAACCAGGAACCACGTGGAGAAGGCACCCACACTGAAAGTGCCTGGAGTGAACATTGGGGCTTCTTCTCAGTGTCTCCGATATAGGGTTTCACTGTCCCGGGAAACTCTCTGCTAACACCCTGCAGAGCGCTGTGCCCAATGTACAGAAACGTCTTGCGGTATCCCCTACAGGGAAAGTGCCAGGAGGGAAAAGTGAGGATTATGTTTAGACTTTCTCGGAACTGCTTCAAATCAACTAGATATCTTTGTGCTGTAAATCTCCCAACAGCCAAATGTAAAAGCAGCAAACATCTCGCTGTATGTCCCACATCCAAAGTGCCAAGAGAGTAATGTAGAGCTTGCTCTCCCTGTCTTTGAGTACTGTTTGCACTGTCCCGATTACCTCTTTGCTAACATTCTCTTCAGAGCTGCAGTGAAACCAGGAACCACGTGGAGAAGGCACCCACACTGAAAGTGCCTGGAGGGAACATTGGGGCTTCTTCTCAGTGTCTCTGACATAGGGTTTCACTGTCCCGGGAAACTCTCTGCTAACACCCTGCAGAGCGCTGTGCCCAATATACAGAAACGTCTTGCGGTATCTCCTACAGGGAAAGTGCCAGGAGGGAATAGTGAGGATTATGTTTAGACTTTCTCGGAACTGCTTCAAATCAACTAGATATCTTTGTGCTGTAAATCTCCCAACAGCCAAATGTAAAAGCAGCAAACATCTCGCTGTATGTCCCACATCCAAAGTGCCAAGAGAGAGCTTGCTCTCCCTGTCTTTGAGTACTGTTTGCACTGTCCCGATTACCTCTTTGCTAACATTCTCTTCAGAGCTGCAGTGAAACCAGGAACCACGTGGAGAAGGCACCCACACTGAAAGTGCCTGGAGGGAACATTGGGGCTTCTTCTCAGTGTCTCCGATATAGGGTTTCACTGTCCCGGGAAACTCTCTGCTAACACCCTGCAGAGCGCTGTGCCCAATGTACAGAAACGTCTTGCGGTATCCCCTACAGGGAAAGTGCCAGGAGGGAAAAGTGAGGATTATGTTTAGACTTTCTCGGAACTGCTTCAAATCAACTAGATATCTTTGTGCTGTAAATCTCCCAACAGCCAAATGTAAAAGCAGCAAACATCTCGCTGTATGTCCCACATCCAAAGTGCCAAGAGAGTAATGTAGAGCTTGCTCTCCCTGTCTTTGAGTACTGTTTGCACTGTCCCGATTACCTCTTTGCTAACATTCTCTTCAGAGCTGCAGTGAAACCAGGAACCACGTGGAGAAGGCACCCACACTGAAAGTGCCTGGAGGGAACATTGGGGCTTCTTCTCAGTGTCTCTGACATAGGGTTTCACTGTCCCGGGAAACTCTCTGCTAACACCCTGCAGAGCGCTGTGCCCAATATACAGAAACGTCTTGCGGTATCTCCTACAGGGAAAGTGCCAGGAGGGAAAAGTGAGGATTATGTTTAGACTTTCTCAGAATTGCTTCAAATCAACTAGATATCTTTGTGCTGTAAATCTCCCAACAGCCAAATGTAAAAGCAGCAAACATCTCGCTGTATGTCCCACATCCAAAGTGCCAAGAGAGAGCTTGCTCTCCCTGTCTTTGAGTACTGTTTGCACTGTCCCGATTACCTCTTTGCTAACATTCTCTTCAGAGCTGCAGTGAAACCAGGAACCACGTGGAGAAGGCACCCACAATGAAAGTGCCTGGAAGGAACATTGGGGCTTCTTCTCAGTGTCTTTGACATAGGGTTTCACTGTCCCGGGAAACTCTCTGCTAACACCCTGCAGAGCGCTGTGCCCAATGTACAGAAACGTCTTGCGGTATCCCCTACAGGGAAAGTGCCAGGAGGGAAAAGTGAGGATTATGTTTAGACTTTCTCGGAACTGCTTCAAATCAACTAGATATCTTTGTGCTGTAAATCTCCCAACAGCCAAATGTAAAAGCAGCAAACATCTCGCTGTATGTCCCACATCCAAAGTGCCAAGAGAGTAATGTAGAGCTTGCTCTCCCTGTCTTTGAGTACTGTTTGCACTGTCCCGATTACCTCTTTGCTAACATTCTCTTCAGAGCTGCAGTGAAACCAGGAACCACGTGGAGAAGGCACCCACACTGAAAGTGCCTGGAGGGAACATTGGGGCTTCTTCTCAGTGTCTCTGACATAGGGTTTCACTGTCCCGGGAAACTCTCTGCTAACACCCTGCAGAGCGCTGTGCCCAATATACAGAAACGTCTTGCGGTATCTCCTACAGGGAAAGTGCCAGGAGGGAAAAGTGAGGATTATGTTTAGACTTTCTCAGAATTGCTTCAAATCAACTAGATATCTTTGTGCTGTAAATCTCCCAACAGCCAAATGTAAAAGCAGCAAACATCTCGCTGTATGTCCCACATCCAAAGTGCCAAGAGAGTAATGTAGAGCTTGCTCTCCCTGTCTTTGAGTACTGTTTGCACTGTCCCGATTACCTCTTTGCTAACATTCTCTTCAGAGCTGCAGTGAAACCAGGAACCACGTGGAGAAGGCACCCACACTGAAAGTGCCTGGAGGGAACATTGGGGCTTCTTCTCAGTGTCTCTGACATAGGGTTTCACTGTCCCGGGAAACTCTCTGCTAACACCCTGCAGAGCGCTGTGCCCAATATACAGAAACGTCTTGCGGTATCTCCTACAGGGAAAGTGCCAGGAGGGAAAAGTGAGGATTATGTTTAGACTTTCTCGGAACTGCTTCAAATCAACTAGATATCTTTGTGCTGTAAATCTCCCAACAGCCAAATGTAAAAGCAGCAAACATCTCGCTGTATGTCCCACATCCAAAGTGCCAAGAGAGTAATGTAGAGCTTGCTCTCCCTGTCTTTGAGTACTGTTTGCACTGTCCCGATTACCTCTTTGCTAACATTCTCTTCAGAGCTGCAGTGAAACCAGGAACCACGTGGAGAAGGCACCCACACTGAAAGTGCCTGGAGGGAACATTGGGGCTTCTTCTCAGTGTCTCTGACATAGGGTTTCACTGTCCCGGGAAACTCTCTGCTAACACCCTGCAGAGCGCTGTGCCCAATATACAGAAACGTCTTGCGGTATCTCCTACAGGGAAAGTGCCAGGAGGGAAAAGTGAGGATTATATTTAGACTTTCTCGGAACTGCTTCAAATCAACTAGATATCTTTGTGCTGTAAATCTCCCAACAGCCAAATGTAAAAGCAGCAAACATCTCGCTGTATGTCCCACATCCAAAGTGCCAAGAGAGTAATGTAGAGCTTGCTCTCCCTGTCTTTGAGTACTGTTTGCACTGTCCCGATTACCTCTTTGCTAACATTCTCTTCAGAGCTGCAGTGAAACCAGGAACCACGTGGAGAAGGCACCCACACTGAAAGTGCCTGGAGGGAACATTGGGGCTTCTTCTCAGTGTCTCCGATATAGGGTTTCACTGTCCCGGGAAACTCTCTGCTAACACCCTGCAGAGCGCTGTGCCCAATATACAGAAACGTCTTGCGGTATCTCCTACAGGGAAAGTGCCAGGAGGGAAAAGTGAGGATTATGCTTAGACTTTCTCGGAACTGCTTCAAATCAACTAGATATCTTTGTGCTGTAAATCTCCCAACAGCCAAATGTAAAAGCAGCAAACATCTCGCTGTATGTCCCACATCCAAAGTGCCAAGAGAGTAATGTAGAGCTTGCTCTCCCTGTCTTTGAGTACTGTTTGCACTGTCCCGATTACCTCTTTGCTAACATTCTCTTCAGAGCTGCAGTGAAACCAGGAACCACGTGGAGAAGGCACCCACACTGAAAGTGCCTGGAGGGAACATTGGGGCTTCTTCTCAGTGTCTCTGACATAGGGTTTCACTGTCCCGGGAAACTCTCTGCTAACACCCTGCAGAGCGCTGTGCCCAATATACAGAAACGTCTTGCGGTATCTCCTACAGGGAAAGTGCCAGGAGGGAAAAGTGAGGATTATATTTAGACTTTCTCGGAACTGCTTCAAATCAACTAGATATCTTTGTGCTGTAAATCTCCCAACAGCCAAATGTAAAAGCAGCAAACATCTCGCTGTATGTCCCACATCCAAAGTGCCAAGAGAGTAATGTAGAGCTTGCTCTCCCTGTCTTTGAGTACTGTTTGCACTGTCCCGATTACCTCTTTGCTAACATTCTCTTCAGAGCTGCAGTGAAACCAGGAACCACGTGGAGAAGGCACCCACACTGAAAGTGCCTGGAGGGAACATTGGGGCTTCTTCTCAGTGTCTCCGATATAGGGTTTCACTGTCCCGGGAAACTCTCTGCTAACACCCTGCAGAGCGCTGTGCCCAATGTACAGAAACGTCTTGCGGTATCCCCTACAGGGAAAGTGCCAGGAGGGAAAAGTGAGGATTATGTTTAGACTTTCTCGGAACTGCTTCAAATCAACTAGATATCTTTGTGCTGTAAATCTCCCAACAGCCAAATGTAAAAGCAGCAAACATCTCGCTGTATGTCCCACATCCAAAGTGCCAAGAGAGTAATGTAGAGCTTGCTCTCCCTGTCTTTGAGTACTGTTTGCACTGTCCCGATTACCTCTTTGCTAACATTCTCTTCAGAGCTGCAGTGAAACCAGGAACCACGTGGAGAAGGCACCCACACTGAAAGTGCCTGGAGGGAACATTGGGGCTTCTTCTCAGTGTCTCTGACATAGGGTTTCACTGTCCCGGGAAACTCTCTGCTAACACCCTGCAGAGCGCTGTGCCCAATATACAGAAACGTCTTGCGGTATCTCCTACAGGGAAAGTGCCAGGAGGGAAAAGTGAGGATTATGTTTAGACTTTCTCAGAATTGCTTCAAATCAACTAGATATCTTTGTGCTGTAAATCTCCCAACAGCCAAATGTAAAAGCAGCAAACATCTCGCTGTATGTCCCACATCCAAAGTGCCAAGAGAGTAATGTAGAGCTTGCTCTCCCTGTCTTTGAGTACTGTTTGCACTGTCCCGATTACCTCTTTGCTAACATTCTCTTCAGAGCTGCAGTGAAACCAGGAACCACGTGGAGAAGGCACCCACACTGAAAGTGCCTGGAGGGAACATTGGGGCTTCTTCTCAGTGTCTCTGACATAGGGTTTCACTGTCCCGGGAAACTCTCTGCTAACACCCTGCAGAGCGCTGTGCCCAATATACAGAAACGTCTTGCGGTATCCCCTACAGGGAAAGTGCCAGGAGGGAAAAGTGAGGATTATGCTTAGACTTTCTCGGAACTGCTTCAAATCAACTAGATATCTTTGTGCTGTAAATCTCCCAACAGCCAAATGTAAAAGCAGCAAACATCTCGCTGTATGTCCCACATCCAAAGTGCCAAGAGAGTAATGTAGAGCTTGCTCTCCCTGTCTTTGAGTACTGTTTGCACTGTCCCGATTACCTCTTTGCTAACATTCTCTTCAGAGCTGCAGTGAAACCAGGAACCACGTGGAGAAGGCACCCACACTGAAAGTGCCTGGAGGGAACATTGGGGCTTCTTCTCAGTGTCTCTGACATAGGGTTTCACTGTCCCGGGAAACTCTCTGCTAACACCCTGCAGAGCGCTGTGCCCAATATACAGAAACGTCTTGCGGTATCTCCTACAGGGAAAGTGCCAGGAGGGAAAAGTGAGGATTATATTTAGACTTTCTCGGAACTGCTTCAAATCAACTAGATATCTTTGTGCTGTAAATCTCCCAACAGCCAAATGTAAAAGCAGCAAACATCTCGCTGTATGTCCCACATCCAAAGTGCCAAGAGAGTAATGTAGAGCTTGCTCTCCCTGTCTTTGAGTACTGTTTGCACTGTCCCGATTACCTCTTTGCTAACATTCTCTTCAGAGCTGCAGTGAAACCAGGAACCACGTGGAGAAGGCACCCACACTGAAAGTGCCTGGAGGGAACATTGGGGCTTCTTCTCAGTGTCTCCGATATAGGGTTTCACTGTCCCGGGAAACTCTCTGCTAACACCCTGCAGAGCGCTGTGCCCAATATACAGAAACGTCTTGCGGTATCTCCTACAGGGAAAGTGCCAGGAGGGAAAAGTGAGGATTATGCTTAGACTTTCTCGGAACTGCTTCAAATCAACTAGATATCTTTGTGCTGTAAATCTCCCAACAGCCAAATGTAAAAGCAGCAAACATCTCGCTGTATGTCCCACATCCAAAGTGCCAAGAGAGTAATGTAGAGCTTGCTCTCCCTGTCTTTGAGTACTGTTTGCACTGTCCCGATTACCTCTTTGCTAACATTCTCTTCAGAGCTGCAGTGAAACCAGGAACCACGTGGAGAAGGCACCCACACTGAAAGTGCCTGGAGGGAACATTGGGGCTTCTTCTCAGTGTCTCTGACATAGGGTTTCACTGTCCCGGGAAACTCTCTGCTAACACCCTGCAGAGCGCTGTGCCCAATATACAGAAACGTCTTGCGGTATCTCCTACAGGGAAAGTGCCAGGAGGGAAAAGTGAGGATTATATTTAGACTTTCTCGGAACTGCTTCAAATCAACTAGATATCTTTGTGCTGTAAATCTCCCAACAGCCAAATGTAAAAGCAGCAAACATCTCGCTGTATGTCCCACATCCAAAGTGCCAAGAGAGAGCTTCTCTCCCTGTCTTTGAGTACTGTTTGCACTGTCCCGATTACCTCTTTGCTAACATTCTCTTCAGAGCTGCAGTGAAACCAGGAACCACGTGGAGAAGGCACCCACACTGAAAGTGCCTGGAGGGAACATTGGGGCTTCTTCTCAGTGTCTCCGATATAGGGTTTCACTGTCCCGGGAAACTCTCTGCTAACACCCTGCAGAGCGCTGTGCCCAATGTACAGAAACGTCTTGCGGTATCCCCTACAGGGAAAGTGCCAGGAGGGAAAAGTGAGGATTATGTTTAGACTTTCTCGGAACTGCTTCAAATCAACTAGATATCTTTGTGCTGTAAATCTCCCAACAGCCAAATGTAAAAGCAGCAAACATCTCGCTGTATGTCCCACATCCAAAGTGCCAAGAGAGTAATGTAGAGCTTGCTCTCCCTGTCTTTGAGTACTGTTTGCACTGTCCCGATTACCTCTTTGCTAACATTCTCTTCAGAGCTGCAGTGAAACCAGGAACCACGTGGAGAAGGCACCCACACTGAAAGTGCCTGGAGGGAACATTGGGGCTTCTTCTCAGTGTCTCTGACATAGGGTTTCACTGTCCCGGGAAACTCTCTGCTAACACCCTGCAGAGCGCTGTGCCCAATATACAGAAACGTCTTGCGGTATCTCCTACAGGGAAAGTGCCAGGAGGGAAAAGTGAGGATTATGTTTAGACTTTCTCAGAATTGCTTCAAATCAACTAGATATCTTTGTGCTGTAAATCTCCCAACAGCCAAATGTAAAAGCAGCAAACATCTCGCTGTATGTCCCACATCCAAAGTGCCAAGAGAGTAATGTAGAGCTTGCTCTCCCTGTCTTTGAGTACTGTTTGCACTGTCCCGATTACCTCTTTGCTAACATTCTCTTCAGAGCTGCAGTGAAACCAGGAACCACGTGGAGAAGGCACCCACACTGAAAGTGCCTGGAGGGAACATTGGGGCTTCTTCTCAGTGTCTCTGACATAGGGTTTCACTGTCCCGGGAAACTCTCTGCTAACACCCTGCAGAGCGCTGTGCCCAATATACAGAAACGTCTTGCGGTATCCCCTACAGGGAAAGTGCCAGGAGGGAAAAGTGAGGATTATGCTTAGACTTTCTCGGAACTGCTTCAAATCAACTAGATATCTTTGTGCTGTAAATCTCCCAACAGCCAAATGTAAAAGCAGCAAACATCTCGCTGTATGTCCCACATCCAAAGTGCCAAGAGAGTAATGTAGAGCTTGCTCTCCCTGTCTTTGAGTACTGTTTGCACTGTCCCGATTACCTCTTTGCTAACATTCTCTTCAGAGCTGCAGTGAAACCAGGAACCACGTGGAGAAGGCACCCACACTGAAAGTGCCTGGAGGGAACATTGGGGCTTCTTCTCAGTGTCTCTGACATAGGGTTTCACTGTCCCGGGAAACTCTCTGCTAACACCCTGCAGAGCGCTGTGCCCAATATACAGAAACGTCTTGCGGTATCTCCTACAGGGAAAGTGCCAGGAGGGAAAAGTGAGGATTATATTTAGACTTTCTCGGAACTGCTTCAAATCAACTAGATATCTTTGTGCTGTAAATCTCCCAACAGCCAAATGTAAAAGCAGCAAACATCTCGCTGTATGTCCCACATCCAAAGTGCCAAGAGAGTAATGTAGAGCTTGCTCTCCCTGTCTTTGAGTACTGTTTGCACTGTCCCGATTACCTCTTTGCTAACATTCTCTTCAGAGCTGCAGTGAAACCAGGAACCACGTGGAGAAGGCACCCACACTGAAAGTGCCTGGAGGGAACATTGGGGCTTCTTCTCAGTGTCTCTGACATAGGGTTTCACTGTCCCGGGAAACTCTCTGCTAACACCCTGCAGAGCGCTGTGCCCAATATACAGAAACGTCTTGCGGTATCTCCTACAGGGAAAGTGCCAGGAGGGAAAAGTGAGGATTATGTTTAGACTTTCTCGGAACTGCTTCAAATCAACTAGATATCTTTGTGCTGTAAATCTCCCAACAGCCAAATGTAAAAGCAGCAAACATCTCGCTGTATGTCCCACATCCAAAGTGCCAAGAGAGAGCTTGCTCTCCCTGTCTTTGAGTACTGTTTGCACTGTCCCGATTACCTCTTTGCTAACATTCTCTTCAGAGCTGCAGTGAAACCAGGAACCACGTGGAGAAGGCACCCACACTGAAAGTGCCTGGAGGGAACATTGGGGCTTCTTCTCAGTGTCTTTGACATAGGGTTTCACTGTCCCGGGAAACTCTCTGCTAACACCCTGCAGAGCGCTGTGCCCAATGTACAGAAACGTCTTGCGGTATCCCCTACAGGGAAAGTGCCAGGAGGGAAAAGTGAGGATTATGTTTAGACTTTCTCGGAACTGCTTCAAATCAAATAGATATCTTTGTGCTGTAAATCTCCCAACAGCCAAATGTAAAAGCAGCAAACATCTCGCTGTATGTCCCACATCCAAAGTGCCAAGAGAGTAATGTAGAGCTTGCTCTCCCTGTCTTTGAGTACTGTTTGCACTGTCCCGATTACCTCTTTGCTAACATTCTCTTCAGAGCTGCAGTGAAACCAGGAACCACGTGGAGAAGGCACCCACACTGAAAGTGCCTGGAGGGAACATTGGGGCTTCTTCTCAGTGTCTCCGATATAGGGTTTCACTGTCCCGGGAAACTCTCTGCTAACACCCTGCAGAGCGCTGTGCCCAATGTACAGAAACGTCTTGCGGTATCCCCTACAGGGAAAGTGCCAGGAGGGAAAAGTGAGGATTATGTTTAGACTTTCTCGGAACTGCTTCAAATCAACTAGATATCTTTGTGCTGTAAATCTCCCAACAGCCAAATGTAAAAGCAGCAAACATCTCGCTGTATGTCCCACATCCAAAGTGCCAAGAGAGTAATGTAGAGCTTGCTCTCCCTGTCTTTGAGTACTGTTTGCACTGTCCCGATTACCTCTTTGCTAACATTCTCTTCAGAGCTGCAGTGAAACCAGGAACCACGTGGAGAAGGCACCCACACTGAAAGTGCCTGGAGGGAACATTGGGGCTTCTTCTCAGTGTCTCTGACATAGGGTTTCACTGTCCCGGGAAACTCTCTGCTAACACCCTGCAGAGCGCTGTGCCCAATATACAGAAACGTCTTGCGGTATCTCCTACAGGGAAAGTGCCAGGAGGGAAAAGTGAGGATTATGTTTAGACTTTCTCAGAATTGCTTCAAATCAACTAGATATCTTTGTGCTGTAAATCTCCCAACAGCCAAATGTAAAAGCAGCAAACATCTCGCTGTATGTCCCACATCCAAAGTGCCAAGAGAGTAATGTAGAGCTTGCTCTCCCTGTCTTTGAGTACTGTTTGCACTGTCCCGATTACCTCTTTGCTAACATTCTCTTCAGAGCTGCAGTGAAACCAGGAACCACGTGGAGAAGGCACCCACACTGAAAGTGCCTGGAGGGAACATTGGGGCTTCTTCTCAGTGTCTCTGACATAGGGTTTCACTGTCCCGGGAAACTCTCTGCTAACACCCTGCAGAGCGCTGTGCCCAATATACAGAAACGTCTTGCGGTATCCCCTACAGGGAAAGTGCCAGGAGGGAAAAGTGAGGATTATGCTTAGACTTTCTCGGAACTGCTTCAAATCAACTAGATATCTTTGTGCTGTAAATCTCCCAACAGTCAAATGTAAAAGCAGCAAACATCTCGCTGTATGTCCCACATCCAAAGTGCCAAGAGAGTAATGTAGAGCTTGCTCTCCCTGTCTTTGAGTACTGTTTGCACTGTCCCGATTACCTCTTTGCTAACATTCTCTTCAGAGCTGCAGTGAAACCAGGAACCACGTGGAGAAGGCACCCACACTGAAAGTGCCTGGAGGGAACATTGGGGCTTCTTCTCAGTGTCTCTGACATAGGGTTTCACTGTCCCGGGAAACTCTCTGCTAACACCCTGCAGAGCGCTGTGCCCAATATACAGAAACGTCTTGCGGTATCTCCTACAGGGAAAGTGCCAGGAGGGAAAAGTGAGGATTATATTTAGACTTTCTCGGAACTGCTTCAAATCAACTAGATATCTTTGTGCTGTAAATCTCCCAACAGCCAAATGTAAAAGCAGCAAACATCTCGCTGTATGTCCCACATCCAAAGTGCCAAGAGAGTAATGTAGAGCTTGCTCTCCCTGTCTTTGAGTACTGTTTGCACTGTCCCGATTACCTCTTTGCTAACATTCTCTTCAGAGCTGCAGTGAAACCAGGAACCACGTGGAGAAGGCACCCACACTGAAAGTGCCTGGAGGGAACATTGGGGCTTCTTCTCAGTGTCTCCGATATAGGGTTTCACTGTCCCAGGAAACTCTCTGCTAACACCCTGCAGAGCGCTGTGCCCAATGTACAGAAACGTCTTGCGGTATCCCCTACAGGGAAAGTGCCAGGAGGGAAAAGTGAGGATTATGTTTAGACTTTCTCGGAACTGCTTCAAATCAACTAGATATCTTTGTGCTGTAAATCTCCCAACAGCCAAATGTAAAAGCAGCAAACATCTCGCTGTATGTCCCACATCCAAAGTGCCAAGAGAGTAATGTAGAGCTTGCTCTCCCTGTCTTTGAGTACTGTTTGCACTGTCCCGATTACCTCTTTGCTAACATTCTCTTCAGAGCTGCAGTGAAACCAGGAACCACGTGGAGAAGGCACCCACACTGAAAGTGCCTGGAGGGAACATTGGGGCTTCTTCTCAGTGTCTCTGACATAGGGTTTCACTGTCCCGGGAAACTCTCTGCTAACACCCTGCAGAGCGCTGTGCCCAATATACAGAAACGTCTTGCGGTATCTCCTACAGGGAAAGTGCCAGGAGGGAATAGTGAGGATTATGTTTAGACTTTCTCGGAACTGCTTCAAATCAACTAGATATCTTTGTGCTGTAAATCTCCCAACAGCCAAATGTAAAAGCAGCAAACATCTCGCTGTATGTCCCACATCCAAAGTGCCAAGAGAGAGCTTGCTCTCCCTGTCTTTGAGTACTGTTTGCACTGTCCCGATTACCTCTTTGCTAACATTCTCTTCAGAGCTGCAGTGAAACCAGGAACCACGTGGAGAAGGCACCCACACTGAAAGTGCCTGGAGGGAACATTGGGGCTTCTTCTCAGTGTCTCCGATATAGGGTTTCACTGTCCCGGGAAACTCTCTGCTAACACCCTGCAGAGCGCTGTGCCCAATGTACAGAAACGTCTTGCGGTATCCCCTACAGGGAAAGTGCCAGGAGGGAAAAGTGAGGATTATGTTTAGACTTTCTCGGAACTGCTTCAAATCAACTAGATATCTTTGTGCTGTAAATCTCCCAACAGCCAAATGTAAAAGCAGCAAACATCTCGCTGTATGTCCCACATCCAAAGTGCCAAGAGAGTAATGTAGAGCTTGCTCTCCCTGTCTTTGAGTACTGTTTGCACTGTCCCGATTACCTCTTTGCTAACATTCTCTTCAGAGCTGCAGTGAAACCAGGAACCACGTGGAGAAGGCACCCACACTGAAAGTGCCTGGAGGGAACATTGGGGCTTCTTCTCAGTGTCTCTGACATAGGGTTTCACTGTCCCGGGAAACTCTCTGCTAACACCCTGCAGAGCGCTGTGCCCAATATACAGAAACGTCTTGCGGTATCTCCTACAGGGAAAGTGCCAGGAGGGAAAAGTGAGGATTATGTTTAGACTTTCTCAGAATTGCTTCAAATCAACTAGATATCTTTGTGCTGTAAATCTCCCAACAGCCAAATGTAAAAGCAGCAAACATCTCGCTGTATGTCCCACATCCAAAGTGCCAAGAGAGTAATGTAGAGCTTGCTCTCCCTGTCTTTGAGTACTGTTTGCACTGTCCCGATTACCTCTTTGCTAACATTCTCTTCAGAGCTGCAGTGAAACCAGGAACCACGTGGAGAAGGCACCCACACTGAAAGTGCCTGGAGGGAACATTGGGGCTTCTTCTCAGTGTCTCTGACATAGGGTTTCACTGTCCCGGGAAACTCTCTGCTAACACCCTGCAGAGCGCTGTGCCCAATATACAGAAACGTCTTGCGGTATCCCCTACAGGGAAAGTGCCAGGAGGGAAAAGTGAGGATTATGCTTAGACTTTCTCGGAACTGCTTCAAATCAACTAGATATCTTTGTGCTGTAAATCTCCCAACAGCCAAATGTAAAAGCAGCAAACATCTCGCTGTATGTCCCACATCCAAAGTGCCAAGAGAGTAATGTAGAGCTTGCTCTCCCTGTCTTTGAGTACTGTTTGCACTGTCCCGATTACCTCTTTGCTAACATTCTCTTCAGAGCTGCAGTGAAACCAGGAACCACGTGGAGAAGGCACCCACACTGAAAGTGCCTGGAGGGAACATTGGGGCTTCTTCTCAGTGTCTCTGACATAGGGTTTCACTGTCCCGGGAAACTCTCTGCTAACACCATGCAGAGCGCTGTGCCCAATATACAGAAACGTCTTGCGGTATCTCCTACAGGGAAAGTGCCAGGAGGGAAAAGTGAGGATTATATTTAGACTTTCTCGGAACTGCTTCAAATCAACTAGATATCTTTGTGCTGTAAATCTCCCAACAGCCAAATGTAAAAGCAGCAAACATCTCGCTGTATGTCCCACATCCAAAGTGCCAAGAGAGTAATGTAGAGCTTGCTCTCCCTGTCTTTGAGTACTGTTTGCACTGTCCCGATTACCTCTTTGCTAACATTCTCTTCAGAGCTGCAGTGAAACCAGGAACCACGTGGAGAAGGCACCCACACTGAAAGTGCCTGGAGGGAACATTGGGGCTTCTTCTCAGTGTCTCTGACATAGGGTTTCACTGTCCCGGGAAACTCTCTGCTAACACCCTGCAGAGCGCTGTGCCCAATATACAGAAACGTCTTGCGGTATCTCCTACAGGGAAAGTGCCAGGAGGGAAAAGTGAGGATTATGTTTAGACTTTCTCAGAATTGCTTCAAATCAACTAGATATCTTTGTGCTGTAAATCTCCCAACAGCCAAATGTAAAAGCAGCAAACATCTCGCTGTATGTCCCACATCCAAAGTGCCAAGAGAGTAATGTAGAGCTTGCTCTCCCTGTCTTTGAGTACTGTTTGCACTGTCCCGATTACCTCTTTGCTAACATTCTCTTCAGAGCTGCAGTGAAACCAGGAACCACGTGGAGAAGGCACCCACACTGAAAGTGCCTGGAGGGAACATTGGGGCTTCTTCTCAGTGTCTCTGACATAGGGTTTCACTGTCCCGGGAAACTCTCTGCTAACACCCTGCAGAGCGCTGTGCCCAATATACAGAAACGTCTTGCGGTATCCCCTACAGGGAAAGTGCCAGGAGGGAAAAGTGAGGATTATGCTTAGACTTTCTCGGAACTGCTTCAAATCAACTAGATATCTTTGTGCTGTAAATCTCCCAACAGCCAAATGTAAAAGCAGCAAACATCTCGCTGTATGTCCCACATCCAAAGTGCCAAGAGAGTAATGTAGAGCTTGCTCTCCCTGTCTTTGAGTACTGTTTGCACTGTCCCGATTACCTCTTTGCTAACATTCTCTTCAGAGCTGCAGTGAAACCAGGAACCACGTGGAGAAGGCACCCACACTGAAAGTGCCTGGAGGGAACATTGGGGCTTCTTCTCAGTGTCTCTGACATAGGGTTTCACTGTCCCGGGAAACTCTCTGCTAACACCCTGCAGAGCGCTGTGCCCAATATACAGAAACGTCTTGCGGTATCTCCTACAGGGAAAGTGCCAGGAGGGAAAAGTGAGGATTATGTTTAGACTTTCTCGGAACTGCTTCAAATCAACTAGATATCTTTGTGCTGTAAATCTCCCAACAGCCAAATGTAAAAGCAGCAAACATCTCGCTGTATGTCCCACATCCAAAGTGCCAAGAGAGAGCTTGCTCTCCCTGTCTTTGAGTACTGTTTGCACTGTCCCGATTACCTCTTTGCTAACATTCTCTTCAGAGCTGCAGTGAAACCAGGAACCACGTGGAGAAGGCACCCACACTGAAAGTGCCTGGAGGGAACATTGGGGCTTCTTCTCAGTGTCTTTGACATAGGGTTTCACTGTCCCGGGAAACTCTCTGCTAACACCCTGCAGAGCGCTGTGCCCAATGTACAGAAACGTCTTGCGGTATCCCCTACAGGGAAAGTGCCAGGAGGGAAAAGTGAGGATTATGTTTAGACTTTCTCGGAACTGCTTCAAATCAAATAGATATCTTTGTGCTGTAAATCTCCCAACAGCCAAATGTAAAAGCAGCAAACATCTCGCTGTATGTCCCACATCCAAAGTGCCAAGAGAGTAATGTAGAGCTTGCTCTCCCTGTCTTTGAGTACTGTTTGCACTGTCCCGATTACCTCTTTGCTAACATTCTCTTCAGAGCTGCAGTGAAACCAGGAACCACGTGGAGAAGGCACCCACACTGAAAGTGCCTGGAGGGAACATTGGGGCTTCTTCTCAGTGTCTCCGATATAGGGTTTCACTGTCCCGGGAAACTCTCTGCTAACACCCTGCAGAGCGCTGTGCCCAATGTACAGAAACGTCTTGCGGTATCCCCTACAGGGAAAGTGCCAGGAGGGAAAAGTGAGGATTATGTTTAGACTTTCTCGGAACTGCTTCAAATCAACTAGATATCTTTGTGCTGTAAATCTCCCAACAGCCAAATGTAAAAGCAGCAAACATCTCGCTGTATGTCCCACATCCAAAGTGCCAAGAGAGTAATGTAGAGCTTGCTCTCCCTGTCTTTGAGTACTGTTTGCACTGTCCCGATTACCTCTTTGCTAACATTCTCTTCAGAGCTGCAGTGAAACCAGGAACCACGTGGAGAAGGCACCCACACTGAAAGTGCCTGGAGGGAACATTGGGGCTTCTTCTCAGTGTCTCTGACATAGGGTTTCACTGTCCCGGGAAACTCTCTGCTAACACCCTGCAGAGCGCTGTGCCCAATATACAGAAACGTCTTGCGGTATCTCCTACAGGGAAAGTGCCAGGAGGGAAAAGTGAGGATTATGTTTAGACTTTCTCAGAATTGCTTCAAATCAACTAGATATCTTTGTGCTGTAAATCTCCCAACAGCCAAATGTAAAAGCAGCAAACATCTCGCTGTATGTCCCACATCCAAAGTGCCAAGAGAGTAATGTAGAGCTTGCTCTCCCTGTCTTTGAGTACTGTTTGCACTGTCCCGATTACCTCTTTGCTAACATTCTCTTCAGAGCTGCAGTGAAACCAGGAACCACGTGGAGAAGGCACCCACACTGAAAGTGCCTGGAGGGAACATTGGGGCTTCTTCTCAGTGTCTCTGACATAGGGTTTCACTGTCCCGGGAAACTCTCTGCTAACACCCTGCAGAGCGCTGTGCCCAATATACAGAAACGTCTTGCGGTATCTCCTACAGGGAAAGTGCCAGGAGGGAAAAGTGAGGATTATATTTAGACTTTCTCGGAACTGCTTCAAATCAACTAGATATCTTTGTGCTGTAAATCTCCCAACAGCCAAATGTAAAAGCAGCAAACATCTCGCTGTATGTCCCACATCCAAAGTGCCAAGAGAGTAATGTAGAGCTTGCTCTCCCTGTCTTTGAGTACTGTTTGCACTGTCCCGATTACCTCTTTGCTAACATTCTCTTCAGAGCTGCAGTGAAACCAGGAACCACGTGGAGAAGGCACCCACACTGAAAGTGCCTGGAGGGAACATTGGGGCTTCTTCTCAGTGTCTCCGATATAGGGTTTCACTGTCCCGGGAAACTCTCTGCTAACACCCTGCAGAGCGCTGTGCCCAATGTACAGAAACGTCTTGCGGTATCCCCTACAGGGAAAGTGCCAGGAGGGAAAAGTGAGGATTATGTTTAGACTTTCTCGGAACTGCTTCAAATCAACTAGATATCTTTGTGCTGTAAATCTCCCAACAGCCAAATGTAAAAGCAGCAAACATCTCGCTGTATGTCCCACATCCAAAGTGCCAAGAGAGTAATGTAGAGCTTGCTCTCCCTGTCTTTGAGTACTGTTTGCACTGTCCCGATTACCTCTTTGCTAACATTCTCTTCAGAGCTGCAGTGAAACCAGGAACCACGTGGAGAAGGCACCCACACTGAAAGTGCCTGGAGGGAACATTGGGGCTTCTTCTCAGTGTCTCCGATATAGGGTTTCACTGTCCCGGGAAACTCTCTGCTAACACCCTGCAGAGCGCTGTGCCCAATGTACAGAAACGTCTTGCGGTATCCCCTACAGGGAAAGTGCCAGGAGGGAAAAGTGAGGATTATGTTTAGACTTTCTCGGAACTGCTTCAAATCAACTAGATATCTTTGTGCTGTAAATCTCCCAACAGCCAAATGTAAAAGCAGCAAACATCTCGCTGTATGTCCCACATCCAAAGTGCCAAGAGAGTAATGTAGAGCTTGCTCTCCCTGTCTTTGAGTACTGTTTGCACTGTCCCGATTACCTCTTTGCTAACATTCTCTTCAGAGCTGCAGTGAAACCAGGAACCACGTGGAGAAGGCACCCACACTGAAAGTGCCTGGAGGGAACATTGGGGCTTCTTCTCAGTGTCTCTGACATAGGGTTTCACTGTCCCGGGAAACTCTCTGCTAACACCCTGCAGAGCGCTGTGCCCAATGTACAGAAACGTCTTGCGGTATCCCCTACAGGGAAAGTGCCAGGAGGGAAAAGTGAGGATTATGTTTAGACTTTCTCGGAACTGCTTCAAATCAACTAGATATCTTTGTGCTGTAAATCTCCCAACAGCCAAATGTAAAAGCAGCAAACATCTCGCTGTATGTCCCACATCCAAAGTGCCAAGAGAGTAATGTAGAGCTTGCTCTCCCTGTCTTTGAGTACTGTTTGCACTGTCCCGATTACCTCTTTGCTAACATTCTCTTCAGAGCTGCAGTGAAACCAGGAACCACGTGGAGAAGGCACCCACACTGAAAGTGCCTGGAGGGAACATTGGGGCTTCTTCTCAGTGTCTCTGACATAGGGTTTCACTGTCCCGGGAAACTCTCTGCTAACACCCTGCAGAGCGCTGTGCCCAATATACAGAAACGTCTTGCGGTATCTCCTACAGGGAAAGTGCCAGGAGGGAATAGTGAGGATTATGTTTAGACTTTCTCGGAACTGCTTCAAATCAACTAGATATCTTTGTGCTGTAAATCTCCCAACAGCCAAATGTAAAAGCAGCAAACATCTCGCTGTATGTCCCACATCCAAAGTGCCAAGAGAGAGCTTGCTCTCCCTGTCTTTGAGTACTGTTTGCACTGTCCCGATTACCTGTTTGCTAACATTCTCTTCAGAGCTGCAGTGAAACCAGGAACCACGTGGAGAAGGCACCCACACTGAAAGTGCCTGGAGGGAACATTGGGGCTTCTTCTCAGTGTCTCCGATATAGGGTTTCACTGTCCCGGGAAACTCTCTGCTAACACCCTGCAGAGCGCTGTGCCCAATGTACAGAAACGTCTTGCGGTATCCCCTACAGGGAAAGTGCCAGGAGGGAAAAGTGAGGATTATGTTTAGACTTTCTCGGAACTGCTTCAAATCAACTAGATATCTTTGTGCTGTAAATCTCCCAACAGCCAAATGTAAAAGCAGCAAACATCTCGCTGTATGTCCCACATCCAAAGTGCCAAGAGAGTAATGTAGAGCTTGCTCTCCCTGTCTTTGAGTACTGTTTGCACTGTCCCGATTACCTCTTTGCTAACATTCTCTTCAGAGCTGCAGTGAAACCAGGAACCACGTGGAGAAGGCACCCACACTGAAAGTGCCTGGAGGGAACATTGGGGCTTCTTCTCAGTGTCTCTGACATAGGGTTTCACTGTCCCGGGAAACTCTCTGCTAACACCCTGCAGAGCGCTGTGCCCAATATACAGAAACGTCTTGCGGTATCTCCTACAGGGAAAGTGCCAGGAGGGAAAAGTGAGGATTATGTTTAGACTTTCTCGGAACTGCTTCAAATCAACTAGATATCTTTGTGCTGTAAATCTCCCAACAGCCAAATGTAAAAGCAGCAAACATCTCGCTGTATGTCCCACATCCAAAGTGCCAAGAGAGTAATGTAGAGCTTGCTCTCCCTGTCTTTGAGTACTGTTTGCACTGTCCCGATTACCTCTTTGCTAACATTCTCTTCAGAGCTGCAGTGAAACCAGGAACCACGTGGAGAAGGCACCCACACTGAAAGTGCCTGGAGGGAACATTGGGGCTTCTTCTCAGTGTCTCTGACATAGGGTTTCACTGTCCCGGGAAACTCTCTGCTAACACCCTGCAGAGCGCTGTGCCCAATATACAGAAACGTCTTGCGGTATCCCCTACAGGGAAAGTGCCAGGAGGGAAAAGTGAGGATTATGCTTAGACTTTCTCGGAACTGCTTCAAATCAACTAGATATCTTTGTGCTGTAAATCTCCCAACAGCCAAATGTAAAAGCAGCAAACATCTCGCTGTATGTCCCACATCCAAAGTGCCAAGAGAGTAATGTAGAGCTTGCTCTCCCTGTCTTTGAGTACTGTTTGCACTGTCCCGATTACCTCTTTGCTAACATTCTCTTCAGAGCTGCAGTGAAACCAGGAACCACGTGGAGAAGGCACCCACACTGAAAGTGCCTGGAGGGAACATTGGGGCTTCTTCTCAGTGTCTCTGACATAGGGTTTCACTGTCCCGGGAAACTCTCTGCTAACACCCTGCAGAGCGCTGTGCCCAATATACAGAAACGTCTTGCGGTATCTCCTACAGGGAAAGTGCCAGGAGGGAAAAGTGAGGATTATATTTAGACTTTCTCGGAACTGCTTCAAATCAACTAGATATCTTTGTGCTGTAAATCTCCCAACAGCCAAATGTAAAAGCAGCAAACATCTCGCTGTATGTCCCACATCCAAAGTGCCAAGAGAGTAATGTAGAGCTTGCTCTCCCTGTCTTTGAGTACTGTTTGCACTGTCCCGATTACCTCTTTGCTAACATTCTCTTCAGAGCTGCAGTGAAACCAGGAACCACGTGGAGAAGGCACCCACACTGAAAGTGCCTGGAGGGAACATTGGGGCTTCTTCTCAGTGTCTCTGACATAGGGTTTCACTGTCCCGGGAAACTCTCTGCTAACACCCTGCAGAGCGCTGTGCCCAATATACAGAAACGTCTTGCGGTATCTCCTACAGGGAAAGTGCCAGGAGGGAAAAGTGAGGATTATGTTTAGACTTTCTCGGAACTGCTTCAAATCAACTAGATATCTTTGTGCTGTAAATCTCCCAACAGCCAAATGTAAAAGCAGCAAACATCTCGCTGTATGTCCCACATCCAAAGTGCCAAGAGAGTAATGTAGAGCTTGCTCTCCCTGTCTTTGAGTACTGTTTGCACTGTCCCGATTACCTCTTTGCTAACATTCTCTTCAGAGCTGCAGTGAAACCAGGAACCACGTGGAGAAGGCACCCACACTGAAAGTGCCTGGAGGGAACATTGGGGCTTCTTCTCAGTGTCTCTGACATAGGGTTTCACTGTCCCGGGAAACTCTCTGCTAACACCATGCAGAGCGCTGTGCCCAATATACAGAAACGTCTTGCGGTATCTCCTACAGGGAAAGTGCCAGGAGGGAAAAGTGAGGATTATATTTAGACTTTCTCGGAACTGCTTCAAATCAACTAGATATCTTTGTGCTGTAAATCTCCCAACAGCCAAATGTAAAAGCAGCAAACATCTCGCTGTATGTCCCACATCCAAAGTGCCAAGAGAGTAATGTAGAGCTTGCTCTCCCTGTCTTTGAGTACTGTTTGCACTGTCCCGATTACCTCTTTGCTAACATTCTCTTCAGAGCTGCAGTGAAACCAGGAACCACGTGGAGAAGGCACCCACACTGAAAGTGCCTGGAGGGAACATTGGGGCTTCTTCTCAGTGTCTCTGACATAGGGTTTCACTGTCCCGGGAAACTCTCTGCTAACACCCTGCAGAGCGCTGTGCCCAATATACAGAAACGTCTTGCGGTATCTCCTACAGGGAAAGTGCCAGGAGGGAAAAGTGAGGATTATGTTTAGACTTTCTCGGAACTGCTTCAAATCAACTAGATATCTTTGTGCTGTAAATCTCCCAACAGCCAAATGTAAAAGCAGCAAACATCTCGCTGTATGTCCCACATCCAAAGTGCCAAGAGAGAGCTTGCTCTCCCTGTCTTTGAGTACTGTTTGCACTGTCCCGATTACCTCTTTGCTAACATTCTCTTCAGAGCTGCAGTGAAACCAGGAACCACGTGGAGAAGGCACCCACACTGAAAGTGCCTGGAGTGAACATTGGGGCTTCTTCTCAGTGTCTCCGATATAGGGTTTCAGTGTCCCGGGAAACTCTCTGCTAACACCCTGCAGAGCGCTGTGCCCAATGTACAGAAACGTCTTGCGGTATCCCCTACAGGGAAAGTGCCAGGAGGGAAAAGTGAGGATTATGTTTAGACTTTCTCGGAACTGCTTCAAATCAACTAGATATCTTTGTGCTGTAAATCTCCCAACAGCCAAATGTAAAAGCAGCAAACATCTCGCTGTATGTCCCTCATCCAAAGTGCCAAGAGAGTAATGTAGAGCTTGCTCTCCCTGTCTTTGAGTACTGTTTGCACTGTCCCGATTACCTCTTTGCTAACATTCTCTTCAGAGCTGCAGTGAAACCAGGAACCACGTGGAGAAGGCACCCACACTGAAAGTGCCTGGAGGGAACATTGGGGCTTCTTCTCAGTGTCTCTGACATAGGGTTTCACTGTCCCGGGAAACTCTCTGCTAACACCCTGCAGAGCGCTGTGCCCAATATACAGAAACGTCTTGCGGTATCTCCTACAGGGAAAGTGCCAGGAGGGAATAGTGAGGATTATGCTTAGACTTTCTCGGAACTGCTTCAAATCAACTAGATATCTTTGTGCTGTAAATCTCCCAACAGCCAAATGTAAAAGCAGCAAACATCTCGCTGTATGTCCCACATCCAAAGTGCCAAGAGAGAGCTTGCTCTCCCTGTCTTTGAGTACTGTTTGCACTGTCCCGATTACCTCTTTGCTAACATTCTCTTCAGAGCTGCAGTGAAACCAGGAACCACGTGGAGAAGGCACCCACACTGAAAGTGCCTGGAGGGAACATTGGGGCTTCTTCTCAGTGTCTCCGATATAGGGTTTCACTGTCCCGGGAAACTCTCTGCTAACACCCTGCAGAGCGCTGTGCCCAATGTACAGAAACGTCTTGCGGTATCCCCTACAGGGAAAGTGCCAGGAGGGAAAAGTGAGGATTATGTTTAGACTTTCTCGGAACTGCTTCAAATCAACTAGATATCTTTGTGCTGTAAATCTCCCAACAGCCAAATGTAAAAGCAGCAAACATCTCGCTGTATGTCCCACATCCAAAGTGCCAAGAGAGTAATGTAGAGCTTGCTCTCCCTGTCTTTGAGTACTGTTTGCACTGTCCCGATTACCTCTTTGCTAACATTCTCTTCAGAGCTGCAGTGAAACCAGGAACCACGTGGAGAAGGCACCCACACTGAAAGTGCCTGGAGGGAACATTGGGGCTTCTTCTCAGTGTCTCTGACATAGGGTTTCACTCTCCCGGGAAACTCTCTGCTAACACCCTGCAGAGCGCTGTGCCCAATATACAGAAACGTCTTGCGGTATCTCCTACAGGGAAAGTGCCAGGAGGGAAAAGTGAGGATTATGTTTAGACTTTCTCAGAATTGCTTCAAATCAACTAGATATCTTTGTGCTGTAAATCTCCCAACAGCCAAATGTAAAAGCAGCAAACATCTCGCTGTATGTCCCACATCCAAAGTGCCAAGAGAGTAATGTAGAGCTTGCTCTCCCTGTCTTTGAGTACTGTTTGCACTGTCCCGATTACCTCTTTGCTAACATTCTCTTCAGAGCTGCAGTGAAACCAGGAACCACGTGGAGAAGGCACCCACACTGAAAGTGCCTGGAAGGAACATTGGGGCTTCTTCTCAGTGTCTCTGACATAGGTTTTCACTGTCCCGGGAAACTCTCTGCTAACACCCTGCAGAGCGCTGTGCCCAATATACAGAAACGTCTTGCGGTATCCCCTACAGGGAAAGTGCCAGGAGGGAAAAGTGAGGATTATGCTTAGACTTTCTCGGAACTGCTTCAAATCAACTAGATATCTTTGTGCTGTAAATCTCCCAACAGCCAAATGTAAAAGCAGCAAACATCTCGCTGTATGTCCCACATCCAAAGTGCCAAGAGAGTAATGTAGAGCTTGCTCTCCCTGTCTTTGAGTACTGTTTGCACTGTCCCGATTACCTCTTTGCTAACATTCTCTTCAGAGCTGCAGTGAAACCAGGAACCACGTGGAGAAGGCACCCACACTGAAAGTGCCTGGAGGGAACATTGGGGCTTCTTCTCAGTGTCTCTGACATAGGGTTTCACTCTCCCGGGAAACTCTCTGCTAACACCCTGCAGAGCGCTGTGCCCAATATACAGAAACGTCTTGCGGTATCTCCTACAGGGAAAGTGCCAGGAGGGAAAAGTGAGGATTATGTTTAGACTTTCTCAGAATTGCTTCAAATCAACTAGATATCTTTGTGCTGTAAATCTCCCAACAGCCAAATGTAAAAGCAGCAAACATCTCGCTGTATGTCCCACATCCAAAGTGCCAAGAGAGTAATGTAGAGCTTGCTCTCCCTGTCTTTGAGTACTGTTTGCACTGTCCCGATTACCTCTTTGCTAACATTCTCTTCAGAGCTGCAGTGAAACCAGGAACCACGTGGAGAAGGCACCCACACTGAAAGTGCCTGGAAGGAACATTGGGGCTTCTTCTCAGTGTCTCTGACATAGGGTTTCACTGTCCCGGGAAACTCTCTGCTAACACCCTGCAGAGCGCTGTGCCCAATATACAGAAACGTCTTGCGGTATCCCCTACAGGGAAAGTGCCAGGAGGGAAAAGTGAGGATTATGCTTAGACTTTCTCGGAACTGCTTCAAATCAACTAGATATCTTTGTGCTGTAAATCTCCCAACAGCCAAATGTAAAAGCAGCAAACATCTCGCTGTATGTCCCACATCCAAAGTGCCAAGAGAGTAATGTAGAGCTTGCTCTCCCTGTCTTTGAGTACTGTTTGCACTGTCCCGATTACCTCTTTGCTAACATTCTCTTCAGAGCTGCAGTGAAACCAGGAACCACGTGGAGAAGGCACCCACACTGAAAGTGCCTGGAGGGAACATTGGGGCTTCTTCTCAGTGTCTCTGACATAGGGTTTCACTGTCCCGGGAAACTCTCTGCTAACACCCTGCAGAACGCTGTGCCCAATATACAGAAACGTCTTGCGGTATCTCCTACAGGGAAAGTGCCAGGAGGGAAAAGTGAGGATTATGTTTAGACTTTCTCGGAACTGCTTCAAATCAACTAGATATCTTTGTGCTGTAAATCTCCCAACAGCCAAATGTAAAAGCAGCAAACATCTCGCTGTATGTCCCACATCCAAAGTGCCAAGAGAGTAATGTAGAGCTTGCTCTCCCTGTCTTTGAGTACTGTTTGCACTGTCCCGATTACCTCTTTGCTAACATTCTCTTCAGAGCTGCAGTGAAACCAGGAACCACGTGGAGAAGGCACCCACACTGAAAGTGCCTGGAGGGAACATTGGGGCTTCTTCTCAGTGTCTCTGACATAGGGTTTCACTGTCCCGGGAAACTCTCTGCTAACACCCTGCAGAGCGCTGTGCCCAATATACAGAAACGTCTTGCGGTATCTCCTACAGGGAAAGTGCCAGGAGGGAAAAGTGAGGATTATGTTTAGACTTTCTCGGAACTGCTTCAAATCAACTAGATATCTTTGTGCTGTAAATCTCCCAACAGCCAAATGTAAAAGCAGCAAACATCTCGCTGTATGTCCCACATCCAAAGTGCCAAGAGAGAGCTTGCTCTCCCTGTCTTTGAGTACTGTTTGTACTGTCCCGATTACCTCTTTGCTAACATTCTCTTCAGAGCTGCAGTGAAACCAGGAACCACGTGGAGAAGGCACCCACACTGAAAGTGCCTGGAGGGAACATTGGGGCTTCTTCTCAGTGTCTCTGACATAGGGTTTCACTGTCCCGGGAAACTCTCTGCTAACACCCTGCAGAACGCTGTGCCCAATATACAGAAACGTCTTGCGGTATCCCCTACAGGGAAAGTGCCAGGAGGGAAAAGTGAGGATTATGCTTAGACTTTCTCGGAACTGCTTCAAATCAACTAGATATCTTTGTGCTGTAAATCTCCCAACAGCCAAATGTAAAAGCAGCAAACATCTCGCTGTATGTCCCACATCCAAAGTGCCAAGAGAGAGCTTGCTCTCCCTGTCTTTGAGTACTGTTTGCACTGTCCCGATTACCTCTTTGCTAACATTCTCTTCAGAGCTGCAGTGAAACCAGGAACCACGTGGAGAAGGCACCCACACTGAAAGTGCCTGGAGTGAACATTGGGGCTTCTTCTCAGTGTCTCCGACATAGGGTTTCACTGTCCCGGGAAACTCTCTGCTAACACCCTGCAGAGCGCTGTGCCCAATGTACAGAAACGTCTTGCGGTATCCCCTACAGGGAAAGTGCCAGGAGGGAAAAGTGAGGATTCTGTTTAGACTTTCTCGGAACTGCTTCAAATCAACTAGATATCTTTGTGCTGTAAATCTCCCAACAGCCAAATGTAAAAGCAGCAAACATCTCGCTGTATGTCCCACATCCAAAGTGCCAAGAGAGTAATGTAGAGCTTGCTCTCCCTGTCTTTGAGTACTGTTTGCACTGTCCCGATTACCTCTTTGCTAACATTCTCTTCAGAGCTGCAGTGAAACCAGGAACCACGTGGAGAAGGCACCCACACTGAAAGTGCCTGGAGGGAACATTGGGGCTTCTTCTCAGTGTCTTTGACATAGGGTTTCACTGTCCCGGGAAACTCTCTGCTAACACCCTGCAGAGCGCTGTGCCCAATGTACAGAAACGTCTTGCGGTATCCCCTACAGGGAAAGTGCCAGGAGGGAAAAGTGAGGATTATGTTTAGACTTTCTCGGAACTGCTTCAAATCAACTAGATATCTTTGTGCTGTAAATCTCCCAACAGCCAAATGTAAAAGCAGCAAACATCTCGCTGTATGTCCCACATGCAAAGTGCCGAGAGAGTAATGTAGAGCTTGCTCTCCCTGTCTTTGAGTACTGTTTGCACTGTCCCGATTACCTCTTTGCTAACATTCTCTTCAGAGCTGCAGTGAAACCAGGAACCACGTGGAGAAGGCACCCACACTGAAAGTGCCTGGAGGGAACATTGGGGCTTCTTCTCAGTGTCTTTGACATAGGGTTTCAGTGTCCCTGGAAAGTCTCTGCTAACACCCTGCAGAGCGCTGTGCCCAATATACAGAAACGTCTTGCGGTATCTCCTACAGGGAAAGTGCCAGGAGGGAAAAGTGAGGATTATGTTTAGACTTTCTCGGAACTGCTTCAAATCAACTAGATATCTTTGTGCTGTAAATCTCCCAACAGCCAAATGTAAAAGCAGCAAACATCTCGCTGTATGTCCCACATCCAAAGTGCCAAGAGAGTAATGTAGAGCTTGCTCTCCCTGTCTTTGAGTACTGTTTGCACTGTCCCGATTACCTCTTTGCTAACATTCTCTTCAGAGCTGCAGTGAAACCAGGAACCACGTGGAGAAGGCACCCACACTGAAAGTGCCTGGAGTGAACATTGGGGCTTCTTCTCAGTGTCTCTGACATAGGGTTTCACTGTCCCGGGAAACTCTCTGCTAACACCCTGCAGAGCGCTGTGCCCAATATACAGAAACGTCTTGCGGTATCTCCTACAGGGAAAGTGCCAGGAGGGAAAAGTGAGGATTATGTTTAGACTTTCTCGGAACTGCTTCAAATCAACTAGATATCTTTGTGCTGTAAATCTCCCAACAGCCAAATGTAAAAGCAGCAAACATCTCGCTGTATGTCCCACATCCAAAGTGCCAAGAGAGAGCTTGCTCTCCCTGTCTTTGAGTACTGTTTGTACTGTCCCGATTACCTCTTTGCTAACATTCTCTTCAGAGCTGCAGTGAAACCAGGAACCACGTGGAGAAGGCACCCACACTGAAAGTGCCTGGAGGGAACATTGGGGCTTCTTCTCAGTGTCTCTGACATAGGGTTTCACTGTCCCGGGAAACTCTCTGCTAACACCCTGCAGAACGCTGTGCCCAATATACAGAAACGTCTTGCGGTATCCCCTACAGGGAAAGTGCCAGGAGGGAAAAGTGAGGATTATGCTTAGACTTTCTCGGAACTGCTTCAAATCAACTAGATATCTTTGTGCTGTAAATCTCCCAACAGCCAAATGTAAAAGCAGCAAACATCTCGCTGTATGTCCCACATCCAAAGTGCCAAGAGAGAGCTTGCTCTCCCTGTCTTTGAGTACTGTTTGCACTGTCCCGATTACCTCTTTGCTAACATTCTCTTCAGAGCTGCAGTGAAACCAGGAACCACGTGGAGAAGGCACCCACACTGAAAGTGCCTGGAGTGAACATTGGGGCTTCTTCTCAGTGTCTCCGACATAGGGTTTCACTGTCCCGGGAAACTCTCTGCTAACACCCTGCAGAGCGCTGTGCCCAATGTACAGAAACGTCTTGCGGTATCCCCTACAGGGAAAGTGCCAGGAGGGAAAAGTGAGGATTCTGTTTAGACTTTCTCGGAACTGCTTCAAATCAACTAGATATCTTTGTGCTGTAAATCTCCCAACAGCCAAATGTAAAAGCAGCAAACATCTCGCTGTATGTCCCACATCCAAAGTGCCAAGAGAGTAATGTAGAGCTTGCTCTCCCTGTCTTTGAGTACTGTTTGCACTGTCCCGATTACCTCTTTGCTAACATTCTCTTCAGAGCTGCAGTGAAACCAGGAACCACGTGGAGAAGGCACCCACACTGAAAGTGCCTGGAGGGAACATTGGGGCTTCTTCTCAGTGTCTTTGACATAGGGTTTCACTGTCCCGGGAAACTCTCTGCTAACACCCTGCAGAGCGCTGTGCCCAATGTACAGAAACGTCTTGCGGTATCCCCTACAGGGAAAGTGCCAGGAGGGAAAAGTGAGGATTATGTTTAGACTTTCTCGGAACTGCTTCAAATCAACTAGATATCTTTGTGCTGTAAATCTCCCAACAGCCAAATGTAAAAGCAGCAAACATCTCGCTGTATGTCCCACATGCAAAGTGCCGAGAGAGTAATGTAGAGCTTGCTCTCCCTGTCTTTGAGTACTGTTTGCACTGTCCCGATTACCTCTTTGCTAACATTCTCTTCAGAGCTGCAGTGAAACCAGGAACCACGTGGAGAAGGCACCCACACTGAAAGTGCCTGGAGGGAACATTGGGGCTTCTTCTCAGTGTCTTTGACATAGGGTTTCAGTGTCCCTGGAAAGTCTCTGCTAACACCCTGCAGAGCGCTGTGCCCAATATACAGAAACGTCTTGCGGTATCTCCTACAGGGAAAGTGCCAGGAGGGAAAAGTGAGGATTATGTTTAGACTTTCTCGGAACTGCTTCAAATCAACTAGATATCTTTGTGCTGTAAATCTCCCAACAGCCAAATGTAAAAGCAGCAAACATCTCGCTGTATGTCCCACATCCAAAGTGCCAAGAGAGTAATGTAGAGCTTGCTCTCCCTGTCTTTGAGTACTGTTTGCACTGTCCCGATTACCTCTTTGCTAACATTCTCTTCAGAGCTGCAGTGAAACCAGGAACCACGTGGAGAAGGCACCCACACTGAAAGTGCCTGGAGTGAACATTGGGGCTTCTTCTCAGTGTCTCTGACATAGGGTTTCACTGTCCCGGGAAACTCTCTGCTAACACCCTGCAGAGCGCTGTGCCCAATATACAGAAACGTCTTGCGGTATCTCCTACAGGGAAAGTGCCAGGAGGGAAAAGTGAGGATTATGTTTAGACTTTCTCGGAACTGCTTCAAATCAACTAGATATCTTTGTGCTGTAAATCTCCCAACAGCCAAATGTAAAAGCAGCAAACATCTCGCTGTATGTCCCACATCCAAAGTGCCAAGAGAGAGCTTGCTCTCCCTGTCTTTGAGTACTGTTTGTACTGTCCCGATTACCTCTTTGCTAACATTCTCTTCAGAGCTGCAGTGAAACCAGGAACCACGTGGAGAAGGCACCCACACTGAAAGTGCCTGGAGTGAACATTGGGGCTTCTTCTCAGTGTCTCCGATATAGGGTTTCACTGTCCCGGGAAACTCTCTGCTAACACCCTGCAGAGCGCTGTGCTCAATGTACAGAAACGTCTTGCGGTATCCCCTACAGGGAAAGTGCCAGGAGGGAAAAGTGAGGATTATGTTTAGACTTTCTCGGAACTGCTTCAAATCAACTAGATATCTTTGTGCTGTAAATCTCCCAACAGCCAAATGTAAAAGCAGCAAACATCTCGCTGTATGTCCCACATCCAAAGTGCCAAGAGAGAGCTTGCTCTCCCTGTCTTTGAGTACTGTTTGCACTGTCCCGATTACCTCTTTGCTAACATTCTCTTCAGAGCTGCAGTGAAACCAGGAACCACGTGGAGAAGGCACCCACACTGAAAGTGCCTGGAGGGAACATTGGGGCTTCTTCTCAGTGTCTCTGACATAGGGTTTCACTGTCCCGGGAAACTGTCTGCTAACACCCTGCAGAGCGCTGTGCCCAATATACAGAAACGTCTTGCGGTATCTCCTACAGGGAAAGTGCCAGGAGGGAAAAGTGAGGATTATGTTTAGACTTTCTCGGAACTGCTTCAAATCAACTAGATATCTTTGTGCTGTAAATCTCCCAACAGCCAAATGTAAAAGCAGCAAACATCTCGCTGTATGTCCCACATCCAAAGTGCCAAGAGAGTAATGTAGAGCTTGCTCTCCCTGTCTTTGAGTACTGTTTGCACTGTCCCGATTACCTCTTTGCTAACATTCTCTTCAGAGCTGCAGTGAAACCAGGAACCACGTGGAGAAGGCACCCACACTGAAAGTGCCTGGAGGGAACATTGGGGCTTCTTCTCAGTGTCTCTGACATAGGGTTTCACTGTCCCGGGAAACTCTCTGCTAACACCCTGCAGAGCGCTGTGCCCAATATACAGAAACGTCTTGCGGTATCCCCTACAGTGAAAGTGCCAGGAGGGAAAAGTGAGGATTATGCTTAGACTTTCTCGGAACTGCTTCAAATCAACTAGATATCTTTGTGCTGTAAATCTCCCAACAGCCAAATGTAAAAGCAGCAAACATCTCGCTGTATGTCCCACATCCAAAGTGCCAAGAGAGTAATGTAGAGCTTGCTCTCCCTGTCTTTGAGTACTGTTTGCACTGTCCCGATTACCTCTTTGCTAACATTCTCTTCAGAGCTGCAGTGAAACCAGGAACCACGTGGAGAAGGCACCCACACTGAAAGTGCCTGGAGGGAACACTGGGGCTTCTTCTCAGTGTCTCTGACATAGGGTTTCACTGTCCCGGGAAACTCTCTGCTAACACCCTGCAGAGCGCTGTGCCCAATGTACAGAAACGTCTTGCGGTATCCCCTACAGGGAAAGTGCCAGGAGGGAAAAGTGAGGATTATGCTTAGACTTTCTCGGAACTGCTTCAAATCAACTAGATATCTTTGTGCTGTAAATCTCCCAACAGCCAAATGTAAAAGCAGCAAACATCTCGCTGTATGTCCCACATCCAAAGTGCCAAGAGAGTAATGTAGAGCTTGCTCTCCCTGTCTTTGAGTACTGTTTGCACTGTCCCGATTACCTCTTTGCTAACATTCTCTTCAGAGCTGCAGTGAAACCAGGAACCACGTGGAGAAGGCACCCACACTGAAAGTGCCTGGAGTGAACATTGGGGCTTCTTCTCAGTGTCTCTGACATAGGGTTTCACTGTCCCGGGAAACTCTCTGCTAACACCCTGCAGAGCGCTGTGCCCAATATACAGAAACGTCTTGCGGTATCTCCTACAGGGAAAGTGCCAGGAGGGAAAAGTGAGGATTATGTTTAGACTTTCTCGGAACTGCTTCAAATCAACTAGATATCTTTGTGCTGTAAATCTCCCAACAGCCAAATGTAAAAGCAGCAAACATCTCGCTGTATGTCCCACATCCAAAGTGCCAAGAGAGAGCTTGCTCTCCCTGTCTTTGAGTACTGTTTGTACACAAGGCTTTCCTGCTGCCTTCAGCCTCAAAACCACCCTTTCCCACTTGGCATCGTGACAGGCCCAAAAATGGCCATATTTCTGGAGACTGGTCCCTTTCCCAAAGAGCCAGCAGGGAAAACTATGCCTTGTTCTAAAGCTCTTTGGGAACCGCTTGCGTAGCCCCACTCACCTGGGGGCTGCAGGCTTTCCTGCTGCCTTCAGCCTCAAACCCACCTTTCCCACACGGCGTCACGCCAGGCACAAAAATGGCCATATGTCTGGAGGTTGGTCCCACGCCCAAAGAGCCAGCAGGGAAAACTATGCCTTGTTCTAAAGCTCTTTGGGAACCGCTTGCGTAGCCCCACACACCTGGGGGCTGCAGGCTTTCCTGCTGCCTTCAGCCTCAAAACCACCCTTTCCCACTTGGCGCCGCGCCACGCCCAAAAATGGCCATATGTCCGAAGATTGGTCCCACGCCCAAAGAGCCAGCAGGGAAAACTATGCCTTGTTCTAAAGGTCTTTGGGAATCGCTTGCGTAGCCCCACACACCTGGGGGCTGCAGACTTTCCTGCTGCCTTCAGCCTCAAAACCACCCTTTCCTACTTGGCGCTCCGCCAGGCATAAAAATGGCCATATGTCTGGAAATTGGTCCCAAGCCGAAAGAGGCAGCAGGGAAAACTATGCCTTGTTCTAAAGCTCTTTGGGAACGGCTTGCGTAGCCCCACACACCTGGGGGCTGCAGGCTTTCCTGCTGCCTTCAACCTCAAAAGCACCTTTTTCCACATGGCGTCACGGCAGGCACAAAAATGGCCATATGTCTGGAGGTTGGTCCCACGCCCAAAGAGCCAGCAGGGAAAACTATGCTTTGTTCTAAAGCTCTTTGGGAACCGCTTGCGTAGCCCCACACACCTGGGGGCTGCAGGCTTTCCTGCTGCCTTCAGCCTCAAAACCACCCTTTCCCACTTGGCGCTGCGCCAGGCCCAAAAATGGCCATATGTCTGGAGACTGGTCCCACGCCCAAAGAGCCAGCAGGGAAAACTATGCCTTGTTCTAAAGCTCTTTGGGAACCGCTTGCGTAGCCCCACAGACCTGGGGGCTGCAGGCTTTCCTGCTCCCTTCAGCCTCAAAACCACCCTTTCCCACTTGGCCCCGCGCCAGGCACAAAAATGGCCATATGTCTGGAGACTGGTCCCACGCCCAAAGAGCCAGCAGGGAAAACTATGCCTTGTTCTAAAGCTCTTTGGGAACGGATTGCGTAGCCCCACAGACCTGTGGGCTGCATGCTTTCCTGCTGCCTTCAGCCTCAAAACCACCCTTTCCCACATGGCGCCAAGCCAGGCCCAAAAATGGCCATATGTCTGGAGACTGGTCCCCGACCAAAGAGCCAGCAGGGAAAACTATGCCTTGTTCTAAAGCTCTTTGGGAACCGCTTGCGTAGCCCCACACACCTGGGGGCTGCAGGCTTTCCTGCTGCCTTCAGCCTCAAAAGAACCCTTTCCCACTTGGCGCCGCCCCAGGCCCAAAAATGGCCATATGTCTGGAGGTTGGTGCCAAGCCCAAAGAGCCAGCAGGGAAAACTATGCCTTGTTCTAAAGGTCTTTGGGAACCACTTGCGTAGCCCCACACACCTGGGGGCTGCAGGCTTTCCTGCTCTCTTCAGCCTCAAAAGCACGCTTTCCCACTTGGCGCCGCGCCAGGCCCAAAAATGGCCATATGTCTGGAGACTGGTCCCACGCCCAAAGAGCCAGCAGGGAAAACTGTGCCTTGTTCTAAAGCTCTTTGGGAATCGCTTGCGTAGCCCCACACACCTGGGGGCTGCAGACTTTCCTGCTGCCTTCAGCCTCAAAACCACCCTTTCCTACTTGGCGCTCCGCCAGGCATAAAAATGGCCATATGTCTGGAAATTGGTCCCAAGCCGAAAGAGGCAGCAGGGAAAACTATGCCTTGTTCTAAAGCTCTTTGGGAACCGCTTGCGTAGCCCCACACACCTGGGGGCTGCAGGCTTTCCTGCTGCCTTCAACCTCAAAAGCACCTTTTTCCACATGGCGTCACGGCAGGCACAAAAATGGCCATATGTCTGGAGGTTGGTCCCACGCCCAAAGAGCCAGCAGGGAAAACTATGCCTTGTTCTAAAGCTCTTTGGGAACCGCTTGCGTAGCCCCACACACCTGGGGGCTGCAGGCTTTCCTGCTGCCTTCAGCCTCAAAACCACCCTTTCCCACTTGGCGCTGCGCCAGGCCCAAAAATGGCCATATGTCTGGAGACTGGTCCCACGCCCAAAGAGCCATCAGGGAAAACTATGCCTTGTTCTAAAGCTCTTTGGGAACCGCTTGCGTGGCCCCACAGACCTGCGGGCTGCAGGCTTTCCTGCTGCCTTCAGCCTCAAACCCACCTTTCCCACATGGCGTCACGCCAGGCACAAAAATGGCCATATGTCTGGAGACTGGTCCCACGCCCAAAGAGCCAGCAGGGAAAACTATGCCTTGTTCTAAAGCTCTTTGGGAACCGCTTGCGTAGCCCCACACACCTGGGGGCTGCAGGCTTTCCTGCTCTCTTCAGCCTCAAAACCACCCTTTCCCACTTGGCCCCGCGCCAGGCACAAAAATGGCCATATGTATGGAGGTTGGTCCCACGCCCAAAGAGCCAGCAGGGAAAACTATGCCTTGTTCTAAAGCTCTTTGGGAACGGATTGCGTAGCCCCACAGACCTGTGGGCTGCAGGCTTTCCTGCTCTCTTCAGCCTCAAAAGCACGCTTTCCCACTTGGCGCCGCGCCAGGCCCAAAAATGGCCATATGTCTGGAGACTGGTCCCACGCCCAAAGAGCCAGCAGGGAAAACTATGCCTTGTTCTAAAGCTCTTTGGGAACCGCTTGCGTAGCCCCACACACCTGGGGGCTGCAGGCTTTCCTGCTGCCTTCAGCCTCAAAACCACCCTTTCCCACTTGGCGCTCCGCCAGGCACAAAAATGGCCATATGTCTGGAAGTTGGTCCCACGCCCAAAGAGCCAGCAGGGAAAACTATGCCTTGTTCTAAAGCTATTTGGGAACGGCTTGCGTAGCCCCACACACCTGGGGGCTGCAGGCTTTCCTGCTGCCTTCAGCCTCAAAACCACCCTTTCCCACTTGGCATCGTGACAGGCCCAAAAATGGCCATATTTCTGGAGACTGGTCCCTTTCCCAAAGAGCCAGCAGGGAAAACTATGCCTTGTTCTAAAGCTCTTTGGGAACCGCTTGCGTAGCCCCACTCACCTGGGGGCTGCAGGCTTTCCTGCTGCCTTCAGCCTCAAACCCACCTTTCCCACACGGCGTCACGCCAGGCACAAAAATGGCCATATGTCTGGAGGTTGGTCCCACGCCCAAAGAGCCAGCAGGGAAAACTATGCCTTGTTCTAAAGCTCTTTGGGAACCGCTTGCGTAGCCCCACACACCTGGGGGCTGCAGGCTTTCCTGCTGCCTTCAGCCTCAAAACCACCCTTTCCCACTTGGCATCGCGCCACGCCAAAAATGGCCATATGTCCGAAGATTGGTCCCACGCCCAAAGAGCCAGCAGGGAAAACTATGCCTTGTTCTAAAGCTCTTTGGGAACCGCTTGCGTAGCCACACACACCTGGGGGCTGCAGGCTTTCCTGCTGCCTTCAGCCTCAAAAGCACGCTTTCCCACTTGGCGCCGCGCCAGGCCCAAAAATGGCCATATGTCTGGAGACTGGTCCCACGCCCAAAGAGCCAGCAGGGAAAACTATGCCTTGTTCTAAAGCTCTTTGGGAATCGCTTGCGTAGCCCCACACACCTGGGGGCTGCAGACATTCCTGCTGCCTTCAGCCTCAAAACCACCCTTTCCTACTTGGCGCTCCGCCAGGCATAAAAATGGCCATATGTCTGGAAATTGGTCCCAAGCCGAAAGAGGCAGCAGGGAAAACTATGCCTTGTTCTAAAGCTCTTTGGGAACCGCTTGCGTAGCCCCACACACCTGGGGGCTGCAGGCTTTCCTGCTGCCTTCAACCTCAAAAGCACCTTTTTCCACATGGCGTCACGGCAGGCCCAAAAATGGCCATATGTCTGGAGGTTGGTCCCAAGCCCAAAGAGCCAGCAGGGAAAACTATGCCTTGTTCTAAAGCTCTTTGGGAACTGCTTGCGTAGCCCCACAGACCTGGGGGCTGCAGGCTTTCCTGCTGCCTTCAACCTCAGAAGCACCCTTTCCCACTTGGCGCTGCGCCAGGCACAAAAATGGCCATATGTCTGGAGGTTGGTCCCACGCCCAAAGAGCCAGCAGGGAAAACTATGGCTTGTTCTAAAGCTCTTTGGGAACCGCTTGCGTAGCCCCACACACCTGGGGGCTGCAGGCTTTCCTGCTCTCTTCAGCCTCAAAAGAACCCTTTCCCACTTGGCGACGCGCCAGGCCCAAAAATGGCCATATGTCTGGAGATTGGTCCCACGCCCAAAGAGCCAGCAGGGAAAACTATGCCTTGTTCTAAAGCTCTTTGGGAACCACTTGCGTAGCCCCACAGACCTGGGGGCTGCAGGCTTTCCTGCTGCCTTCAGCCTCAAAACCACCCTTTCCCACTTGGCGCTGCGCCAGGCCCAAAAATGGCCATATGTCTGGAGACTGGTCCTACGCCCAAAGAGCCAGCAGGGAAAACTATGCCTTGTTCTAAAGCTCTTTGGGAACCGCTTGCGTAGCCACACACACCTGGGGGCTGCAGGCTTTCCTGCTCTCTTCAGCCTCAAAACCACCCTTTCCCACTTGGCCCCGCGCCAGGCACAAAAATGGCCATATGTATGGAGGTTGGTCCCACGCCCAAAGAGCCAGCAGGGAAAACTATGCCTTGTTCTAAAGCTCTTTGGGAACGGATTGCGTAGCCCCACAGACCTGGGGGCTGCAGGCTTTCCTGCTCTCTTCAGCCTCAAAAGCACGCTTTCCCACTTGGCGCCGCGCCAGGCCCAAAAATGGCCATATGTCTGGAGACTGGTCCCACGCCCAAAGAGCCAGCAGGGAAAACTATGCCTTGTTCTAAAGCTCTTTGGGAACCGCTTGCGTAGCCCCACACACCTGGGGGCTGCAGGCTTTCCTGCTGCCTTCAGCCTCAAAACCACCCTTTCCCACTTGGCGCTCCGCCAGGCACAAAAATGGCCATATGTCTGGAAGTTGGTCCCACGCCCAAAGAGCCAGCAGGGAAAACTATGCCTTGTTCTAAAGCTCTTTGGGAACGGCTTGCGTAGCCCCACACACCTGGGGGCTGCAGGCTTTCCTGCTGCCTTCAGACTCAAAACCACCCTTTCCCACTTGGCATCGTGACAGGCCCAAAAATGGCCATATTTCTGGAGACTGGTCCCTTTCCCAAAGAGCCAGCAGGGAAAACTATGCCTTGTTCTAAAGCTCTTTGGGAACCGCTTGCGTGGCCCCACACACCTGGGGGCTGCAGGCTTTCCTGCTGCCTTCAGCCTCAAACCCACCTTTCCCACACGGCGTCACGCCAGGCACAAAAATGGCCATATGTCTGGAGGTTGGTCCCACGCCCAAAGAGCCAGCAGGGAAAACTATGGCTTGTTCTAAAGCTCTTTGGGAAACGCTTGCGTAGCCCCACACACCTGTGGGCTGCAGGCTTTCCTGCTGCCTTCAGCCTCAAAACCACCCTTTCCCACTTGGCGCCGCGCCAGGCCCAAAAATGGCCATATGTCTGGAGTTTGGTCCCACGCGCAAAGAGCCAGCAGGGAAAACTATGCCTTGTTCTAAAGCTCTTTGGGAACCACTTGCGTAGCCCCACACACCTGGGGGCTGCAGGCTTTCCTGCTCTCTTCAACCTCAAAAGCACGCTTTCCCACTTGGCGCCGCGCCAGGCCCAAAAATGGCCATATGTCTGGAGACTGGTCCCACGCCCAAAGAGCCAGCAGGGAAAACTATGCCTTGTTCTAAAGCTCTTTGGGAACCGCTTGCGTAGCCCCACACACCTGGGGGCTGCAGGCTTTCCTGCTCTCTTCAACCTCAAAAGCACGCTTTCCCACTTGGCGCCGCGCCAGGCCCAAAAATGGCCATATGTCTGGAGACTGGTCCCACGCCCAAAGAGCCAGCAGGGAAAACTATGCCTTGTTCTAAAGCTCTTTGGGAACCGCTTGCGTAGCCCCACACACCTGGGGGCTGCAGGCTTTCCTGCTGCCTTCAACCTCAAAAGAACCCTTTTCCACATGGCGTCACGCCAGGCAGAAAAATGGCCATATGTCTGGAGGTTGGTCCCACGCCCAAAGAGCCAGCAGGGAAAACTATGCCTTGTTCTAAAGCTCTTTGGGAACCGCTTGCGTAGCCCCACACACCTGGGGGCTGCAGGCTTTCCTGCTCTCTTCAGCCTTAAAACCACCCTTTCCCACTTGGCCCCGCGCCAGGCACAAAAATGGCCATATGTCTGGAGGTTGGTCCCACGCCCAAAGAGCCAGCAGGGAAAACTATGCCTTGTTCTAAAGCTCTTTGGGAACCGCTTGCGTAGCCCCACACACCTGGGGGCTGCAGGCTTTCCTGCTGCCTTCAGCCTCAAAAGAACCCTTTCCCACTTGGCGCCGCGCCAGGCCCAAAAATGGCCATATGTCTGAAGATTGGTCCCACGCCCAAAGAGCCAGCAGGGAAAACTATGCCTTGTTCTAAAGCTCTTTGGGAACCACTTGCGTAGCCCCACACACCTGGGGGCTGCAGTCTTTCCTGCTCTCTTCAGCCTCAAAAGCACGCTTTCCCACTTGGCGCCGCGCCAGGCCCAAAAATGGCCATATGTCTGGAGACTGGTCCCACGCCCAAAGAGCCAGCAGGGAAAACTATGCCTTGTTCTAAAGCTCTTTGGGAATCGCTTGCGTAGCCCCACACACCTGGGGGCTGCAGGCTTTCCTGCTGCCTTCAACCTCAAAAGCACGTTTTTCCACATGGCGTCACGGCAGGCACAAAAATGGCCATATGTCTGGAGGTTGGTCCCACGCCCAAAGAGCCAGCAGGGAAAACTATGCCTTGTTCTAAAGCTCTTTGGGAACCGCTTGCGTAGCCCCACAGACCTGGGGGCTGCAGGCTTTCCTGCTGCCTTCAACCTCAGAAGCACCCTTTTCCACATGGCGTCACTCCAGGCACAAAAATGGCCATATGTCTGGAGGTTGGTCCCACGCCCAAAGAGCCAGCAGGGAAAACTATGCCTTGTTCTAATGCTCTTTGGGAACCGCTTGCGTAGCCCCACAGACCTGGGGGCTGCAGGCTTTCCTGCTGCCTTCAGCCTCAAAAGAACCCTTTCCCACTTGGCGACGCGCCAGGCCCAAAAATGGCCATATGTCTGGAGATTGGTCCCACGCCCAAAGAGCCAGCAGGGAAAACTATGCCTTGTTCTAAAGCTCTTTGGGAACCGCTTGCGTAGCCCCACAGACCTGGGGGCTGCAGGCTTTCCTGCTGCCTTCAGCCTCAAAACCACCCTTTCCCACTTGGCGCTGCACCAGGCCCAAAAATGGCCATATGTCTGGAGACTGGTCCCACGCCCAAAGAGCCAGCAGGGAAAACTATGCCTTGTTCTAAAGCTCTTTGGGAACCGCTTGCGTGGCCCCACAGACCTGCGGGCTGCAGGCTTTCCTGCTGCCTTCAGCCTCAAACCCACCTTTCCCACATGGCGTCACGCCAGGCACAAAAATGGCCATATGTCTGGAGACTGGTCCCACGCCCAAAGAGCCAGCAGGGAAAACTATGCCTTGTTCTAAAGCTCTTTGGGAACCGCTTGCGTAGCCCCACACACCTGGGGGCTGCAGGCTTTCCTGCTGCCTTCAGCCTCAAAACCACCCTTTCCCACTTGGCCCCGCGCCAGGCACAAAAATGGCCATATGTATGGAGACTGGTCCCACGCCCAAAGAGCCAGCAGGGAAAACTATGCCTTGTTCTAAAGCTCTTTGGGAACCGCTTGCGTAGCCCCACAGACCTGTGGGCTGCAGGCTTTCCTGCTCTCTTCAGCCTCAAAAGCACGCTTTCCCGCTTGGCGCCGCGCCAGGCCCAAAAATGGCCATATGTCTGGAGACTGGTCCCACGCCCAAAGAGCCAGCAGGGAAAACTATGCCTTGTTCTAAAGCTCTTTGGGAACCGCTTGCGTAGCCCCACACACCTGGGGGCTGCAGGCTTTCCTGCTGCCTTCAGCCTCAAAACCACCCTTTCCCACTTGGCGCTCCGCCAGGCACAAAAATGGCCATATGTCTGGAAGTTGTTCCCACGCCCAAAGAGCCAGCAGGGAAAACTATGCCTTGTTCTAAAGCTATTTGGGAACGGCTTGCGTAGCCCCACACACCTGGGGGCTGCAGGCTTTCCTGCTGCCTTCAGACTCAAAACCACCCTTTCCCACTTGGCATCGTGACAGGCCCAAAAATGGCCATATTTCTGGAGACTGGTCCCACGCCCAAAGAGCCAGCAGGGAAAACTATGCCTTGTTCTAAAGCTCTTTGGGAACCGCTTGTGTGGCCCCACACACCTGGGGGCTGCAGGCTTTCCTGCTGCCTTCAGCCTCAAACCCACCTTTCCCACACGGCGTCACGCCAGGCACAAAAATGGCCATATGTCTGGAGGTTGGTCCCACGCCCAAAGAGCCAGCAGGGAAAACTATGCCTTGTTCTAAAGCTCTTTGGGAACCGCTTGCGTAGCCCCACAGACCTGGGGGCTGCAGGCTTTCCTGCTGCCTTCAACCTCAGAAGCACCCTTTCCCACTTGGCGCTGCGCCAGGCACAAAAATGGCCATATGTCTGGAGGTTGGTCCCACGCCCAAAGAGCCAGCAGGGAAAACTATGCCTTGTTCTAATGCTCTTTGGGAACCGCTTGCGTAGCCCCACACACCTGGGGGCTGCAGGCTTTCCTGCTCTCTTCAGCCTCAAAAGAACCCTTTCCCACTTGGCGACGCGCCAGGCCCAAAAATGGCCATATGTCTGGAGATTGGTCCCACGCCCAAAGAGCCAGCAGGGAAAACTATGCCTTGTTCTAAAGCTCTTTGGGAACCACTTGCGTAGCCCCACAGACCTGGGGGCTGCAGGCTTTCCTGCTGCCTTCAGCCTCAAAACCACCCTTTCCCACTTGGCGCTGCGCCAGGCCCAAAAATGGCCATATGTCTGGAGACTGGTCCCATGCCCAAAGAGCCAGCAGGGAAAACTATGCCTTGTTCTAAAGCTCTTTGGGAACCGCTTGCGTAGCCACACACACCTGGGGGCTGCAGGCTTTCCTGCTGCCTTCAGCCTCAAAACCACCCTTTCCCACTTGGCCCCGCGCCAGGCACAAAAATGGCCATATGTCTGGAGGTTGGTCCCACGCCCAAAGAGCCAGCAGGGAAAACTATGCCTTGTTCTAAAGCTCTTTGGGAACGGATTGCGTAGCCCCACAGACCTGGGGGCTGCAGGCTTTCCTGCTCTCTTCAGCCTCAAAAGCACGCTTTCCCACTTGGCGCCGCGCCAGGCCCAAAAATGGCCATATGTCTGGAGACTGGTCCCACGCCCAAAGAGCCAGCAGGGAAAACTATGCCTTGTTCTAAAGCTCTTTGGGAACCGCTTGCGTAGCCCCACACACCTGGGGGCTGCAGGCTTTCCTGCTGCCTTCAGCCTCAAAACCACCCTTTCCCACATGGCGCCGTGCCAGGCACAAAAATGGCCATATGTCTGGAAGTTGGTCCCACGCCCAAAGAGCCAGCAGGGAAAACTATGCCTTGTTCTAAAGCTCTTTGGGAACGGCTTGCGTAGCCCCACACACCTGGGGGCTGCAGGCTTTCCTGCTGCCTTCAGACTCAAAACCACCCTTTCCCACTTGGCATCGTGACAGGCCCAAAAATGGCCATATTTCTGGAGACTGGTCCCTTTCCCAAAGAGCCAGCAGGGAAAACTATGCCTTGTTCTAAAGCTCTTTGGGAACCGCTTGCGTGGCCCCACACACCTGGGGGCTGCAGGCTTTCCTGCTGCCTTCAGCCTCAAACCCACCTTTCCCACACGGCGTCACGCCAGGCACAAAAATGGCCATATGTCTGGAGGTTGGTCCCACGCCCAAAGAGCCAGCAGGGAAAACTATGGCTTGTTCTAAAGCTCTTTGGGAAACGCTTGCGTAGCCCCACACACCTGGGGGCTGCAGGCTTTCCTGCTCTCTTTAACCTCAAAAGCACGCTTTCCCACTTGGCGCCGCGCCAGGCCCAAAAATGGCCATATGTCTGGAGACTGGTCCCACGCCCAAAGAGCCAGCAGGGAAAACTATGCCTTGTTCTAAAGCTCTTTGGGAACCGCTTGCGTAGCCCCACACACCTGGGGGCTGCAGGCTTTCCTGCTGCCTTCAACCTCAAAAGAACCCTTTTCCACATGGCGTCACGCCAGGCAGAAAAATGGCCATATGTCTGGAGGTTGGTCCCACGCCCAAAGAGCCAGCAGGGAAAACTATGCCTTGTTCTAAAGCTCTTTGGGAACCGCTTGCGTAGCCCCACACACCTGGGGGCTGCAGGCTTTCCTGCTCCCTTCAGCCTTAAAACCACCCTTTCCCACATGGCCCCGCGCCAGGCACAAAAATGGCCATATGTATGGAGGTTGGTCCCACGCCCAAAGAGCCAGCAGGGAAAACTATGCCTTGTTCTAAAGCTCTTTGGGAACCGCTTGCGTAGCCCCACACACCTGGGGGCTGCAGGCTTTCCTGCTGCCTTCAGCCTCAAAACCACCCTTTCCCACATGGCGCCAAGCCAGGAACAAAAATGGCCATATGTCTGGAGACTGGTCCCCGACCAAAGAGCCAGCAGGGAAAACTATGCCTTGTTCTAAAGCTCTTTGGGAAACGCTTGCGTAGCCCCACACACCTGGGGGCTGCAGGCTTTCCTGCTGCCTTCAGCCTCAAAAGCACGCTTTCCCACTTGGCGCCGCGCCAGGCCCAAAAATGGCCATATGTCTGGAGACTGGTCCCACGCCCAAAGAGCCAGCAGGGAAAACTATGCCTTGTTCTAAAGCTCTTTGGGAACCGCTTGCGTAGCCCCACAGACCTGGGGGCTGCAGGCTTTCCTGCTGCCTTCAACCTCAGAAGCACCCTTTTCCACATGGCGTCACTCCAGGCACAAAAATGGCCATATGTCTGGAGGTTGGTCCCACGCCCAAAGAGCCAGCAGGGAAAACTATGCCTTGTTCTAATGCTCTTTGGGAACCGCTTGCGTAGCCCCACAGACCTGGGGGCTGCAGGCTTTCCTGCTGCCTTCAGCCTCAAAAGAACCCTTTCCCACTTGGCGACGCGCCAGGCCCAAAAATGGCCATATGTCTGGAGATTGGTCCCACGCCCAAAGAGCCAGCAGGGAAAACTATGCCTTGTTCTAAAGCTCTTTGGGAACCGCTTGCGTAGCCCCACAGACCTGGGGGCTGCAGGCTTTCCTGCTGCCTTCAGCCTCAAAACCACCCTTTCCCACTTGGCGTTGCGCCAGGCCCAAAAATGGCCATATGTCTGGAGACTGGTCCCACGCCCAAAGAGCCAGCAGGGAAAACTATGCCTTGTTCTAAAGCTCTTTGGGAACCGCTTGCGTAGCCCCACACACCTGGGGGCTGCAGGCTTTCCTGCTGCCTTCAGCCTCAAAACCACCCTTTCCCACTTGGCGCTCCGCCAGGCACAAAAATGGCCATATGTCTGGAAGTTGGTCCCACGCCCAAAGAGCCAGCAGGGAAAACTATGCCTTGTTCTAAAGCTATTTGGGAACGGCTTGCGTAGCCCCACACACCTGGGGGCTGCAGGCTTTCCTGCTGCCTTCAGACTCAAAACCACCCTTCCCTACTTGGCGCTCCGCCAGGCATAAAAATGGCCATATGTCTGGAAATTGGTCCCAAGCCGAAAGAGGCAGGAGGGAAAACTATGCCTTGTTCTAAAGCTCTTTGGGAACCGCTTGCGTAGCCCCACACACCTGGGGGCTGCAGGCTTTCCTGCTGCCTTCAAACCAAAAGCACCTTTTTCCACATGGCGTCACGGCAGGCACAAAAATGGCCATATGTCTGGAGGTTGGTCCCACGCCCAAAGAGCCAGCAGGGAAAACTATGCCTTGTTCTAAAGCTCTTTGGGAACCGCTTGCGTAGCCCCACACACCTGGGGGCTGCAGGCTTTCCTGCTGCCTTCAACCTCAGAAGCACCCTTTTCCACATGGCGTCACTCCAGGCACAAAAATGGCCATATGTCTGGAGGTTGGTCCCACGCCGAAAGAGCCAGCAGCGAAAACTATGCCTTGTTCTAAAGCTCTTTGGGAACTGCTTGCGTAGCCCCACTCACCTGGGGGCTGCAGACTTTCCTGCTCTCTTCAGCCTCAAAAGACCCCTTTCCCACTTGGCGACGCGCCAGGCCCAAAAATGGCCATATGTCTGGAGACTGGTCCCACGCCCAAAGAGCCAGCAGGGAAAACTATGCCTTGTTCTAAAGCTCTTTGGGAACCGCTTTCGTAGCCCCACAGACCTGGGGGCTGCAGGCTTTCCTGCTGCCTTCAGCCTCAAAACCACCCTTTCCCACTTGGCGCTGCACCAGGCCCAAAAATGGCCATATGTCTGGAGACTGGTCCCACGCCCAAAGAGCCAGCAGGGAAAACTATGCCTTGTTCTAAAGCTCTTTGGGAAACGCTTGCGTAGCCCCACACACCTGGGGGCTGCAGGCTTTCCTGCTCTCTTCAGCCTCAAAAGAACCCTTTCCCACTTGGCGACGCGCCAGGCCCAAAAATGGCCATATGTCTGGAGGTTTGTGCCACGCCCAAAGAGCCAGCAGGGAAAACTATGCCTTGTTCTAAAGCTCTTTGGGAACGGAATGCGTAGCCCCACAGACCTAGGGGCTGCAGGCTTTCCTGCTGCCTTCAGACTCAAAACCACCCTTTCCCACTTGGCATCGTGACAGGCACAAAAATGGCCATATTTCTGGAGACTTGTCCCTTTCACAAAGAGCCAGCAGGGAAAACTATGCCTTGTTCTAAAGCTCTTTGGGAACCGCTTGCGTGGCCCCACACACCTGGGGGCTGCAGGCTTTCCTGCTGCCTTCAGCCTCAAACCCACCTTTCCCACATGGCGTCACGCCAGGCCCAAAAATGGCCATATGTCTGGAGGTTGGTCCCACGCCCAAAGAGCCAGCAGGGAAAACTATGCCTTGTTCTAAAGCTCTTTGGGAAACGCTTGCGTAGCCCCACACACCTGGGGGCTGCAGGCTTTCCTGCTGCCTTCAGCCTCAAAAGAACCCTTTCCCACTTGGCGCCGCGCCAGGCATAAAAATGGCCATATGTCTGGAAATTGGTCCCAAGCCTAAAGAGGCAGCAGGGAAAACTATGCCTTGTTCTAAAGGTCTTTGGGAACCGCTTGCGTAGCCCCACACACCTGGGGGCTGCAGGCTTTCCTGCTGCCTTCAGCCTCAAAAGCACCCTTTTCCACATAGCGTCACGCCAGGCACAAAAATGGCCATATGTCTGGAGGTTGGTCCCACGCCCAAAGAGCCAGCAGGGAAAACTATGCCTTGTTCTAAAGCTCTTTGGGAACCGCTTGCGTAGCCCCACACACCTGGGGGCTGCAGGCTTTTCTCTCGCTTTCAGCCTCAAAACCACCCTTTTCAACATGGCGCCACGCCAGGCACAAAAATGGCCATATGTCTGGAGACTGGTCCCACGCCCAAAGAGCCAGCATGGAAAACTATGCCTTGTTCTAAAGCTCTTTGGGAACCGCTTGCGTAGCCCCACACACCTGGGGGCTGCAGGCTTTCCTGCTGCCTTCAGCCTCAAAACCACCCTTTCCCACTTGGCCCCACGCCAGGCACAAAAATGGCCATATGTCTGGAGACCGCTCCCACGCCCAAAGAGCCAGCAGGGAAAACTATGCCTTGTTCTAAAGCTCTTTGGTAACCGCTTGCGTAGCCCCACACAAACTGGGGGCTGCAGGCTTTTCTCGCGGTTTCAGCCTCAAAACCACCCTTTCCCACTTGGCGCTGCGCCAGGCCCAAAAATGGCCATATGTCTGGAGACTGGTCACTTTCCCAAAGAGCCAGCAGGGAAAACTATGCCTTGTTCTAAAGCTCTTTGGGAACCGCTTGCGTGGCCCCACAGACCTGCGGGCTGCAGGCTTTCCTGCTGCCTTCAGCCTCAAACCCACCTTTCCCACATGGCGTCACGCCAGGCACAAAAATGGCCATATGTCTGGAGGTTGGTCCCACGCCCAAAGAGCCAGCAGGGAAAACTATGCCTTGTTCTAAAGCTCTTTGGGAACCGCTAGCGTAGCCACACACACCTGGGGGCTGCAGGCTTTCCTGCTCTCTTCAGCCTCAAAACCACCCTTTCCCACTTGGCCCCGCGCCAGGCACAAAAATGGCCATATGTATGGAGGTTGGTCCCACGCCCAAAGAGCCAGCAGGGAAAACTATGCCTTGTTCTAAAGCTCTTTGGGAACGGCTTGCGTAGCCCCACACACCTGGGGGCTGCAGGCTTTCCTGCTGCCTTCAGCCTCAAAACCACCCTTTCCCACTTGGCGCTCCGCCAGGCACTAAAATGGCCATATGTCTGGAAGTTGGTCCCACGCCCAAAGAGCCAGCAGGGAAAACTATGCCTTGTTCTAAAGCTCTTTGGGAACCGCTTGCGTAGCCCCACACACCTGGGGGCTGCAGGCTTTCCTGCTGCCTTCAGACTCAAAACCACCCTTTCCCACTTGGCATCGTGACAGGCCCAAAAATGGCCATATTTCTGGAGACTGGTCCCTTTCCCAAAGAGCCAGCAGGGAAAACTATGCCTTGTTCTAAAGCTCTTTGGGAACCGCTTGCGTGGCCCCACACACCTGGGGGCTGCAGGCTTTCCTGCTGTCTTCAGCCTCAAACCCACCTTTCCCACATGGCGTCACGCCAGGCACAAAAATGGCCATATGTCTGGAGGTTGGTCCCACGCCCAAAGAGCCAGCAGGGAAAACTATGCCTTGTTCTAAAGCTCTTTGGGAACCGCTTGCGTAGCCCCACAGACCTGGGGGCTGCAGGCTTTCCTGCTGCCTTCAGCCTCAAAAGAACCCTTTCCCACTTGGCGCCGCGCCAGGCACAAAAATGGCCATATGTCTGAAGATTGGTCCCACGCCCAAAGAGCCAGCAGGGAAAACTATGCTTTGTTCTAAAGGTCTTTGGGAACCACTTGCGTAGCCCCACAGACCTGGGGGCTGCAGGCTTTCCTGCTCTCTTCAGCCTCAAAAGCACGCTTTCCCACTTGGCGCCGCGCCAGGCCCAAAAATGGCCATATGTCTGGAGACTGGTCCCACGCCCAAAGAGCCAGCAGGGAAAACTATGCTTTGTTCTAAAGCTCTTTGGGAACCGCTTGCGTAGCCCCACACACCTGGGGGCTGCAGGCTTTCCTGCTGCCTTCAGCCTCAAAACCACCCTTTCCCACTTGGCGCTGCGCCAGGCCCAAAAATGGCCATATGTCTGGAAGTTGGTCCCACACCCAAAGAGCCAGCAGGGAAAACTATGCCTTGTTCTAAAGCTCTTTGGGAACGGCTTGCGTAGCCCCACACACCTGGGGGCTGCAGGCTTTCCTGCTGCCTTCAGACTCAAAACCACCCTTTCCCACTTGGCATCGTGACAGGCCCAAAAATGGCCATATTTCTGGAGACTGGTCCCTTTCCCAAAGAGCCAGCAGGGAAAACTATGCCTTGTTCTAAAGCTCTTTGGGAAACGCTTGCGTGGCCCCACACACCTGGGGGCTGCAGGCTTTCCTGCTGTCTTCAGCCTCAAACCCACCTTTCCCACATGGCGTCACGGCAGGCACAAAAATGGCCATATGTCTGGAGGTTGGTCCCACGCCCAAAGAGCCAGCAGGGAAAACTATGCCTTGTTCTAAAGCTCTTTGGGAACCACTTGCGTAGCCCCACACACCTGGGGGCTGCAGGCTTTCCTGCTCTCTTCAGCCTCAAAAGCACTCTTTCCCACTTGGCGCCGCGCCAGGCCCAAAAATGGCCATATGTCTGGAGACTGGTCCCACGCCCAAAGAGCCAGCAGGAAAAACTATGCCTTGTTCTAAAGCTCTTTGGGAATCGCTTGCGTAGCCCCACACACCTGGGGGCTGCAGGCTTTCCTGCTGCCTTCAGCCTCAAAACCACCCTTTTCCACATGGCGTCACGCCAGGCACAAAAATGGCCATATGTCTGGAGGTTGGTCCCACGCCCAAAGAGCCAGCAGGGAAAACTATGCCTTGTTCTAAAGCTCTTTGGGAACCGCTTGCGTAGCCCCACAGACCTGGGGGCTGCAGGCTTTCCTGCTCTCTTCAGCCTCAAAAGAACCCTTTCCCACTTGGCCCCGCGCCAGGCCCAAAAATGGCCATATGTCTGAAGATTGGTCCCACGCCCAAAGAGCCAGCAGGGAAAACTATGCCTTGTTCTAAAGCTCTTTGGGAACGGCTTGCGTAGCCCCACACACCTGGGGGCTGCAGGCTTTCCTGCTGCCTTCAGCCTCAAAACAACCCTTTCCTACTTGGCGCTGCGCCAGGCCCAAAAATGGCCATATGTCTGGAGACTGGTCCCACGCCCAAAGAGCCAGCAGGGAAAACTATGCCTTGTTCTAAAGCTCTTTGGGAACGGCTTGCGTAGCCACACACACCTGGGGGCTGCAGGCTTTTCTCTCGCTTTCAGCCTCAAAACCACCCTTTTCAACATGGCGCCACGCCAGGCACAAAAATGGCCATATGTCTGGAGACTGGTCCCACGCCCAAAGAGCCAGCAGGGAAAACTATGCCTTGTTCTAAAGCTCTTTGGGAACCGCTTGTGTAGCCCCACACACCTGGGGGCTGCAGGCTTTCCTGCTGCCTTCAGCCTCAAAACCACCCTTTCCCACTTGGCCCCACGCCAGGCACAAAAATGGCCATATCTCTGGAGACCGCTCCAACGCCCAAAGAGCCAGCAGGGAAAACTATGCCTTGTTCTAAAGCTCTTTGGGAACCGCTTGCGTAGCCCCACACAAACTGGGGGCTGCAGGCTTTTCTCGCGGTTTCAGCCTCAAAACCACCCTTTCCCACTTGGCGCTGCGCCAGGCCCAAAAATGGCCATATGTCTGGAGACTGGTCCCACGCCCAAAGAGCCAGCAGGGAAAACTATGCCTTGTTCTAAAGCTCTTTGGGAACCGCTTGCGTGGCCCCACAGACCTGCGGGCTGCAGGCTTTCCTGCTGCCTTCAGCCTCAAAACCACCCTTTTCCACATGGCGTCACGCCAGGCACAAAAATGGCCATATGTCTGGAGGTTGGTCCCACGCCCAAAGAGCCAGCAGGGAAAACTATGCCTTGTTCTAAAGCTCTTTGGGAACCGCTTGCGTAGCCCCACACACCTGGGGGCTGCAGGCTTTCCTGCTGCCGTCAGCCTCAAAACCACCTTTCCCACATGGCGTCACGCCAGGCACAAAAATGGCCATATGTCTGGAGGTTGGTCCCACGCCCAAAGAGCCAGCAGGGAAAACTATGCCTTGTTCTAAAGCTCTTTGGGAAACGCTTGCGTAGCCCCACACACCTGGGGGCTGCAGGCTTTCCTGCTGCCTTCAGCCTCAAAAGAACCCTTTCCCACTTGGCGCCGCGCCAGGCCCAAAAATGGCCATATGTCTGAAGATTGGTCCCACGCCCAAAGAGCCAGCAGGGAAAACTATGCCTTGTTCTAAAGGTCTTTGGGAACCACTTGCGTAGCCCCACACACCTGGGGGCTGCAGGCTTTCCTGCTCTCTTCAGCCTCAAAAGCACGCTTTCCCACTTGGCGCCGCGCCAGGCCCAAAAATGGCCATATGTCTGGAGACTGGTCCCACGCCCAAAGAGCCAGCAGGAAAAACTATGCCTTGTTCTAAAGCTCTTTGGGAATCGCTTGCGTAGCCCCACACACCTGGGGGCTGCAGGCTTTCCTGCTGCCTTCAGCCTCAAAACCACCCTTTCCTACTTGGCCCTCCGCCAGGCATAAAAATGGCCATATGTCTGGAGGTTGGTCCCACGCCCAAAGAGCCAGCAGGGAAAACTATGCCTTGTTCTAAAGCTCTTTGGGAACCGCTTGCGTAGCCCCACAGACCTGGGGGCTGCAGGCTTTCCTGCTCTCTTCAGCCTCAAAAGAACCCTTTCCCACACTGCGTCACGCCAGGCACAAAAATGGCCATATGTCTGGAGGTTGGTTCCACGCCCAAAGAGCCAGCAGGGAAAACTATGCCTTGTTCTAAAGCTCTTTGGGAACCGCTTGCGTAGCCCCACACACCTGGGGGCTGCAGGCTTTCCTGCTGCCTTCAACCTCAAAAGCACCCTTTCCCACTTGGCGCCACGCCAGGCCCAAAAATGGCCATATGTCTGGAGACTGGTCCCACGCCCAAAGAGCCAGCAGGGAAAACTATGCCTTGTTCTAAAGCTCTTTGGGAACCGCTTGCGTAGCCCCACAGAAACTGGGGGCTGAAGGCTTTTCTCGCGCTTTCAGCCTCAAAACCACCCTTTCCCACTTGGCGCTGCGCCAGGCCCGAAAATGGCCATATATCTGGAGGTTGGTCCCACGCCCAAAGAGCTAGCAGGGAAAATTATGCCTTGTTCTAAAGCTCTTTGGGAACCTCTTCATAGCCCCACACACCTGGGGGCTGCAGGCTTTCATGCTGCCTTCAGCCTCAAAACCACCCTTTCCCACATGGCGTCACACCAGGCCCAAAAATGGCCATATGTCTGGAGACTGGTCCCACGCCCAAAGAGCCAGCAGGGAAAACTATGCCTTGTTCTAAAACTCTTTGGGAACCGCTTGCGTAACCCCAGAGACCTGGGGGCTGCAGGCTTTCCTGCTGCCTTCAGCCTCAAAAGCACCCTTTTCCACATGGCGTCACGCCAGGCACAAAAATGGCCATATGTCTGGAGGTTGGTCCCACGCCCAAAGAGCCAGCAGGGAAAACTATGCCTTGTTCTAAAGCTCTTTGGGAACCGCTTGCGTAGCCCCACAGACCTGGGGGCTGCAGGCTTTCCTGCTCTCTTCAGCCTCAAAAGCACGCTTTCCCACTTGGCATCGCGCCAGGCCCAGAAATGGCCATATGTCTGGAGATTGGTCCCACGCCGAAAGAGCCAGCAGGGAAAACTATGCCTTGTTCTAAAGCTCTTTGGGAACCGCTTGCGTAGCCCCACACACCTGGGGGCTGCAGGCTTTCCTGCTGCCTTCAGCCTCAAAACAACCCTTTCCCACTTGGCGCTGCGCCAGGCCCAAAAATGGCCATATGTCTGGAGGTTGGTCCCACGCCCAAAGAGCCAGCAGGGAAAACTATGCCTTGTTCTAAAGCTCTTTGGGAACCGCTTGCGTAGCCCCACACACCTGGGGGCTGCAGGCTTTTCTCTCGCTTTCAGCCTCAAAACCACCCTTTTCAACATGGCGCCACGCCAGGTACAAAAATGGCCATATGTCTGGAGTTTGGTCCCACGCGCAAAGAGCCAGCAGGGAAAACTATGCCTTGTTCTAAAGCTCTTTGGGAACCGCTTGCGTAGCCACACAGCTGAGGGCTGCAGGCTTTCCTGCTGCCTTCAGCCTCAAAACCACCCTTTCCCACTTGGCGCCTCGCCAGGCCCAAAAATGGCCATATGTCTGGAGACTGGTCCCACGCCCAAAGAGCCAGCAGGGAAAACTATGCCTTGTTCTAAAGCTCTTTGGGAACCGCTTGCGTAGCCCCACACACCTGGGGGCTGCAGGCTTTCTTGCTGCCTTCAGCCTCAAAACCACCCTTTCCCACTTGGCGTCACGCCAGGCACAAAAATGGCCATATGTCTGGAGGTTGGTCCCACGCCCAAAGAGCCAGCAGGGAAAACTATGCCTTGTTCTAAAGCTCTTTGGGAACCGCTTGCGTAGCCCCACAGACCTGGGGGCTGCAGGCTTTTCTCGCGCTTTCAGCCTCAAAACCACCCTTTTCCACATGGCGTCACGCCGGGCACAAAAATGGCCATATGTCTGGAGGTTGGTCCCACGCCCAAAGAGCCAACAGGGAAAACTATGCCTTGTTCTAAAGCTCTTTGGGAACCGCTTGCGTAGCCCCACACACCTGGGGGCTGCAGGCTTTCCTGCTGCCTTCAGCCTCAAAACCACCCTTTCCCACATGGCGCCACGACAGGCACAAAAATGGCCATATGTCTGGAGACTGGTCCCACGCCCAAAGAGCCATCAGAGAAGACTATGCCTTGTTCTAAATCTCTTTGGGAACCTCTTGCGTAGACCCACACACCGGTAGGCTGCAGGCTTTCCTGCTGCCTTCAGCCTCCAAACCACCTTTTCCCACTTGGCCCCGCGCCAGGCACAAAAATGGCCATATCTCTGGAGACCGCTCCCACGCCCAAAGAGCCAGCAGGGAAAACTATGCCTTGTTCTAAAGCTCTTTGGGAACCGCTTGCGTAGCCCCACAGAAACTGGGGGCTGCAGGCTTTTCTCGCGGTTTCAGCCTCAAAACCACCCTTTCCCCCTTGGCGCTGCGCCAGGCCCAAAAATGGCCATATGTCTGGAGACTGGTCCCACGCCCAAAGAGCCAGCAGGGAAAACTATGCCTTGTTCTAAAGCTCTTTGGGAACCGCTTGCGTGGCCCCACAGACCTGCGGGCTGCAGGCTTTCCTGCTGCCTTCAGCCTCAAAACCACCCTTTTCCACATGGCGTCACGCCAGGCACAAAAATGGCCATATGTCTGGAGGTTGGTCCCACGCCCAAAGAGCCAGCAGGGAAAACTATGCCTTGTTCTAAAGCTCTTTGGGAACCGCTTGCGTAGCCCCACAGACCTGGGGGCTGCAGGCTTTCCTGCTGCCGTCAGCCTCAAAACCACCTTTCCCACATGGCGTCACGCCAGGCACAAAAATGGCCATATGTCTGGAGGTTGGTCCCACGCCCAAAGAGCCAGCAGGGAAAACTATGCCTTGTTCTAAAGCTCTTTGGGAAACGCTTGCGTAGCCCCACACACCTGGGGGCTGCAGGCTTTCCTGCTCTCTTCAGCCTCAAAAGCACGCTTTCCCACTTGGCATCGCGCCAGGACCAGAAATGGCCATATGTCTGGAGATTGGTCCCACGCCGAAAGAGCCAGCAGGGAAAACTATGCCTTGTTCTAAAGCTCTTTGGGAACCGCTTGCGTAGCCCCACACACCTGGGGGCTGCAGGCTTTCCTGCTGCCTTCAGCCTCAAAACAACCCTTTCCCACTTGGCGCTGCGCCAGTCCCAAAAATGGCCATATGTCTGGAGGTTGGTCCCACGCCCAAAGAGCCAGCAGGGAAAACTATGCCTTGTTCTAAAGCTCTTTGGGAACCGCTTGCGTAGCCCCACACACCTGGGGGCTGCAGGCTTTTCTCGCGCTTTCAGCCTCAAAACCACCCTTTTCCACATGGCGTCACGCCGGGCACAAAAATGGCCATATGTGTGGAGGTTGGTCCCACGCCCAAAGAGCCAGCAGGGAAAACTATGCCTTGTTCTAAAGCTCTTTGGGAACCGCTTGCGTAGCCCCACACACCTGGGGGCTGCAGGCTTTCCTGCTGCCTTCAGCCTCAAAACCACCCTTTCCCACATGGCGCCACGACAGGCACAAAAATGGCCATATGTCTGGAGACTGGTCCCACGCCCAAAGAGCCATCAGGGAAAACTATGCCTTGTTCTAAAGCTCTTTGGGAACCTCTTGCGTAGACCCACACACCTGGGGGCTGCAGGCTTTCCTGCTGCCTTCAGCCTCCAAACCACCTTTTCCCACTTGGCCCCGCGCCAGGCACAAAAATGGCCATATCTCTGGAGACCGCTCCCACGCCCAAAGAGCCAGCAGGGAAAACTATGCCTTGTTCTAAAGCTCTTTGGGAACCGCTTGCGTAGCCCCACAGAAACTGGGGGCTGCAGGCTTTTCTCGCGGTTTCAGCCTCAAAACCACCCTTTCCCACTTGGCGCTGCGCCAGGCCCAAAAATGGCCATATGTCTGGAGACTGGTCCCACGCCCAAAGAGCCAGCAGGGAAAACTATGCCTTGTTCTAAAGCTCTTTGGGAACCGCTTGCGTAGCCCCACACACCTGGGGGCTGCAGGCTTTCATGCTGCCTTCAGCCTCAAAACCACCCTTTCCCACATGGCGTCACACCAGGCCCAAAAATGGCCATATGTCTGGAGACTGGTCCCACGCCCAAAGAGCCAGCAGGGAAAACTATGCCTTGTTCTAAAACTCTTTGGGAACCGCTTGCGTAACCCCAGAGACCTGGGGGCTGCAGGCTTTCCTGCTGCCTTCAGCCTCAAAAGCACCCTTTTCCACATGGCGTCACGCCAGGCACAAAAATGGCCATATGTCTGGAGGTTGGACCCACGCCCAAAGAGCCAGCAGGGAAAACTATGCCTTGTTCTAAAGCTCTTTGGGAACCGCTTGCGTAGCCCCACAGACCTGGGGGCTGCAGGCTTTCCTGCTCTCTTCAGCCTCAAAAGCACGCTTTCCCACTTGGCATCGCGCCAGGCCCAGAAATGGCCATATGTCTGGAGATTGGTCCCACGCCGAAAGAGCCAGCAGGGAAAACTATGCCTTGTTCTAAAGCTCTTTGGGAACCGCTTGCGTAGCCCCACACACCTGGGGGCTGCAGGCTTTCCTGCTGCCTTCAGCCTCAAAACAACCCTTTCCCACTTGGCGCTGCGCCAGGCCCAAAAATGGCCATATGTCTGGAGGTTGGTCCCACGCCCAAAGAGCCAGCAGGGAAAACTATGCCTTGTTCTAAAGCTCTTTGGGAACCTCTTGCATAGCCCCACACACCTGGGGGCTGCAGGCTTTTCTCTCGCTTTCAGCCTCAAAACCACCCTTTTCAACATGGCGCCACGCCAGGTACAAAAATGGCCATATGTCTGGAGTTTGGTCCCACGCGCAAAGAGCCAGCAGGGAAAACTATGCCTTGTTCTAAAGCTCTTTGGGAACCGCTTGCGTAGCCACACAGCTGAGGGCTGCAGGCTTTCCTGCTGCCTTCAGCCTCAAAACCACCCTTTCCCACTTGGCGCCGCGCCAGGCCCAAAAATGGCCATATGGCTGGAGACTGGTCCCACGCCCAAAGAGCCAGCAGGGAAAACTATGCCTTGTTCTAAAGCTCTTTGGGAACCGCTTGCGTAGCCCCACACACCTGGGGGCTGCAGGCTTTCTTGCTGCCTTCAGCCTCAAAACCACCTTTTCCCACTTGGCCCCGCGCCAGGCACAAAAATGGCCATATCTCTGGAGACCGCTCCCACGCCCAAAGAGCCAGCAGGGAAAACTATGCCTTGTTCTAAAGCTCTTTGGGAACCGCTTGCGTAGCCCCACAGAAACTGGGGGCTGCAGGCTTTTCTCGCGGTTTCAGCCTCAAAACCACCCTTTCCCACTTGGCGCTGCGCCAGGCCCAAAAATGGCCATATGTCTGGAGACTGGTCCCACGCCCAAAGAGCCAGCAGGGAAAACTATGCCTTGTTCTAAAGCTCTTTGGGAACCGCTTGCGTGGCCCCACAGACCTGCGGGCTGCAGGCTTTCCTGCTGCCTTCAGCCTCAAAACCACCCTTTTCCACATGGCGTCACGCCAGGCACAAAAATGGCCATATGTCTGGAGGTTGGTCCCACGCCCAAAGAGCCAGCAGGGAAAACTATGCCTTGTTCTAAAGCTCTTTGGGAACCGCTTGCGTAGCCCCACAGACCTGGGGGCTGCAGGCTTTCCTGCTGCCGTCAGCCTCAAAACCACCTTTCCCACATGGCGTCACGCCGGGCACAAAAATGGCCATATGTCTGGAGGTTGGTCCCACGCCCAAAGAGCCAGCAGGGAAAACTATGCCTTGTTCTAAAGCTCTTTGGGAAACGCTTGCGTAGCCCCACACACCTGGGGGCTGCAGGCTTTCCTGCTCTCTTCAGCCTCAAAAGCACGCTTTCCCACTTGGCATCGCGCCAGGACCAGAAATGGCCATATGTCTGGAGATTGGTCCCACGCCGAAAGAGCCAGCAGGGAAAACTATGCCTTGTTCTAAAGCTCTTTGGGAACCGCTTGCGTAGCCCCACACACCTGGGGGCTGCAGGCTTTCCTGCTGCCTTCAGCCTCAAAACAACCCTTTCCCACTTGGCGCTGCGCCAGTCCCAAAAATGGCCATATGTCTGGAGGTTGGTCCCACGCCCAAAGAGCCAGCAGGGAAAACTATGCCTTGTTCTAAAGCTCTTTGGGAACCGCTTGCGTAGCCCCACACACCTGGGGGCTGCAGGCTTTTCTCTCGCTTTCAGCCTCAAAACCACCCTTTTCAACACGGCGCCACGCCAGGTACAAAAATGGCCATATGTCTGGTGTTTGGTCCCACGCGCAAAGAGCCAGCAGGGAAAACTATGCCTTGTTGTAAAGCTCTTTGGGAACCGCTTGCGTAGCCACACAGCTGAGGGCTGCAGGCTTTCCTGCTGCCTTCAGCCTCAAAACCACCCTTTCCCACTTGGCGCCTCGCCAGGCCCAAAAATGGCCATATGTCTGGAGACTGGTCCCACGCCCAAAGAGCCAGCAGGGAAAACTATGCCTTGTTCTAAAGCTCTTTGGGAACCGCTTGCGTAGCCCCACACACCTGGGGGCTGCAGGCTTTCCTGCTGCCTTCAGCCTCAAAACCACCCTTTCCCACTTGGCGTCACGCCAGGCACAAAAATGGCCATATGTCTGGAGGTTGGTCCCACGCGCAAAGAGCCAGCAGGGAAAACTATGCCTTGTTCTAAAGCTCTTTGGGAACCGCTTGCGTAGCCCCACAGACCTGGGGGCTGCAGGCTTTTCTCGCGCTTTCAGCCTCAAAACCACCCTTTTCCACATGGCGTCACGCCGGGCACAAAAATGGCCATATGTCTGGAGGTTGGTCCCACGCCCAAAGAGCCAACAGGGAAAACTATGCCTTGTTCTAAAGCTCTTTGGGAACCGCTTGCGTAGCCCCACACACCTGGGGGCTGCAGGCTTTCCTGCTGCCTTCAGCCTCAAAACCACCCTTTCCCACATGGCGCCACGACAGGCACAAAAATGGCCATATGTCTGGAGACTGGTCCCACGCCCAAAGAGCCATCAGGGAAAACTATGCCTTGTTCTAAAGCTCTTTGGGAACCTCTTGCGTAGACCCACACACCGGTAGGCTGCAGGCTTTCCTGCTGCCTTCAGCCTCCAAACCACCTTTTCCCACTTGGCCCCGCGCCAGGCACAAAAATGGCCATATCTCTGGAGACCGCTCCCACGCCCAAAGAGCCAGCAGGGAAAACTATGCCTTGTTCTAAAGCTCTTTGGGAACCGCTTGCGTAGCCCCACAGAAACTGGGGGCTGCAGGCTTTTCTCGCGGTTTCAGCCTCAAAACCACCCTTTCCCCCTTGGCGCTGCGCCAGGCCCAAAAATGGCCATATGTCTGGAGACTGGTCCCACGCCCAAAGAGCCAGCAGGGAAAACTATGCCTTGTTCTAAAGCTCTTTGGGAACCGCTTGCGTGGCCCCACAGACCTGCGGGCTGCAGGCTTTCCTGCTGCCTTCAGCCTCAAAACCACCCTTTTCCACATGGCGTCACGCCAGGCACAAAAATGGCCATATGTCTGGAGGTTGGTCCCACGCCCAAAGAGCCAGCAGGGAAAACTATGCCTTGTTCTAAAGCTCTTTGGGAACCGCTTGCGTAGCCCCACAGACCTGGGGGCTGCAGGCTTTCCTGCTGCCGTCAGCCTCAAAACCACCTTTCCCACATGGCGTCACGCCAGGCACAAAAATGGCCATATGTCTGGAGGTTGGTCCCACGCCCAAAGAGCCAGCAGGGAAAACTATGCCTTGTTCTAAAGGTCTTTGGGAATCGCTTGCGTAGCCCCACACACCTGGGGGCTGCAGGCTTTCCTGCTCTCTTCAGCCTCAAAAGCACGCTTTCCCACTTGGCATCGCGCCAGGACCAGAAATGGCCATATGTCTGGAGATTGGTCCCACGCCGAAAGAGCCAGCAGGGAAAACTATGCCTTGTTCTAAAGCTCTTTGGGAACCGCTTGCGTAGCCCCACACACCTGGGGGCTGCAGGCTTTCCTGCTGCCTTCAGCCTCAAAACAACCCTTTCCCACTTGGCGCTGCGCCAGTCCCAAAAATGGCCATATGTCTGGAGGTTGGTCCCACGCCCAAAGAGCCAGCAGGGAAAACTATGCCTTGTTCTAAAGCTCTTTGGGAACCGCTTGCGTAGCCCCACACACCTGGGGGCTGCAGGCTTTTCTCGCGCTTTCAGCCTCAAAACCACCCTTTTCCACATGGCGTCACGCCGGGCACAAAAATGGCCATATGTCTGGAGGTTGGTCCCACGCCCAAAGAGCCAGCAGGGAAAACTATGCCTTGTTCTAAAGCTCTTTGGGAACCGCTTGCGTAGCCCCACACACCTGGGGGCTGCAGGCTTTCCTGCTGCCTTCAGCCTCAAAACCACCCTTTCCCACATGGCGCCACGACAGGCACAAAAATGGCCATATGTCTGGAGACTGGTCCCACGCCCAAAGAGCCATCAGGGAAAACTATGCCTTGTTCTAAAGCTCTTTGGGAACCTCTTGCGTAGACCCACACACCGGTAGGCTGCAGGCTTTCCTGCTGCCTTCAGCCTCCAAACCACCTTTTCCCACTTGGCCCCGCGCCAGGCACAAAAATGGCCATATCTCTGGAGACCGCTCCCACGCCCAAAGAGCCAGCAGGGAAAACTATGCCTTGTTCTAAAGCTCTTTGGGAACCGCTTGCGTAGCCCCACAGAAACTGGGGGCTGCAGGCTTTTCTCGCGGTTTCAGCCTCAAAACCACCCTTTCCCACTTGGCGCTGCGCCAGGCCCAAAAATGGCCATATGTCTGGAGACTGGTCCCACGCCCAAAGAGCCAGCAGGGAAAACTATGCCTTGTTCTAAAGCTCTTTGGGAACCGCTTGCGTAGCCCCACACACCTGGGGGCTGCAGGCTTTCATGCTGCCTTCAGCCTCAAAACCACCCTTTCCCACATGGCGTCACACCAGGCCCAAAAATGGCCATATGTCTGGAGACTGGTCCCACGCCCAAAGAGCCAGCAGGGAAAACTATGCCTTGTTCTAAAACTCTTTGGGAACCGCTTGCGTAACCCCAGAGACCTGGGGGCTGCAGGCTTTCCTGCTGCCTTCAGCCTCAAAAGCACCCTTTTCCACATGGCGTCACGCCAGGCACAAAAATGGCCATATGTCTGGAGGTTGGTCCCACGCCCAAAGAGCCAGCAGGGAAAACTATGCCTTGTTCTAAAGCTCTTTGGGAACCGCTTGCGTGGCCCCACAGACCTGCGGGCTGCAGGCTTTCCTGCTGCCTTCAGCCTCAAAACCACCCTTTTCCACATGGCGTCACGCCAGGCACAAAAATGGCCATATGTCTGGAGGTTGGTCCCACGCCCAAAGAGCCAGCAGGGAAAACTATGCCTTGTTCTAAAGCTCTTTGGGAACCGCTTGCGTAGCCCCACAGACCTGGGGGCTGCAGGCTTTCCTGCTGCCGTCAGCCTCAAAACCACCTTTCCCACATGGCGTCACGCCAGGCACAAAAATGGCCATATGTCTGGAGGTTGGTCCCACGCCCAAAGAGCCAGCAGGGAAAACTATGCCTTGTTCTAAAGCTCTTTGGGAAACGCTTGCGTAGCCCCACACACCTGGGGGCTGCAGGCTTTCCTGCTCTCTTCAGCCTCAAAAGCACGCTTTCCCACTTGGCATCGCGCCAGGACCAGAAATGGCCATATGTCTGGAGATTGGTCCCACGCCGAAAGAGCCAGCAGGGAAAACTATGCCTTGTTCTAAAGCTCTTTGGGAACCGCTTGCGTAGCCCCACACACCTGGGGGCTGCAGGCTTTCCTGCTGCCTTCAGCCTCAAAACAACCCTTTCCCACTTGGCGCTGCGCCAGTCCCAAAAATGGCCATATGTCTGGAGGTTGGTCCCACGCCCAAAGAGCCAGCAGGGAAAACTATGCCTTGTTCTAAAGCTCTTTGGGAACCGCTTGCGTAGCCCCACACACCTGGGGGCTGCAGGCTTTTCTCTCGCTTTCAGCCTCAAAACCACCCTTTTCAACACGGCGCCACGCCAGGTACAAAAATGGCCATATGTCTGGTGTTTGGTCCCACGCGCAAAGAGCCAGCAGGGAAAACTATGCCTTGTTGTAAAGCTCTTTGGGAACCGCTTGCGTAGCCACACAGCTGAGGGCTGCAGGCTTTCCTGCTGCCTTCAGCCTCAAAACCACCCTTTCCCACTTGGCGCCTCGCCAGGCCCAAAAATGGCCATATGTCTGGAGACTGGTCCCACGCCCAAAGAGCCAGCAGGGAAAACTATGCCTTGTTCTAAAGCTCTTTGGGAACCGCTTGCGTAGCCCCACACACCTGGGGGCTGCAGGCTTTCCTGCTGCCTTCAGCCTCAAAACCACCCTTTCCCACTTGGCGTCACGCCAGGCACAAAAATGGCCATATGTCTGGAGGTTGGTCCCACGCGCAAAGAGCCAGCAGGGAAAACTATGCCTTGTTCTAAAGCTCTTTGGGAACCGCTTGCGTAGCCCCACAGACCTGGGGGCTGCAGGCTTTTCTTGCGCTTTCAGCCTCAAAACCACCCTTTTCCACATGGCGTCACGCCGGGCACAAAAATGGCCATATGTCTGGAGGTTGGTCCCACGCCCAAAGAGCCAGCAGGGAAAACTATGCCTTGTTCTAAAGCTCTTTGGGAACCGCTTGCGTAGCCCCACACACCTGGGGGCTGCAGGCTTTCCTGCTGCCTTCAGCCTCAAAACCACCCTTTCCCACATGGCGCCACGCCAGGCACAAAAATGGCCATATGTCTGGAGACTGGTCCCACGCCCAAAGAGCCATCAGGGAAAACTATGCCTTGTTCTAAAGCTCTTTGGGAACCTCTTGCGTAGACCCACACACCGGTAGGCTGCAGGCTTTCCTGCTGCCTTCAGCCTCCAAACCACCTTTTCCCACTTGGCCCCGCGCCAGGCACAAAAATGGCCATATGTCTGGAGACTGGTCCCACGCCCAAAGAGCCAGCAGGGAAAACTATGCCTTGTTCTAAAGCTATTTGGGAACCGCTTGCGTAGCCCCACAGAAACTGGGGGCTGCAGGCTTTTCTCGCGCTTTCAGCCTCAAAACCACCCTTTCCCACTTGGCGCTGCGCCAGGCCCGAAAATGGCCATATGTCTGGAGGTTGGTCCCACGCCCAAAGAGCTAGCAGGGAAAACTATGCCTTGTTCTAAAGCTGTTTGGGAACCTCTTGCATAGCCCCACACACCTGGGGGCTGCAGGCTTTCCTGCTGCCTTCAGACTCAAAACCACCCTTTCCCACATGGCGTCACGCCAGGCCCAAAAATGGCCATATGTCTGGAGACTGGTCCCACGCCCAAAGAGCCAGCAGGGAAAACTATGCCTTGTTCTAAAGCTCTTTGGGAACCGCTTGCGTAACCCCAGAGACCTGGGGGCTGCAGGCTTTCCTGCTGCCTTCAGACTCAAAAGCACCCTTTTCCACATGGCGTCACGCCAGGCACAAAAATGGCCATATGTCTGGAGGTTGGTCCCACGCCCAAAGAGCCAGCAGGGAAAACTATGCCTTGTTCTAAAGCTCTTTGGGAACGGCTTGCGTAGCCCCACAGACCTGGGGGCTGCACGCTTTCCTGCTGCCTCCAACCTCAGAAGCACCCTTTTCCACATGGCGTCACGCCAGGCACAAAAATGGCCATATGTCTGGAGGTTGGTCCCACGCCCAAAGAGCCAGCAGGGAAAACTATGCCTTGTTCTAAAGCTCTTTGGGAACCGCTTGCGTAGCCCCACACACCTGGGGGCTGCAGGCTTTCCTGCTCTCTTCAGCCTCAAAAGCACGCTTTCCCACTTGGCATCGCGCCAGGCCCAGAAATGGCCATATGTCTGGAGGTTGGTCCCACGCCCAAAGAGCCAGCAGGGAAAACTATGCCTTGTTCTAAAGCTCTTTGGGAACCGCTTGCGTAGCCCCACACACCTGGGGGCTGCAGGCTTTTCTCTCGCTTTCAGCCTCAAAACCACCCTTTTCAACATGGCGCCACGCCAGGTACAAAAATGGCCATATGTCTGGAGTTTGGTCCCACGCGCAAAGAGCCAGCAGGGAAAACTATGCCTTGTTGTAAAGCTCTTTGGGAACCGCTTGCGTAGCCACACAGCTGAGGGCTGCAGGCTTTCCTGCTGCCTTCAGCCTCAAAACCACCCTTTCCCACTTGGCGCCTCGCCAGGCCCAAAAATGGCCATATGTCTGGAGACTGGTCCCACGCCCAAAGAGCCAGCAGGGAAAACTATGCCTTGTTCTAAAGCTCTTTGGGAACCGCTTGCGTAGCCCCACAGAAACTGGGGGCTGCAGGCTTTTCTCGCGGTTTCAGCCTCAAAACCACCCTTTCCCACTTGGCGCTGCGCCAGGCCCAAAAATGGCCATATGTCTGGAGACTGGTCCCACGCCCAAAGAGCCAGCAGGGAAAACTATGCCTTGTTCTAAAGCTCTTTGGGAACCGCTTGCGTAACCCCAGAGACCTGGGGGCTGCAGGCTTTCCTGCTGCCTTCAGACTCAAAAGCACCCTTTTCCACATGGCGTCACGCCAGGCACAAAAATGGCCATATGTCTGGAGGTTGGTCCCACGCCCAAAGAGCCAGCAGGGAAAACTATGCCTTGTTCTAAAGCTCTTTGGGAACCGCTTGCGTAGCCCCACAGACCTGGGGGCTGCACGCTTTCCTGCTGCCTCCAACCTCAGAAGCACCCTTTTCCACATGGCGTCACGCCAGGCACAAAAATGGCCATATGTCTGGAGGTTGGTCCCACGCCCAAAGAGCCAGCAGGGAAAACTATGCCTTGTTCTAAAGCTCTTTGGGAACCGCTTGCGTAGCCCCACACACCTGGGGGCTGCAGGCTTTCCTGCTCTCTTCAGCCTCAAAAGCACGCTTTCCCACTTGGCATCGCGCCAGGCCCAGAAATGGCCATATGTCTGGAGGTTGGTCCCACGCCCAAAGAGCCAGCAGGGAAAACTATGCCTTGTTCTAAAGCTCTTTGGGAACCGCTTGCGTAGCCCCACACACCTGGGGGCTGCAGGCTTTTCTCTCGCTTTCAGCCTCAAAACCACCCTTTTCAACATGGCGCCACGCCAGGTACAAAAATGGCCATATGTCTGGAGTTTGGTCCCACGCGCAAAGAGCCAGCAGAGAAAACTATGCCTTGTTGTAAAGCTCTTTGGGAACCGCTTGCGTAGCCACACAGCTGAGGGCTGCAGGCTTTCCTGCTGCCTTCAGCCTCAAAACCACCCTTTCCCACTTGGCACCTCGCCAGGCCCAAAAATGGCCATATGTCTGGAGACTGGTCCCACGCCCAAAGAGCCAGCAGGGAAAACTATGCCTTGTTCTAAAGCTCTTTGGGAACCGCTTGCGTAGCCCCACAGAAACTGGGGGCTGCAGGCTTTTCTCGCGCTTTCAGCCTCAAAACCACCCTTTCCCACTTGGCGCTGCGCCAGGCCCGAAAATGGCCATATGTCTGGAGGTTGGTCCCACGCCCAAAGAGCTAGCAGGGAAAACTATGCCTTGTTCTAAAGCTCTTTGGGAACCTCTTGCATAGCCCCACACACCTGGGGGCTGCAGGCTTTCATGCTGCCTTCAGCCTCAAAACCACCCTTTCCCACATGGCGTCACGCTAGGCCCAAAAATGGCCATATGTCTGGAGACTGGTCCCACGCCCAAAGAGCCAGCAGGGAAAACTATGCCTTGTTCTAAAGCTCTTTGGAAACCGCTTGCGTAACCCCAGAGACCTGGGGGCTGCAGGCTTTCCTGCTGCCTTCAGCCTCAAAAGCACCCTTTTCCACATGGCGTCACGCCAGGCACAAAAATGGCCATATGTCTGGAGACTGGTCCCACGCCCAAAGAGCCAGCAGGGAAAACTATGCCTTGTTCTAAAGCTCTTTGGGAACCGCTTGCGTAGCCCCACAGACCTGGGGGCTGCAGGCTTTCCTGCTCTCCCTCAGCCTCAAAAGAACCCTTTCCCACTTCGCATCGCGCCAGGCCCAGAAATGGCCATATGTCTGGAGATTGGTCCCACGCCGAAAGAGCCAGCAGGGAAAACTATGCCTTGTTCTAAAGCTCTTTGGGAACCGCTTGCGTAGCCCCACACACCTGGGGGCTGCAGGCTTTCCTGCTGCCTTCAGCCTCAAAACAACCCTTTCCCACTTGGCGCTGCGCCAGGCCCAAAAATGGCCATATGTCTGGAGGTTGGTCCCACGCCCAAAGAGCCAGCAGGGAAAACTATGCCTTGTTCTAAAGCTCTTTGGGAACCGCTTGCGTAGCCCCACACACCTGGGGGCTGCAGGCTTTTCTCTCGCTTTCAGCCTCAAAACCACCCTTTTCAACATGGCGCCACGCCAGGTACAAAAATGGCCATATGTCTGGAGTTTGGTCCCACGCGCAAAGAGCCAGCAGGGAAAACTATGCCTTGTTGTAAAGCTCTTTGGGAACCGCTTGCGTAGCCACACAGCTGAGAGCTGCAGGCTTTCCTGCTGCCTTCAGCCTCAAAACCACCCTTTCCCACTTGGCGCCTCGCCAGGCCCAAAAATGGCCATATGTCTGGAGACTGGTCCCACGCCCAAAGAGCCAGCAGGGAAAACTATGCCTTGTTCTAAAGCTCTTTGGGAACCGCTTGCGTAGCCCCACACACCTGGGGGCTGCAGGCTTTCCTGCTGCCTTCAGCCTCAAAACCACCCTTTCCCACTTGGCGTCACGCCAGGCACAAAAATGGCCATATGTCTGGAGGTTGGTTCCACGCCCAAAGAGCCAGCAGGGAAAACTATGCCTTGTTCTAAAGTTCTTTGGGAACCGTTTGCGTAGCCCCACACACCTGGGGGCTGCAGGCTTTCCTGCTGCCTTCAACCTCAAAAGCACCCTTTCCCACTTGGCGCCACGCCAGGCCCAAAAATGGCCATATGTCTGGAGACTGGTCCCACGCCCAAAGAGCCAGCAGGGAAAACTATGCCTTGTTCTAAAGCTCTTTGGGAACCGCTTGCGTAGCCCCACAGAAACTGGGGGCTGCAGGCTTTTCTCGCGCTTTCAGCCTCAAAATGACCCTTTCCCACTTGGCGCTGCGCCAGGCCCGAAAATGGCCATATGTCTGGAGGTTGGTCCCACGCCCAAAGAGCTAGCAGGGAAAACTATGCCTTGTTCTAAAGCTCTTTGGGAACCTCTTGCATAGCCCCACACACATGGGGGCTGCAGGCTTTCATGCTGCCTTCAGCCTCAAAACCACCCTTTCCCACTTGGCGTCACGCCAGGCACAAAAATGGCCATATCTCTGGAGACCGCTCCCACGCCCAAAGAGCCAGCAGGGAAAACTATGCCTTGTTCTAAAGCTCTTTGGGAACCGCTTGCGTAGCCCCACAGAAACTGGGGGCTGCAGGCTTTTCTCGCGGTTTCAGCCTCAAAACCACCCTTTCCCACTTGGCGCTGCGCCAGGCCCAAAAATGGCCATATGTCTGGAGACTGGTCCCACGCCCAAAGAGCCAGCAGGGAAAACTATGCCTTGTTCTAAAGCTCTTTGGGAACCGCTTGCGTGGCCCCACAGACCTGCGGGCTGCAGGCTTTCCTGCTGCCTTCAGCCTCAAAACCACCCTTTTCCACATGGCGTCACGCCAGGCACAAAAATGGCCATATGTCTGGAGGTTGGTCCCACGCCCAAAGAGCCAGCAGGGAAAACTATGCCTTGTTCTAAAGCTCTTTGGGAACCGCTTGCGTAGCCCCACAGACCTGGGGGCTGCAGGCTTTCCTGCTGCCGTCAGCCTCAAAACCACCTTTCCCACATGGCGTCACGCCAGGCACAAAAATGGCCATATGTCTGGAGGTTGGTCCCACGCCCAAAGAGCCAGCAGGGAAAACTATGCCTTGTTCTAAAGCTCTTTGGGAAACGCTTGCGTAGCCCCACACACCTGGGGGCTGCAGGCTTTCCTGCTCTCTTCAGCCTCAAAAGCACGCTTTCCCACTTGGCATCGCGCCAGGACCAGAAATGGCCATATGTCTGGAGATTGGTCCCACGCCGAAAGAGCCAGCAGGGAAAACTATGCCTTGTTCTAAAGCTCTTTGGGAACCGCTTGCGTAGCCCCACACACCTGGGGGCTGCAGGCTTTCCTGCTGCCTTCAGCCTCAAAACAACCCTTTCCCACTTGGCGCTGCGCCAGTCCCAAAAATGGCCATATGTCTGGAGGTTGGTCCCACGCCCAAAGAGCCAGCAGGGAAAACTATGCCTTGTTCTAAAGCTCTTTGGGAACCGCTTGCGTAGCCCCACACACCTGGGGGCTGCAGGCTTTTCTCTCGCTTTCAGCCTCAAAACCACCCTTTTCAACACGGCGCCACGCCAGGTACAAAAATGGCCATATGTCTGGTGTTTGGTCCCACGCGCAAAGAGCCAGCAGGGAAAACTATGCCTTGTTGTAAAGCTCTTTGGGAACCTCTTGCGTAGACCCACACACCGGTAGGCTGCAGGCTTTCCTGCTGCCTTCAGCCTCCAAACCACCTTTTCCCACTTGGCCCCGCGCCAGGCACAAAAATGGCCATATCTCTGGAGACCGCTCCCACGCCCAAAGAGCCAGCAGGGAAAACTATGCCTTGTTCTAAAGCTCTTTGGGAACCGCTTGCGTAGCCCCACAGAAACTGGGGGCTGCAGGCTTTTCTCGCGGTTTCAGCCTCAAAACCACCCTTTCCCACTTGGCGCTGCGCCAGGCCCAAAAATGGCCATATGTCTGGAGACTGGTCCCACGCCCAAAGAGCCAGCAGGGAAAACTATGCCTTGTTCTAAAGCTCTTTGGGAACCGCTTGCGTGGCCCCACACACCTGGGGGCTGCAGGCTTTCCTGCTCTCTTCAGCCTCAAAAGCACGCTTTCCCACTTGGCGCCGCGCCAGGCCCAAAAATGGCCATATGTCTGGAGACTGGTCCCACGCCCAAAGAGCCAGCAGGAAAAACTATGCCTTGTTCTAAAGCTCTTTGGGAATCGCTTGCGTAGCCCCACACACCTGGGGGCTGCAGGCTTTCCTGCTGCCTTCAGCCTCAAAACCACCCTTTCCTACTTGGCCCTCCGCCAGGCATAAAAATGGCCATATGTCTGGAGGTTGGTCCCACGCCCAAAGAGCCAGCAGGGAAAACTATGCCTTGTTCTAAAGCTCTTTGGGAACCGCTTGCGTAGCCCCACACACCTGGGGGCTGCAGGCTTTCCTGCTCTCTTCAGCCTCAAAAGAACCCTTTCCCACACTGCGTCACGCCAGGCACAAAAATGGCCATATGTCTGGAGGTTGGTTCCACGCCCAAAGAGCCAGCAGGGAAAACTATGCCTTGTTCTAAAGTTCTTTGGGAACCGCTTGCGTAGCCCCACACACCTGGGGGCTGCAGGCTTTCCTGCTGCCTTCAACCTCAAAAGCACCCTTTCCCACTTGGCGCCACGCCAGGCCCAAAAATGGCCATATGTCTGGAGACTGGTCCCACGCCCAAAGAGCCAGCAGGGAAAACTATGCCTTGTTCTAAAGCTATTTGGGAACCGCTTGCGTAGCCCCACAGAAACTGGGGGCTGCAGGCTTTTCTCGCGCTTTCAGCCTCAAAACCACCCTTTCCCACTTGGCGCTGCGCCAGGCCCGAAAATGGCCATATGTCTGGAGGTTGGTCCCACGCCCAAAGAGCTAGCAGGGAAAACTATGCCTTGTTCTAAAGCTGTTTGGGAACCTCTTGCATAGCCCCACACACCTGGGGGCTGCAGGCTTTCCTGCTGCCTTCAGACTCAAAACCACCCTTTCCCACATGGCGTCACGCCAGGCCCAAAAATGGCCATATGTCTGGAGACTGGTCCCACGCCCAAAGAGCCAGCAGGGAAAACTATGCCTTGTTCTAAAGCTCTTTGGGAACCGCTTGCGTAACCCCAGAGACCTGGGGGCTGCAGGCTTTCCTGCTGCCTTCAGACTCAAAAGCACCCTTTTCCACATGGCGTCACGCCAGGCACAAAAATGGCCATATGTCTGGAGGTTGGTCCCACGCCCAAAGAGCCAGCAGGGAAAACTATGCCTTGTTCTAAAGCTCTTTGGGAACGGCTTGCGTAGCCCCACAGACCTGGGGGCTGCACGCTTTCCTGCTGCCTCCAACCTCAGAAGCACCCTTTTCCACATGGCGTCACGCCAGGCACAAAAATGGCCATATGTCTGGAGGTTGGTCCCACGCCCAAAGAGCCAGCAGGGAAAACTATGCCTTGTTCTAAAGCTCTTTGGGAACCGCTTGCGTAGCCCCACACACCTGGGGGCTGCAGGCTTTCCTGCTCTCTTCAGCCTCAAAAGCACGCTTTCCCACTTGGCATCGCGCCAGGCCCAGAAATGGCCATATGTCTGGAGGTTGGTCCCACGCCCAAAGAGCCAGCAGGGAAAACTATGCCTTGTTGTAAAGCTCTTTGGGAACCGCTTGCGTAGCCCCACACACCTGGGGGCTGCAGGCTTTTCTCTCGCTTTCAGCCTCAAAACCACCCTTTTCAACATGGCGCCACGCCAGGTACAAAAATGGCCATATGTCTGGAGTTTGGTCCCACGCGCAAAGAGCCAGCAGGGAAAACTATGCCTTGTTGTAAAGCTCTTTGGGAACCGCTTGCGTAGCCACACAGCTGAGGGCTGCAGGCTTTCCTGCTGCCTTCAGCCTCAAAACCACCCTTTCCCACTTGGCGCCTCGCCAGGCCCAAAAATGGCCATATGTCTGGAGACTGGTCCCACGCCCAAAGAGCCAGCAGGGAAAACTATGCCTTGTTCTAAAGCTCTTTGGGAACCGCTTGCGTAGCCCCACAGAAACTGGGGGCTGCAGGCTTTTCTCGCGGTTTCAGCCTCAAAACCACCCTTTCCCACTTGGCGCTGCGCCAGGCCCAAAAATGGCCATATGTCTGGAGACTGGTCCCACGCCCAAAGAGCCAGCAGGGAAAACTATGCCTTGTTCTAAAGCTCTTTGGGAACCGCTTGCGTAACCCCAGAGACCTGGGGGCTGCAGGCTTTCCTGCTGCCTTCAGACTCAAAAGCACCCTTTTCCACATGGCGTCACGCCAGGCACAAAAATGGCCATATGTCTGGAGGTTGGTCCCACGCCCAAAGAGCCAGCAGGGAAAACTATGCCTTGTTCTAAAGCTCTTTGGGAACCGCTTGCGTAGCCCCACAGACCTGGGGGCTGCACGCTTTCCTGCTGCCTCCAACCTCAGAAGCACCCTTTTCCACATGGCGTCACGCCAGGCACAAAAATGGCCATATGTCTGGAGGTTGGTCCCACGCCCAAAGAGCCAGCAGGGAAAACTATGCCTTGTTCTAAAGCTCTTTGGGAACCGCTTGCGTAGCCCCACACACCTGGGGGCTGCAGGCTTTCCTGCTCTCTTCAGCCTCAAAAGCACGCTTTCCCACTTGGCATCGCGCCAGGCCCAGAAATGGCCATATGTCTGGAGGTTGGTCCCACGCCCAAAGAGCCAGCAGGGAAAACTATGCCTTGTTCTAAAGCTCTTTGGGAACCGCTTGCGTAGCCCCACACACCTGGGGGCTGCAGGCTTTTCTCTCTCTTTCAGCCTCAAAACCACCCTTTTCAACATGGCGCCACGCCAGGTACAAAAATGGCCATATGTCTGGAGTTTGGTCCCACGCGCAAAGAGCCAGCAGAGAAAACTATGCCTTGTTGTAAAGCTCTTTGGGAACCGCTTGCGTAGCCACACAGCTGAGGGCTGTAGGCTTTCCTGCTGCCTTCAGCCTCAAAACCACCCTTTCCCACTTGGCGCCTCGCCAGGCCCAAAAATGGCCATATGTCTGGAGACTGGTCCCACGCCCAAAGAGCCAGCAGGGAAAACTATGCCTTGTTCTAAAGCTCTTTAGGAACCGCTTGCGTAGCCCCACAGAAACTGGGGGCTGCAGGCTTTTCTCGCGCTTTCAGCCTCAAAACCACCCTTTCCCACTTGGCGCTGCGCCAGGCCCGAAAATGGCCATATGTCTGGAGGTTGGTCCCACGCCCAAAGAGCTAGCAGGGAAAACTATGCCTTGTTCTAAAGCTCTTTGGGAACCTCTTGCATAGCCCCACACACCTGGGGGCTGCAGGCTTTCATGCTGCCTTCAGCCTCAAAACCACCCTTTCCCACATGGCGTCACGCTAGGCCCAAAAATGGCCATATGTCTGGAGACTGGTCCCACGCCCAAAGAGCCAGCAGGGAAAACTATGCCTTGTTCTAAAGCTCTTTGGAAACCGCTTGCGTAACCCCAGAGACCTGGGGGCTGCAGGCTTTCCTGCTGCCTTCAGCCTCAAAAGCACCCTTTTCCACATGGCGTCACGCCAGGCACAAAAATGGCCATATGTCTGGAGACTGGTCCCACGCCCAAAGAGCCAGCAGGGAAAACTATGCCTTGTTCTAAAGCTCTTTGGGAACCGCTTGCGTAGCCCCACAGACCTGGGGGCTGCAGGCTTTCCTGCTCTCCCTCAGCCTCAAAAGAACCCTTTCCCACTTCGCATCGCGCCAGGCCCAGAAATGGCCATATGTCTGGAGATTGGTCCCACGCCGAAAGAGCCAGCAGGGAAAACTATGCCTTGTTCTAAAGCTCTTTGGGAACCGCTTGCGTAGCCCCACACACCTGGGGGCTGCAGGCTTTCCTGCTGCCTTCAGCCTCAAAACAACCCTTTCCCACTTGGCGCTGCGCCAGGCCCAAAAATGGCCATATGTCTGGAGGTTGGTCCCACGCCCAAAGAGCCAGCAGGGAAAACTATGCCTTGTTCTAAAGCTCTTTGGGAACCGCTTGCGTAGCCCCACACACCTGGGGGCTGCAGGCTTTTCTCTCGCTTTCAGCCTCAAAACCACCCTTTTCAACATGGCGCCACGCCAGGTACAAAAATGGCCATATGTCTGGAGTTTGGTCCCACGCGCAAAGAGCCAGCAGGGAAAACTATGCCTTGTTGTAAAGCTCTTTGGGAACCGCTTGCGTAGCCACACAGCTGAGGGCTGCAGGCTTTCCTGCTGCCTTCAGCCTCAAAACCACCCTTTCCCACTTGGCGCCTCGCCAGGCCCAAAAATGGCCATATGTCTGGAGGTTGGTCCCACGCCCAAAGAGCTAGCAGGGAAAACTATGCCTTGTTCTAAAGCTCTTTGGGAACCGCTTGCATAGCCCCACACACCTGGGGGCTGCAGGCTTTCATGCTGCCTTCAGCCTCAAAAGCACCCTTTTCCACATGGCGTCACGCCAGGCACAAAAATGGCCATATGTCTGGAGGTTGGTCCCACGCCCAAAGAGCCAGCAGGGAAAACTATGCCTTGTTCTAAAGCTCTTTGGGAACCGCTTGCGTAGCCCCACAGACCTGGGGGCTGCACGCTTTCCTGCTGCCTCCAACCTCAGAAGCACCCTTTTCCACATGGCGTCACGCCAGGCACAAAAATGGCCATATGTCTGGAGGTTGGTCCCACGCCCAAAGAGCCAGCAGGGAAAACTATGCCTTGTTCTAAAGCTCTTTGGGAACCGCTTGCGTAGCCCCACAGACCTGGGGGCTGCAGGCTTTCCTGCTCTCTTCAGCCTCAAAAGCACGCTTTCCCACTTGGCATCGCGCCAGGCCCAGAAATGGCCATATGTCTGGAGATTGGTCCCACGCCGAAAGAGCCAGCAGGGAAAACTATGCCTTGTTCTAAAGCTCTTTGGGAACCGCTTGCGTAGCCCCACACACCTGGGGGCTGCAGGCTTTCCTGCTGCCTTCAGCCTCAAAACAACCCTTTCCCACTTGGCGCTGCGCCAGGCCCAAAAATGGCCATATGTCTGGAGGTTGGTCCCACGCCCAAAGAGCCAGCAGGGAAAACTATGCCTTGTTCTAAAGCTCTTTGGGAACCGCTTGCGTAGCCCCACACACCTGGGGGCTGCAGGCTTTTCTCTCGCTTTCAGCCTCAAAACCACCCTTTTCAACATGGCGCCACGCCAGGTACAAAAATGGCCATATGTCTGGAGTTTGGTCCCACGCGCAAAGAGCCAGCAGGGAAAACTATGCCTTGTTGTAAAGCTCTTTGGGAACCGCTTGCGTAGCCACACAGCTGAGGGCTGCAGGCTTTCCTGCTGCCTTCGGCCTCAAAACCACCCTTTCCCACTTGGCGCCTCGCCAGGCCCAAAAATGGCCATATGTCTGGAGACTGGTCCCACGCCCAAAGAGCCAGCAGGGAAAACTATGCCTTGTTCTAAAGCTCTTTGGGAACCGCTTGCGTAGCCCCACAGAAACTGGGGGCTGCAGGCTTTTCTCGCGCTTTCAGCCTCAAAACCTCCCTTTCCCACTTGGCGCTGCGCCAGGCCCGAAAATGGCCATATGTCTGGAGGTTGGTCCCACGCCCAAAGAGCTAGCAGGGAAAACTATGCCTTGTTCTAAAGCTCTTTGGGAACCGCTTGCGTAACCCCAGAGACATGGGGGCTGCAGGCTTTCCTGCTGCCTTCAGCCTCAAAAGCACCCTTTTCCACATGGCGTCACGCCAGGCACAAAAATGGCCATATGTCTGGAGGTTGGTCCCACGCCCAAAGAGCCAGCAGGGAAAACTATGCCTTGTTCTAAAGCTCTTTGGGAACCGCTTGCGTAGCCCCACAGACCTGGGGGCTGCACGCTTTCCTGCTGCCTCCAACCTCAGAAGCACCCTTTTCCACATGGCGTCACGCCAGGCACAAAAATGGCCATATGTCTGGAGGTTGGTCCCACGCCCAAAGAGCCAGCAGGGAAAACTATGCCTTGTTCTAAAGCTCTTTGGGAACCGCTTGCGTAGCCCCACAGACCTGGGGGCTGCAGGCTTTCCTGCTCTCTTCAGCCTCAAAAGCACGCTTTCCCACTTGGCATCGCGCCAGGCCCAGAAATGGCCATATGTCTGGAGATTGGTCCCACGCCGAAAGAGCCAGCAGGGAAAACTATGCCTTGTTCTAAAGCTCTTTGGGAACCGCTTGCGTAGCCCCACACACCTGGGGGCTGCAGGCTTTCCTGCTGCCTTCAGCCTCAAAACAACCCTTTCCCACTTGGCGCTGCGCCAGGCCCAAAAATGGCCATATGTCTGGAGGTTGGTCCCACGCCCAAAGAGCCAGCAGGGAAAACTATGCCTTGTTCTAAAGCTCTTTGGGAACCGCTTGCGTAGCCCCACACACCTGGGGGCTGCAGGCTTTTCTCTCGCTTTCAGCCTCAAAACCACCCTTTTCAACATGGCGCCACGCCAGGTACAAAAATGGCCATATGTCTGGAGTTTGGTCCCACGCGCAAAAAGCCAGCAGGGAAAACTATGCCTTGTTGTAAAGCTCTTTGGGAACCGCTTGCGTAGCCACACAGCTGAGGGCTGCAGGCTTTCCTGCTGCCTTCAGCCTCAAAACCACCCTTTCCCACTTGGCGCCTCGCCAGGCCCAAAAATGGCCATATGTCTGGAGACTGGTCCCACGCCCAAAGAGCCAGCAGGGAAAACTATGCCTTGTTCTAAAGCTCTTTGGGAACCGCTTGCGTAGCCCCACAGACCTGGGGGCTGCAGGCTTTCCTGCTGCCTTCAGCCTTAAAACCACCCTTTCCCACTTGGCGCTGCGCCAGGCACAAAAATGGCCATATGTCTGGAGGTTGGTCCCACGCCCAAAGAGCCAGCAGGGAAAACTATGCCTTGTTCTAAAGCTCTTTGGGAACCGCTTGCGTAGCCCCACACACCTGGGGGCTGCAGGCTTTCCTGCTGCCTTCAGCCTCAAAACCACCCTTTCCCACATGGCGCCACGACAGGCACAAAAATGGCCATATGTCTGGAGACTGGTCCCACGCCCAAAGAGCCATCAGGGAAAACTATGCCTTGTTCTAAAGCTCTTTGGGAACCTCTTGCGTAGACCCACACCCCGGTAGGCTGCAGGCTTTCCTGCTGCCTTCAGCCTCCAAACCACCTTTTCCCACTTGGCCCCACGCCAGGCCAAAAAATGGCCATATGTCTGGAGATTGGTCCCACGCCCAAAGAGCCAGCAGGGAAAACTATGCCTTGTTCTAAAGCTCTTTGGGAACCGCTTGCGTAGCCCCACACACCTGGGGGCTGCAAGCTTTCCTGCAGCCTTCAGACTCAAAACCACCCTTTCCCACTTGGCATCGCGCCAGGCCCAAAAATGGCCATATATCTGGAGATGGGTCCCACGCCCAAAGAGCCAGCAGGGAAAATTATGCCTTGTTCTAAAGCTCTTTGGGAACCGCTTGCGTGGCCCCACACACCTGGGGGCTGCAGGCTTTCCTGCTCTCTTCAGCGTCAAAAGCACCCTTTCCCACTTGGCGCCGCGCCAGGCACAAAAATGGGCATATGTCTGGAGACTGGTCCCACGCCTAAAGAGCCAGCAGGGAAAACTATGCCTTGTTCTAAAGCTCTTTGGGAACCGCTTGCGTAGCCCCACACACCTGCGGGCTGCAGGCTTTCCTGCTGCCTTCAGCCTCAAAACCACCCTTTCCCACTTGGCGCCGCGCCAGGCCCAAAAATGGCCATATGTCTGGAAACTGGTCCCACGCCCCAAGAGCCAGCAGGGAAAACTATGCCTTGTTCTAAAGCTCTTTGGGAACCGCTTGCGTAGCCCCACACACCTGGGGGCTGCAGGCTTTCCTGCTGCCTTCAGCCTCAAAACCACCCTATCCCACTTGGCGCTGCGCCAGGCCCAAAAATGGCCATATATCTGGAGACTGGTCCCACGCCCAAAGAGCCAGCAGGGAAAACTATGCCTTGTTCTAAAGCTCTTTGGGAACCGCTTGCGTAGCCCCACACACCTGGTGGCTGCAGGCTTTTCTTGCGCTTTCATCCTCAAAACCACCCTTTTCCACATGGCGTCACGCCAGGCACAAAAATGGCCATATGTCTGGAGGTTGGTCCCACGCCCAAAGAGCCAGCAGGGAAAACTATGCCTTGTTCTAAAGCTCTTTGGGAACCGCTTGCGTAGCCCCACACACCTGCGGGCTGCAGGCTTTCCTGCTGCCTTCAGCCTCAAAACCACCCTTTCCCACATGGCGCCACGACAGGCACAAAAATGGCCATATGTCTGGAGACTGGTCCCACGCCCAAAGAGCCATCAGGGAAAACTATGCCTTGTTCTAAAACTCTTTGGGAACCTCTTGCATAGCCCCACACACCTGTAGGCTGCAGGCTTTCCTGCTGCCTTCAGCCTCCAAACCACCTTTTCCCATTTGGCCCCGCGCCAGGCCCAATAATGGCCATATGTCTGGAGACTGGTCCCACGCCCAAAGAGCCAGCAGGGAAAACTATGCCTTGTTCTAAAGCTCTTTGGGAACCGCTTGCGTAGCCCCACACACCTGGGGGCTGCAGGCTTTCCTGCTCTCTTCAGCGTCAAAAGCACCCTTTCCCACTTGGCGCCGCGCCAGGCCCAAAAATGGCCATATGTCTGGAGACTGGTCCCACGCCCAAAGAGCCAGCAGGGAAAACTATGCCTTGTTCTAAAGCTCTTTGGCAACCGCTTGCGTAGCCCCACACACCTGGGGGCTGCAGGCTTTCCTGCTGCCTTCAGCCTCAAAACCACACTTTCCCACTTGGCGCCGCGCCAGGCACAAAAATGGCCATATATCTGAGACTGGTCCAACGCCCAAAGAGCCAGCAGGGAAAACTATGCCTTGTTCTAAAGCTCTTTGGGAACCTCTTGCATAGCCCCACACACCTGGGGGCTGCAGGCTTTCCTGCTACCTTCAGCCTCAAAACCACCCTTTCCCACTTGGCGCTGCGCCAGGCCCAAAAATGGCCATATATCTGGAGACTGGTCCCACGCCCAAAGAGCCAGCAGGGAAAACTATGCCTTGTTCTAAAGCTCTTTGGGAAACGCTTGCGTAGCCCCACACACCTGGGGGCTGCAGGCTTTCCTGCTGCCTTCAGCCTCAAAACCACCCTTTCCCACATGGCGCCACGACAGGCACAAAAATGGCCATATGTCTGGAGACTGGTCCCACGCCCAAAGAGCCATCAGGGAAAACTATGCCTTGTTCTAAAGCTCTTTGGGAACCTCTTGCGTAGACCCACACCCCGGTAGGCTGCAGGCTTTCCTGCTGCCTTCAGCCTCCAAACCACCTTTTCCCACTTGGCCCCACGCCAGGCCAAAAAATGGCCATATGTCTGGAGATTGGTCCCACGCCCAAAGAGCCAGCAGGGAAAACTATGCCTTGTTCTAAAGCTCTTTGGGAACCGCTTGCGTAGCCCCACACACCTGGGGGCTGCAAGCTTTCCTGCAGCCTTCAGACTCAAAACCACCCTTTCCCACTTGGCATCGCGCCAGGCCCAAAAATGGCCATATATCTGGAGATGGGTCCCACGCCCAAAGAGCCAGCAGGGAAAATTATGCCTTGTTCTAAAGCTCTTTGGGAACCGCTTGCGTGGCCCCACACACCTGGGGGCTGCAGGCTTTCCTGCTCTCTTCAGCGTCAAAAGCACCCTTTCCCACTTGGCGCCGCGCCAGGCACAAAAATGGGCATATGTCTGGAGACTGGTCCCACGCCTAAAGAGCCAGCAGGGAAAACTATGCCTTGTTCTAAAGCTCTTTGGGAACCGCTTGCGTAGCCCCACACACCTGCGGGCTGCAGGCTTTCCTGCTGCCTTCAGCCTCAAAACCACCCTTTCCCACTTGGCGCCGCGCCAGGCCCAAAAATGGCCATATGTCTGGAAACTGGTCCCACGCCCCAAGAGCCAGCAGGGAAAACTATGCCTTGTTCTAAAGCTCTTTGGGAACCGCTTGCGTAGCCCCACACACCTGGGGGCTGCAGGCTTTCCTGCTGCCTTCAGCCTCAAAACCACCCTATCCCACTTGGCGCTGCGCCAGGCCCAAAAATGGCCATATATCTGGAGACTGGTCCCACGCCCAAAGAGCCAGCAGGGAAAACTATGCCTTGTTCTAAAGCTCTTTGGGAACCGCTTGCGTAGCCCCACACACCTGGTGGCTGCAGGCTTTTCTTGCGCTTTCATCCTCAAAACCACCCTTTTCCACATGGCGTCACGCCAGGCACAAAAATGGCCATATGTCTGGAGGTTGGTCCCACGCCCAAAGAGCCAGCAGGGAAAACTATGCCTTGTTCTAAAGCTCTTTGGGAACCGCTTGCGTAGCCCCACACACCTGCGGGCTGCAGGCTTTCCTGCTGCCTTCAGCCTCAAAACCACCCTTTCCCACATGGCGCCACGACAGGCACAAAAATGGCCATATGTCTGGAGACTGGTCCCACGCCCAAAGAGCCATCAGGGAAAACTATGCCTTGTTCTAAAACTCTTTGGGAACCTCTTGCATAGCCCCACACACCTGTAGGCTGCAGGCTTTCCTGCTGCCTTCAGCCTCCAAACCACCTTTTCCCATTTGGCCCCGCGCCAGGCCCAATAATGGCCATATGTCTGGAGACTGGTCCCACGCCCAAAGAGCCAGCAGGGAAAACTATGCCTTGTTCTAAAGCTCTTTGGGAACCGCTTGCGTAGCCCCACACACCTGGGGGCTGCAGGCTTTCCTGCTCTCTTCAGCGTCAAAAGCACCCTTTCCCACTTGGCGCCGCGCCAGGCCCAAAAATGGCCATATGTCTGGAGACTGGTCCCACGCCCAAAGAGCCAGCAGGGAAAACTATGCCTTGTTCTAAAGCTCTTTGGCAACCGCTTGCGTAGCCCCACACACCTGGGGGCTGCAGGCTTTCCTGCTGCCTTCAGCCTCAAAACCACACTTTCCCACTTGGCGCCGCGCCAGGCACAAAAATGGCCATATATCTGAGACTGGTCCAACGCCCAAAGAGCCAGCAGGGAAAACTATGCCTTGTTCTAAAGCTCTTTGGGAACCTCTTGCATAGCCCCACACACCTGGGGGCTGCAGGCTTTCCTGCTACCTTCAGCCTCAAAACCACCCTTTCCCACTTGGCGCTGCGCCAGGCCCAAAAATGGCCATATATCTGGAGACTGGTCCCACGCCCAAAGAGCCAGCAGGGAAAACTATGCCTTGTTCTAAAGCTCTTTGGGAAACGCTTGCGTAGCCCCACACACCTGGGGGCTGCAGGCTTTTCTTGCGCTTTCATCCTCAAAACCACCCTTTTCCACATGGCGTCACGCCAGGCACAAAAATGGCCATATGTCTGGAGGTTGGTCCCACGCCCAAAGAGCCAGCAGGGAAAACTATGCCTTGTTCTAAAGCTCTTTGGGAACCGCTTGCGTAGCCCCACACACCTGGGGGCTGCACGCTTTCCTGCTGCCTCCAACCTCAGAAGCACCCTTTTCCACATGGCGTCACGCCAGGCACAAAAATGGCCATATGTCTGGAGGTTGGTCCCACGCCCAAAGAGCCAGCAGGGAAAACTATGCCTTGTTCTAAAGCTCTTTGGGAACCGCTTGCGTAGCCCCACACACCTGGGGGCTGCAGGCTTTCCTGCTCTCTTCAGCCTCAAAAGCACGCTTTCCCACTTGGCATCGCGCCAGGCCCAGAAATGGCCATATGTCTGGAGATTGGTCCCACGCCCCAAGAGCCAGCAGGGAAAACTATGCCTTGTTCTAAAGCTCTTTGGGAACCGCTTGCGTGGCCCCACACACCTGGGGGCTGCAGGCTTTCCTGCTGCCTTCAGCCTCAAAACAACCCTTTCCCACTTGGCGCTGCGCCAGGCCCAAAAATGGCCATATGTCTGGAGGTTGGTCCCACGCCCAAAGAGCCAGCAGGGAAAACTATGCCTTGTTCTAAAGCTCTTTGGGAACCGCTTGCGTAGCCCCACACACCTGGGGGCTGCAGGCTTTTCTCTCGCTTTCAGCCTCAAAACCACCCTTTTCAACATGGCGCCACGCCAGGTACAAAAATGGCCATATGTCTGGAGTTTGGTCCCACGCGCAAAGAGCCAGCAGGGAAAACTATGCCTTGTTCTAAAGCTCTTTGGGAACCGCTTGCGTAGCCACACAGCTGAGGGCTGCAGGCTTTCCTGCTGCCTTCAGCCTCAAAACCACCCTTTCCCACTTGGCGCCTCGCCAGGCCCAAAAATGGACATATGTCTGGAGACTGGTCCCACGCCCAAAGAGCCAGCAGGGAAAACTATGCCTTGTTCTAAAGCTCTTTGGGAACCGCTTGCGTAGCCCCACACACCTGGGGGCTGCAGGCTTTTCTCGCGCTTTCAGCCTCAAAACCACCCTTTTCCACATGGCGTCACGCCGGGCACAAAAATGGCCATATGTCTGGAGGTTGGTCCCACGCCCAAAGAGCCAGCAGGGAAAACTATGCCTTGTTCTAAAGCTCTTAAAGTGAGCATAATCCTCACTTTTCCCTCCTGGCACTTTCCCTGTAGGGGATACCGCAAGACGTTTCTGTATATTGGGCACAGCGCTCTGCAGGGTGTTAGCAGAGAGTTTCCCGGGACAGTGAAACCCTATGTCAGAGACACTGAGAAGAAGCCCCAATGTTCCTTCCAGGAACTTTCAGTGTGGGTGCCTTCTCCACGTGGTTCCTGGTTTCACTGCAGCTCTGAAGAGAATGTTAGCAAAGAGGTAATCGGGACAGTGCAAACAGTACTCAAAGACAGGGAGAGCAAGCTCTCTCTTGGCACTTTGGATGTGGGACATACAGCGAGATGTTTGCTGCTTTTACATTTGGCTGTTGGGAGATTTACAGCACAAAGATATCTAGTTGATTTGAAGCAGTTCCGAGAAAGTCTAAACATAATCCTCACTTTTCCCTCCTGGCACTTTCCCTGTAGGAGATACCGCAAGACGTTTCTGTATATTGGGCACAGCGCTCTGCAGGGTGTTAGCAGAGAGTTTCCCGGGACAGTGAAACCCTATGTCAGAGACACTGAGAAGAAGCCCCAATGTTCCCTCCAGGCACTTTCAGTGTGGGTGCCTTCTCCACGTGGTTCCTGGTTTCACTGCAGCTCTGAAGAGAATGTTAGCAAAGAGGTAATTGGGACAGTGCAAACAGTACTCAAAGACAGGGAGAGCAAGCTCTACATTACTCTCTTGGCACTTTGGATGTGGGACATACAGCGAGATGTTTGCTGCTTTTACATTTGGCTGTTGGGAGATTTACAGCACAAAGATATCTAGTTGATTTGAAGCAGTTCCGAGAAAGTCTAAACATAATCCTCACTTTTCCCTCCTGGCACTTTCCCTGTAGGGGATACCGCAAGACGTTTCTGTACATTGGGCACAGCGCTCTGCAGGGTGTTAGCAGAGAGTTTCCCGGGACAGTGAAACCCTATATCGGAGACACTGAGAAGAAGCCCCAATGTTCCCTCCAGGCACTTTCAGTGTGGGTGCCTTCACCACGTGGTTCCTGGTTTCACTGCAGCTCTGAAGAGAATGTTAGCAAAGAGGTAATCGGGACAGTGCAAACAGTACTCAAAGACAGGGAGAGCAAGCTCTCTCTTGGCACTTTGGATGTGGGACATACAGCGAGATGTTTGCTGCTTTTACATTTGGCTGTTGGGAGATTTACAGCACAAAGATATCTAGTTGATTTGAAGCAGTTCCGAGAAAGTCTAAGCATAATCCTCACTTTTCCCTCCTGGCACTTTCCCTGTAGGGGATACCGCAAGACGTTTCTGTATATTGGGCACAGCGCTCTGCAGGGTGTTAGCAGAGAGTTTCCCGGGACAGTGAAACCCTATGTCAGAGACACTGAGAAGAAGCCCCAATGTTCCCTCCAGGCACTTTCAGTGTGGGTGCCTTCTCCACGTGGTTCCTGGTTTCACTGCAGCTCTGAAGAGAATGTTAGCAAAGAGGTAATCGGGACAGTACAAACAGTACTCAAAGACAGGGAGAGCAAGCTCTCTCTTGGCACTTTGGATGTGGGACATACAGCGAGATGTTTGCTGCTTTTACATTTGGCTGTTGGGAGATTTACAGCACAAAGATATCTAGTTGATTTGAAGCAGTTCCGAGAAAGTCTAAGCATAATCCTCACTTTTCCCTCCTGGCACTTTCCCTGTAGGGGATACCGCAAGACGTTTCTGTATATTGGGCACAGCGCTCTGCAGGGTGTTAGCAGAGAGTTTCCCGGGACAGTGAAACCCTATGTCAGAGACACTGAGAAGAAGCCCCAATGTTCCTTCCAGGCACTTTCAGTGTGGGTGCCTTCTCCACGTGGTTCCTGGTTTCACTGCAGCTCTGAAGAGAATGTTAGCAAAGAGGTAATCGGGACAGTGCAAACAGTACTCAAAGACAGGGAGAGCAAGCTCTACATTACTCTCTTGGCACTTTGGATGTGGGACATACAGCGAGATGTTTGCTGCTTTTACATTTGGCTGTTGGGAGATTTACAGCACAAAGATATCTAGTTGATTTGAAGCAGTTCCGAGAAAGTCTAAACATAATCCTCACTTTTCCCTCCTGGCACTTTCCCTGTAGGGGATACCGCAAGACGTTTCTGTACATTGGGCACAGCGCTCTGCAGGGTGTTAGCAGAGAGTTTCCCGGGACAGTGAAACCCTATGTCGGAGACACTGAGAAGAAGCCCCAATGTTCCCTCCAGGCACTTTCAGTGTGGGTGCCTTCTCCACGTGGTTCCTGGTTTCACTGCAGCTCTGAAGAGAATGTTAGCAAAGAGGTAATCGGGACAGTGCAAACAGTACTCAAAGACAGGGAGAGCAAGCTCTCTCTTGGCACTTTGGATGTGGGACATACAGCGACATGTTTGCTGCTTTTACATTTGGCTGTTGGGAGATTTACAGCACAAAGATATCTAGTTGATTTGAAGCAGTTCCGAGAAAGTCTAAGCATAATCCTCACTTTTCCCTCCTGGCACTTTCCCTGTAGGGGATACCGCAAGACGTTTCTGTATATTGGGCACAGCGCTCTGCAGGGTGTTAGCAGAGAGTTTCCCGGGACAGTGAAACCCTATGTCGGAGACACTGAGAAGAAGCCCCAATGTTCACTCCAGGCACTTTCAGTGTGGGTGCCTTCTCCACGTGGTTCCTGGTTTCACTGCAGCTCTGAAGAGAATGTTAGCAAAGAGGTAATCGGGACAGTGCAAACAGTACTCAAAGACAGGGAGAGCAAGCTCTCTCTTGGCACTTTGGATGTGGGACATACAGCGAGATGTTTGCTGCTTTTACATTTGGCTGTTGGGAGATTTACAGCACAAAGATATCTAGTTGATTTGAAGCAGTTCCGAGAAAGTCTAAACATAATCCTCACTTTTCCCTCCTGGCACTTTCCCTGTAGGAGATACCGCAAGACGTTTCTGTACATTGGGCACAGCGCTCTGCAGGGTGTTAGCAGAGAGTTTCCCGGGACAGTGAAACCCTATGTCAGAGACACTGAGAAGAAGCCCCAATGTTCCCTCCAGGCACTTTCAGTGTGGGTGCCTTCTCCACGTGGTTCCTGGTTTCACTGCAGCTCTGAAGAGAATGTTAGCAAAGAGGTAATCGGGACAGTGCAAACAGTACTCAAAGACAGGGAGAGCAAGCTCTCTCTTGGCACTTTGGATGTGGGACATACAGCGAGATGTTTGCTGCTTTTACATTTGGCTGTTGGGAGATTTACAGCACAAAGATATCTAGTTGATTTGAAGCAGTTCCGAGAAGGTCTAAACATAATCCTCACTTTTCCCTCCTGGCACTTTCCCTGTAGGAGATACCGCAAGACGTTTCTGTACATTGGGCACAGCGCTCTGCAGGGTGTTAGCAGAGACTTTCCCGGGACAGTGAAACCCTATGTCAGAGACACTGAGAAGAAGCCCCAATGTTCCCTCCAGGCACTTTCAGTGTGGGTGCCTTCTCCACGTGGTTCCTGGTTTCACTGCAGCTCTGAAGAGAATGTTAGCAAAGAGGTAATCGGGACAGTACAAACAGTACTCAAAGACAGGGAGAGCAAGCTCTACATTACTCTCTTGGCACTTTGGATGTGGGACATACAGCGAGATGTTTGCTGCTTTTACATTTGGCTGTTGGGAGATTTACAGCACAAAGATATCTAGTTGATTTGAAGCAGTTCCGAGAAAGTCTAAACATAATCCTCACTTTTCCCTCCTGGCACTTTCCCTGTAGGGGATACCGCAAGACGTTTCTGTACATTGGGCACAGCGCTCTGCAGGGTGTTAGCAGAGAGTTTCCCGGGACACTGAAACCCTATGTCAGAGACACTGAGAAGAAGCCCCAATGTTCACTCCAGGCACTTTCAGTGTGGGTGCCTTCTCCACGTGGTTCCTGGTTTCACTGCAGCTCTGAAGAGAATGTTAGCAAAGAGGTAATCGGGACAGTGCAAACAGTACTCAAAGACAGGGAGAGCAAGCTCTCTCTTGGCACTTTGGATGTGGGACATACAGCGAGATGTTTGCTGCTTTTACATTTGGCTGTTGGGAGATTTACAGCACAAAGATATCTAGTTGATTTGAAGCAGTTCCGAGAAAGTCTAAGCATAATCCTCACTTTTCCCTCCTGGCACTTTCCCTGTAGGGGATACCGCAAGACGTTTCTGTATATTGGGCACAGCGCTCTGCAGGGTGTTAGCAGAGAGTTTCCCGGGACAGTGAAACCCTATATCGGAGACACTGAGAAGAAGCCCCAATGTTCACTCCAGGCACTTTCAGTGTGGGTGCCTTCTCCACGTGGTTCCTGGTTTCACTGCAGCTCTGAAGAGAATGTTAGCAAAGAGGTAATCGGGACAGTGCAAACAGTACTCAAAGACAGGGAGAGCAAGCTCTCTCTTGGCACTTTGGATGTGGGACATACAGCGAGATGTTTGCTGCTTTTACATTTGGCTGTTGGGAGATTTACAGCACAAAGATATCTAGTTGATTTGAAGCAGTTCCGAGAAAGTCTAAACATAATCCTCACTATTCCCTCCTGGCACTTTCCCTGTAGGAGATACCGCAAGACGTTTCTGTATATTGGGCACAGCGCTCTGCAGGGTGTTAGCAGAGACTTTCCCGGGACAGTGAAACCCTATGTCAGAGACACTGAGAAGAAGCCCCAATGTTCCCTCCAGGCACTTTCAGTGTGGGTGCCTTCTCCACGTGGTTCCTGGTTTCACTGCAGCTCTGAAGAGAATGTTAGCAAAGAGGTAATCGGGACAGTGCAAACAGTACTCAAAGACAGGGAGAGCAAGCTCTACATTACTCTCTTGGCACTTTGGATGTGGGACATACAGCGAGATGTTTGCTGCTTTTACATTTGGCTGTTGGGAGATTTACAGCACAAAGATATCTAGTTGATTTGAAGCAGTTCCGAGAAAGTCTAAACATAATCCTCACTTTTCCCTCCTGGCACTTTCCCTGTAGGGGATACCGCAAGACGTTTCTGTACATTGGGCACAGCGCTCTGCAGGGTGTTAGCAGAGAGTTTCCCGGGACAGTGAAACCCTATATCGGAGACACTGAGAAGAAGCCCCAATGTTCACTCCAGGCACTTTCAGTGTGGGTGCCTTCTCCACGTGGTTCCTGGTTTCACTGCAGCTCTGAAGAGAATGTTAGCAAAGAGGTAATCGGGACAGTGCAAACAGTACTCAAAGACAGGGAGAGCAAGCTCTCTCTTGGCACTTTGGATGTGGGACATACAGCGAGATGTTTGCTGCTTTTACATTTGGCTGTTGGGAGATTTACAGCACAAAGATATCTAGTTGATTTGAAGCAGTTCCGAGAAAGTCTAAGCATAATCCTCACTTTTCCCTCCTGGCACTTTCCCTGTAGGGGATACCGCAAGACGTTTCTGTATATTGGGCACAGCGCTCTGCAGGGTGTTAGCAGAGAGTTTCCTGGGACAGTGAAACCCTATGTCGGAGACACTGAGAAGAAGCCCCAATGTTCCTTCCAGGCACTTTCAGTGTGGGTGCCTTCTCCACGTGGTTCCTGGTTTCACTGCAGCTCTGAAGAGAATGTTAGCAAAGAGGTAATCGGGACAGTGCAAACAGTACTCAAAGACAGGGAGAGCAAGCTCTCTCTTGGCACTTTGGATGTGGGACATACAGCGAGATGTTTGCTGCTTTTACATTTGGCTGTTGGGAGATTTACAGCACAAAGATATCTAGTTGATTTGAAGCAGTTCCGAGAAAGTCTAAACATAATCCTCACTTTTCCCTCCTGGCACTTTCCCTGTAGGAGATACCGCAAGACGTTTCTGTATATTGGGCACAGCGCTCTGCAGGGTGTTAGCAGAGAGTTTCCCGGGACAGTGAAACCCTATGTCAGAGACACTGAGAAGAAGCCCCAATGTTCCCTCCAGGCACTTTCAGTGTGGGTGCCTTCTCCACGTGGTTCCTGGTTTCACTGCAGCTCTGAAGAGAATGTTAGCAAAGAGGTAATCGGGACAGTGCAAACAGTACTCAAAGACAGGGAGAGCAAGCTCTCTCTTGGCACTTTGGATGTGGGACATACAGCGAGATGTTTGCTGCTTTTACATTTGGCTGTTGGGAGATTTACAGCACAAAGATATCTAGTTGATTTGAAGCAGTTCCGAGAAAGTCTAAACATAATCCTCACTTTTCCCTCCTGGCACTTTCCCTGTAGGAGATACCGCAAGACGTTTCTGTATATTGGGCACAGCGATCTGCAGTGTGTTAGCAGAGAGTTTCCCGGGACAGTGAAACCCTATGTCAGAGACACTGAGAAGAAGCCCCAATGTTCCCTCCAGGCACTTTCAGTGTGGGTGCCTTCTCCACGTGGTTCCTGGTTTCACTGCAGCTCTGAAGAGAATGTTAGCAAAGAGGTAATCGGGACAGTGCAAACAGTACTCAAAGACAGGGAGAGCAAGCTCTACATTACTCTCTTGGCACTTTGGATGTGGGACATACAGCGAGATGTTTGCTGCTTTTACATTTGGCTGTTGGGAGATTTACAGCACAAAGATATCTAGTTGATTTGAAGCAGTTCCGAGAAAGTCTAAACATAATCCTCACTTTTCCCTCCTGGCACTTTCCCTGTAGGGGATACCGCAAGACGTTTCTGTACATTGGGCACAGCGCTCTGCAGGGTGTTAGCAGAGACTTTCCCGGGACAGTGAAACCCTATATCGGAGACACTGAGAAGAAGCCCCAATGTTCACTCCAGGCACTTTCAGTGTGGGTGCCTTCTCCACGTGGTTCCTGGTTTCACTGCAGCTCTGAAGAGAATGTTAGCAAAGAGGTAATCGGGACAGTGCAAACAGTACTCAAAGACAGGGAGAGCAAGCTCTCTCTTGGCACTTTGGATGTGGGACATACAGCGAGATGTTTGCTGCTTTTACATTTGGCTGTTGGGAGATTTACAGCACAAAGATATCTAGTTGATTTGAAGCAGTTCCGAGAAAGTCTAAGCATAATCCTCACTTTTCCCTCCTGGCACTTTCCCTGTAGGGGATACCGCAAGACGTTTCTGTATATTGGGCACAGCGCTCTGCAGGGTGTTAGCAGAGAGTTTCCCGGGACAGTGAAACCCTATGTCGGAGACACTGAGAAGAAGCCCCAATGTTCCCTCCAGGCACTTTCAGTGTGGGTGCCTTCTCCACGTGGTTCCTGGTTTCACTGCAGCTCTGAAGAGAATGTTAGCAAAGAGGTAATCGGGACAGTGCAAACAGTACTCAAAGACAGGGAGAGCAAGCTCTACATTACTCTCTTGGCACTTTGGATGTGGGACATACAGCGAGATGTTTGCTGCTTTTACATTTGGCTGTTGGGAGATTTACAGCACAAAGATATCTAGTTGATTTGAAGCAGTTCCGAGAAAGTCTAAACATAATCCTCACTTTTCCCTCCTGGCACTTTCCCTGTAGGGGATACCGCAAGACGTTTCTGTATATTGGGCACAGCGCTCTGCAGGGTGTTAGCAGAGAGTTTCCCGGGACAGTGAAACCCTATATCGGAGACACTGAGAAGAAGCCCCAATGTTCACTCCAGGCACTTTCAGTGTGGGTGCCTTCTCCACGTGGTTCCTGGTTTCACTGCAGCTCTGAAGAGAATGTTAGCAAAGAGGTAATCGGGACAGTGCAAACAGTACTCAAAGACAGGGAGAGCAAGCTCTCTCTTGGCACTTTGGATGTGGGACATACAGCGAGATGTTTGCTGCTTTTACATTTGGCTGTTGGGAGATTTACAGCACAAAGATATCTAGTTGATTTGAAGCAGTTCCGAGAAAGTCTAAACATAATCCTCACTTTTCCCTCCTGGCACTTTCCCTGTATGGGATACCGCAAGACGTTTCTGTACATTGGGCACAGCGCTCTGCAGGGTGTTAGCAGAGACTTTCCCGGGACACTGAAACCCTATGTCAGAGACACTGAGAAGAAGCCCCAATGTTCCTTCCAGGCACTTTCAGTGTGGGTGCCTTCTCCACGTGGTTCCTGGTTTCACTGCAGCTCTGAAGAGAATGTTAGCAAAGAGGTAATCGGGACAGTGCAAACAGTACTCAAAGACAGGGAGAGCAAGCTCTACATTACTCTCTTGGCACTTTGGATGTGGGACATACAGCGAGATGTTTGCTGCTTTTACATTTGGCTGTTGGGAGATTTACAGCACAAAGATATCTAGTTGATTTGAAGCAGTTCCGAGAAAGTCTAAACATAATCCTCACTTTTCCCTCCTGGCACTTTCCCTGTAGGGGATACCGCAAGACGTTTCTGTACATTGGGCACAGCACTCTGCAGGGTGTTAGCAGAGAGTTTCCCGGGACAGTGAAACCCTATATCGGAGACACTGAGAAGAAGCCCCAATGTTCACTCCAGGCACTTTCAGTGTGGGTGCCTTCTCCACGTGGTTCCTGGTTTCACTGCAGCTCTGAAGAGAATGTTAGCAAAGAGGTAATCGGGACAGTGCAAACAGTACTCAAAGACAGGGAGAGCAAGCTCTCTCTTGGCACTTTGGATGTGGGACATACAGCGAGATGTTTGCTGCTTTTACATTTGGCTGTTGGGAGATTTACAGCACAAAGATATCTAGTTGATTTGAAGCAGTTCCGAGAAAGTCTAAACATAATCCTCACTTTTCCCTCCTGGCACTTTCCCTGTAGGGGATACCGCAAGACGTTTCTGTACATTGGGCACAGCGCTCTGCAGGGTGTTAGCAGAGAGTTTCCCGGGACAGTGAAACCCTATATCGGAGACACTGAGAAGAAGCCCCAATGTTCACTCCAGGCACTTTCAGTGTGGGTGCCTTCTCCACGTGGTTCCTGGTTTCACTGCAGCTCTGAAGAGAATGTTAGCAAAGAGGTAATCGGGACAGTGCAAACAGTACTCAAAGACAGGGAGAGCAAGCTCTACATTACTCTCTTGGCACTTTGGATGTGGGACATACAGCGAGATGTTTGCTGCTTTTACATTTGGCTGTTGGGAGATTTACAGCACAAAGATATCTAGTTGATTTGAAGCAGTTCCGAGAAAGTCTAAGCATAATCCTCACTTTTCCCTCCTGGCACTTTCACTGTAGGGGATACCGCAAGACGTTTCTGTACATTGGGCACAGCGCTCTGCAGGGTGTTAGCAGAGACTTTCCCGGGACAGTGAAACCCTATGTCGGAGACACTGAGAAGAAGCCCCAATGTTCCCTCCAGGCACTTTCAGTGTGGGTGCCTTCTCCACGTGGTTCCTGGTTTCACTGCAGCTCTGAAGAGAATGTTAGCAAAGAGGTAATCGGGACAGTGCAAACAGTACTCAAAGACAGGGAGAGCAAGCTCTACATTACTCTCTTGGCACTTTGGATGTGGGACATACAGCGAGATGTTTGCTGCTTTTACATTTGGCTGTTGGGAGATTTACAGCACAAAGATATCTAGTTGATTTGAAGCAGTTCCGAGAAAGTCTAAACATAATCCTCACTTTTCCCTCCTGGCACTTTCCCTGTAGGGGATACCGCAAGACGTTTCTGTATATTGGGCACAGCGCTCTGCAGGGTGTTAGCAGAGAGTTTCCCGGGACAGTGAAACCCTATATCGGAGACACTGAGAAGAAGCCCCAATGTTCCCTCCAGGCACTTTCAGTGTGGGTGCCTTCTCCACGTGGTTCCTGGTTTCACTGCAGCTCTGAAGAGAATGTTAGCAAAGAGGTAATCGGGACAGTGCAAACAGTACTCAAAGACAGGGAGAGCAAGCTCTCTCTTGGCACTTTGGATGTGGGACATACAGCGAGATGTTTGCTGCTTTTACATTTGGCTGTTGGGAGATTTACAGCACAAAGATATCTAGTTGATTTGAAGCAGTTCCGAGAAAGTCTAAACATAATCCTCACTTTTCCCTCCTGGCACTTTCCCTGTAGGGGATACCGCAAGACGTTTCTGTACATTGGGCACAGCGCTCTGCAGGGTGTTAGCAGAGACTTTCCCGGGACAGTGAAACCCTATGTCAGAGACACTGAGAAGAAGCCCCAATGTTCACTCCAGGCACTTTCAGTGTGGGTGCCTTCTCCACGTGGTTCCTGGTTTCACTGCAGCTCTGAAGAGAATGTTAGCAAAGAGGTAATCGGGACAGTGCAAACAGTACTCAAAGACAGGGAGAGCAAGCTCTCTCTTGGCACTTTGGATGTGGGACATACAGCGAGATGTTTGCTGCTTTTACATTTGGCTGTTGGGAGATTTACAGCACAAAGATATCTAGTTGATTTGAAGCAGTTCCGAGAAAGTCTAAGCATAATCCTCACTTTTCCCTCCTGGCACTTTCCCTGTAGGGGATACCGCAAGACGTTTCTGTATATTGGGCACAGCGCTCTGCAGGGTGTTAGCAGAGAGTTTCCCGGGACAGTGAAACCCTATGTCGGAGACACTGAGAAGAAGCCCCAATGTTCCTTCCAGGCACTTTCAGTGTGGGTGCCTTCTCCACGTGGTTCCTGGTTTCACTGCAGCTCTGAAGAGAATGTTAGCAAAGAGGTAATCGGGACAGTGCAAACAGTACTCAAAGACAGGGAGAGCAAGCTCTCTCTTGGCACTTTGGATGTGGGACATACAGCGAGATGTTTGCTGCTTTTACATTTGGCTGTTGGGAGATTTACAGCACAAAGATATCTAGTTGATTTGAAGCAGTTCCGAGAAAGTCTAAACATAATCCTCACTTTTCCCTCCTGGCACTTTCCCTGTAGGGGATACCGCAAGACGTTTCTGTACATTGGGCACAGCGCTCTGCAGGGTGTTAGCAGAGACTTTCCCGGGACAGTGAAACCCTATGTCAGAGACACTGAGAAGAAGCCCCAATGTTCACTCCAGGCACTTTCAGTGTGGGTGCCTTCTCCACGTGGTTCCTGGTTTCACTGCAGCTCTGAAGAGAATGTTAGCAAAGAGGTAATCGGGACAGTGCAAACAGTACTCAAAGACAGGGAGAGCAAGCTCTCTCTTGGCACTTTGGATGTGGGACATACAGCGAGATGTTTGCTGCTTTTACATTTGGCTGTTGGGAGATTTACAGCACAAAGATATCTAGTTGATTTGAAGCAGTTCCGAGAAAGTCTAAGCATAATCCTCACTTTTCCCTCCTGGCACTTTCCCTGTAGGGGATACCGCAAGACGTTTCTGTATATTGGGCACAGCGCTCTGCAGGGTGTTAGCAGAGAGTTTCCCGGGACAGTGAAACCCTATGTCGGAGACACTGAGAAGAAGCCCCAATGTTCCTTCCAGGCACTTTCAGTGTGGGTGCCTTCTCCACGTGGTTCCTGGTTTCACTGCAGCTCTGAAGAGAATGTTAGCAAAGAGGTAATCGGGACAGTGCAAACAGTACTCAAAGACAGGGAGAGCAAGCTCTACATTACTCTCTTGGCACTTTGGATGTGGGACATACAGCGAGATGTTTGCTGCTTTTACATTTGGCTGTTGGGAGATTTACAGCACAAAGATATCTAGTTGATTTGAAGCAGTTCCGAGAAAGTCTAAACATAATCCTCACTTTTCCCTCCTGGCACTTTCCCTGTAGGGGATACCGCAAGACGTTTCTGTACATTGGGCACAGCGCTCTGCAGGGTGTTAGCAGAGAGTTTCCCGGGACAGTGAAACCCTATATCGGAGACACTGAGAAGAAGCCCCAATGTTCACTCCAGGCACTTTCAGTGTGGGTGCCTTCTCCACGTGGTTCCTGGTTTCACTGCAGCTCTGAAGAGAATGTTAGCAAAGAGGTAATCGGGACAGTGCAAACAGTACTCAAAGACAGGGAGAGCAAGCTCTCTCTTGGCACTTTGGATGTGGGACATACAGCGAGATGTTTGCTGCTTTTACATTTGGCTGTTGGGAGATTTACAGCACAAAGATATCTAGTTGATTTGAAGCAGTTCCGAGAAAGTCTAAACATAATCCTCACTTTTCCCTCCTGGCACTTTCCCTGTAGGGGATACCGCAAGACGTTTCTGTACATTGGGCACAGCGCTCTGCAGGGTGTTAGCAGAGAGTTTCCCGGGACAGTGAAACCCTATATCGGAGACACTGAGAAGAAGCCCCAATGTTCACTCCAGGCACTTTCAGTGTGGGTGCCTTCTCCACGTGGTTCCTGGTTTCACTGCAGCTCTGAAGAGAATGTTAGCAAAGAGGTAATCGGGACAGTGCAAACAGTACTCAAAGACAGGGAGAGCAAGCTCTACATTACTCTCTTGGCACTTTGGATGTGGGACATACAGCGAGATGTTTGCTGCTTTTACATTTGGCTGTTGGGAGATTTACAGCACAAAGATATCTAGTTGATTTGAAGCAGTTCCGAGAAAGTCTAAGCATAATCCTCACTTTTCCCTCCTGGCACTTTCACTGTAGGGGATACCGCAAGACGTTTCTGTACATTGGGCACAGCGCTCTGCAGGGTGTTAGCAGAGACTTTCCCGGGACAGTGAAACCCTATGTCGGAGACACTGAGAAGAAGCCCCAATGTTCCCTCCAGGCACTTTCAGTGTGGGTGCCTTCTCCACGTGGTTCCTGGTTTCACTGCAGCTCTGAAGAGAATGTTAGCAAAGAGGTAATCGGGACAGTGCAAACAGTACTCAAAGACAGGGAGAGCAAGCTCTACATTACTCTCTTGGCACTTTGGATGTGGGACATACAGCGAGATGTTTGCTGCTTTTACATTTGGCTGTTGGGAGATTTACAGCACAAAGATATCTAGTTGATTTGAAGCAGTTCCGAGAAAGTCTAAACATAATCCTCACTTTTCCCTCCTGGCACTTTCCCTGTAGGGGATACCGCAAGACGTTTCTGTATATTGGGCACAGCGCTCTGCAGGGTGTTAGCAGAGAGTTTCCCGGGACAGTGAAACCCTATATCGGAGACACTGAGAAGAAGCCCCAATGTTCCCTCCAGGCACTTTCAGTGTGGGTGCCTTCTCCACGTGGTTCCTGGTTTCACTGCAGCTCTGAAGAGAATGTTAGCAAAGAGGTAATCGGGACAGTGCAAACAGTACTCAAAGACAGGGAGAGCAAGCTCTCTCTTGGCACTTTGGATGTGGGACATACAGCGAGATGTTTGCTGCTTTTACATTTGGCTGTTGGGAGATTTACAGCACAAAGATATCTAGTTGATTTGAAGCAGTTCCGAGAAAGTCTAAACATAATCCTCACTTTTCCCTCCTGGCACTTTCCCTGTAGGGGATACCGCAAGACGTTTCTGTACATTGGGCACAGCGCTCTGCAGGGTGTTAGCAGAGAGTTTCCCGGGACAGTGAAACCCTATATCGGAGACACTGAGAAGAAGCCCCAATGTTCCCTCCAGGCACTTTCAGTGTGGGTGCCTTCTCCACGTGGTTCCTGGTTTCACTGCAGCTCTGAAGAGAATGTTAGCAAAGAGGTAATCGGGACAGTGCAAACAGTACTCAAAGACAGGGAGAGCAAGCTCTCTCTTGGCACTTTGGATGTGGGACATACAGCGAGATGTTTGCTGCTTTTACATTTGGCTGTTGGGAGATTTACAGCACAAAGATATCTAGTTGATTTGAAGCAGTTCCGAGAAAGTCTAAACATAATCCTCACTTTTCCCTCCTGGCACTTTCCCTGTAGGGGATACCGCAAGACGTTTCTGTACATTGGGCACAGCGCTCTGCAGGGTGTTAGCAGAGAGTTTCCCGGGACAGTGAAACCCTATATCGGAGACACTGAGAAGAAGCCCCAATGTTCACTCCAGGCACTTTCAGTGTGGGTGCCTTCTCCACGTGGTTCCTGGTTTCACTGCAGCTCTGAAGAGAATGTTAGCAAAGAGGTAATCGGGACAGTGCAAACAGTACTCAAAGACAGGGAGAGCAAGCTCTCTCTTGGCACTTTGGATGTGGGACATACAGCGAGATGTTTGCTGCTTTTACATTTGGCTGTTGGGAGATTTACAGCACAAAGATATCTAGTTGATTTGAAGCAGTTCCGAGAAAGTCTAAGCATAATCCTCACTTTTCCCTCCTGGCACTTTCCCTGTAGGGGATACCGCAAGACGTTTCTGTATATTGGGCACAGCGCTCTGCAGGGTGTTAGCAGAGAGTTTCCCGGGACAGTGAAACCCTATGTCGGAGACACTGAGAAGAAGCCCCAATGTTCCCTCCAGGCACTTTCAGTGTGGGTGCCTTCTCCACGTGGTTCCTGGTTTCACTGCAGCTCTGAAGAGAATGTTAGCAAAGAGGTAATCGGGACAGTGCAAACAGTACTCAAAGACAGGGAGAGCAAGCTCTACATTACTCTCTTGGCACTTTGGATGTGGGACATACAGCGAGATGTTTGCTGCTTTTACATTTGGCTGTTGGGAGATTTACAGCACAAAGATATCTAGTTGATTTGAAGCAGTTCCGAGAAAGTCTAAACATAATCCTCACTTTTCCCTCCTGGCACTTTCCCTGTAGGGGATACCGCAAGACGTTTCTGTACATTGGGCACAGCGCTCTGCAGGGTGTTAGCAGAGAGTTTCCCGGGACAGTGAAACCCTATATCGGAGACACTGAGAAGAAGCCCCAATGTTCCCTCCAGGCACTTTCAGTGTGGGTGCCTTCTCCACGTGGTTCCTGGTTTCACTGCAGCTCTGAAGAGAATGTTAGCAAAGAGGTAATCGGGACAGTGCAAACAGTACTCAAAGACAGGGAGAGCAAGCTCTCTCTTGGCACTTTGGATGTGGGACATACAGCGAGATGTTTGCTGCTTTTACATTTGGCTGTTGGGAGATTTACAGCACAAAGATATCTAGTTGATTTGAAGCAGTTCCGAGAAAGTCTAAACATAATCCTCACTTTTCCCTCCTGGCACTTTCCCTGTAGGGGATACCGCAAGACGTTTCTGTACATTGGGCACAGCGCTCTGCAGGGTGTTAGCAGAGAGTTTCCCGGGACAGTGAAACCCTATATCGGAGACACTGAGAAGAAGCCCCAATGTTCACTCCAGGCACTTTCAGTGTGGGTGCCTTCTCCACGTGGTTCCTGGTTTCACTGCAGCTCTGAAGAGAATGTTAGCAAAGAGGTAATCGGGACAGTGCAAACAGTACTCAAAGACAGGGAGAGCAAGCTCTCTCTTGGCACTTTGGATGTGGGACATACAGCGAGATGTTTGCTGCTTTTACATTTAGCTGTTGGGAGATTTACAGCACAAAGATATCTAGTTGATTTGAAGCAGTTCCGAGAAAGTCTAAACATAATCCTCACTTTTCCCTCCTGGCACTTTCCCTGTAGGGGATACCGCAAGACGTTTCTGTATATTGGGCACAGCGCTCTGCAGGGTGTTAGCAGAGAGTTTCCCGGGACAGTGAAACCCTATGTCAGAGACACTGAGAAGAAGCCCCAATGTTCCCTCCAGGCACTTTCAGTGTGGGTGCCTTCTCCACGTGGTTCCTGGTTTCACTGCAGCTCTGAAGAGAATGTTAGCAAAGAGGTAATCGGGACAGTGCAAACAGTACTCAAAGACAGGGAGAGCAAGCTCTCTCTTGGCACTTTGGATGTGGGACATACAGCGAGATGTTTGCTGCTTTTACATTTGGCTGTTGGGAGATTTACAGCACAAAGATATCTAGTTGATTTGAAGCAGTTCCGAGAAAGTCTAAACATAATCCTCACTTTTCCCTCCTGGCACTTTCCCTGTAGGGGATACCGCAAGACGTTTCTGTACATTGGGCACAGCGCTCTGCAGGGTGTTAGCAGAGAGTTTCCCGGGACAGTGAAACCCTATGTCAGAGACACTGAGAAGAAGCCCCAATGTTCCCTCCAGGCACTTTCAGTGTGGGTGCCTTCTCCACGTGGTTCCTGGTTTCACTGCAGCTCTGAAGAGAATGTTAGCAAAGAGGTAATCGGGACAGTGCAAACAGTACTCAAAGACAGGGAGAGCAAGCTCTACATTACTCTCTTGGCACTTTGGATGTGGGACATACAGCGAGATGTTTGCTGCTTTTACATTTGGCTGTTGGGAGATTTACAGCACAAAGATATCTAGTTGATTTGAAGCAGTTCCGAGAAAGTCTAAACATAATCCTCACTTTTCCCTCCTGGCACTTTCCCTGTAGGGGATACCGCAAGACGTTTCTGTACATTGGGCACAGCGCTCTGCAGGGTGTTAGCAGAGAGTTTCCCGGGACAGTGAAACCCTATATCGGAGACACTGAGAAGAAGCCCCAATGTTCACTCCAGGCACTTTCAGTGTGGGTGCCTTCTCCACGTGGTTCCTGGTTTCACTGCAGCTCTGAAGAGAATGTTAGCAAAGAGGTAATCGGGACAGTGCAAACAGTACTCAAAGACAGGGAGAGCAAGCTCTCTCTTGGCACTTTGGATGTGGGACATACAGCGAGATGTTTGCTGCTTTTACATTTGGCTGTTGGGAGATTTACAGCACAAAGATATCTAGTTGATTTGAAGCAGTTCCGAGAAAGTCTAAACATAATCCTCACTTTTCCCTCCTGGCACTTTCCCTGTAGGGGATACCGCAAGACGTTTCTGTACATTGGGCACAGCGCTCTGCAGGGTGTTAGCAGAGAGTTTCCCGGGACAGTGAAACCCTATATCGGAGACACTGAGAAGAAGCCCCAATGTTCACTCCAGGCACTTTCAGTGTGGGTGCCTTCTCCACGTGGTTCCTGGTTTCACTGCAGCTCTGAAGAGAATGTTAGCAAAGAGGTAATCGGGACAGTGCAAACAGTACTCAAAGACAGGGAGAGCAAGCTCTCTCTTGGCACTTTGGATGTGGGACATACAGCGAGATGTTTGCTGCTTTTACATTTGGCTGTTGGGAGATTTACAGCACAAAGATATCTAGTTGATTTGAAGCAGTTCCGAGAAAGTCTAAACATAATCCTCACTTTTCCCTCCTGGCACTTTCCCTGTAGGAGATACCGCAAGACGTTTCTGTATATTGGGCACAGCGCTCTGCAGGGTGTTAGCAGAGAGTTTCCCGGGACAGTGAAACCCTATGTCAGAGACACTGAGAAGAAGCCCCAATGTTCCCTCCAGGCACTTTCAGTGTGGGTGCCTTCTCCACGTGGTTCCTGGTTTCACTGCAGCTCTGAAGAGAATGTTAGCAAAGAGGTAATCGGGACAGTGCAAACAGTACTCAAAGACAGGGAGAGCAAGCTCTACATTACTCTCTTGGCACTTTGGATGTGGGACATACAGCGAGATGTTTGCTGCTTTTACATTTGGCTGTTGGGAGATTTACAGCACAAAGATATCTAGTTGATTTGAAGCAGTTCCGAGAAAGTCTAAACATAATCCTCACTTTTCCCTCCTGGCACTTTCCCTGTAGGGGATACCGCAAGACGTTTCTGTACATTGGGCACAGCGCTCTGCAGGGTGTTAGCAGAGAGTTTCCCGGGACACTGAAACCCTATATCGGAGACACTGAGAAGAAGCCCCAATGTTCCCTCCAGGCACTTTCAGTGTGGGTGCCTTCTCCACGTGGTTCCTGGTTTCACTGCAGCTCTGAAGAGAATGTTAGCAAAGAGGTAATCGGGACAGTGCAAACAGTACTCAAAGACAGGGAGAGCAAGCTCTACATTACTCTCTTGGCACTTTGGATGTGGGACATACAGCGAGATGTTTGCTGCTTTTACATTTGGCTGTTGGGAGATTTACAGCACAAAGATATCTAGTTGATTTGAAGCAGTTCCGAGAAAGTCTAAACATAATCCTCACTTTTCCCTCCTGGCACTTTCCCTGTAGGGGATACCGCAAGACGTTTCTGTACATTGGGCACAGCGCTCTGCAGGGTGTTAGCAGAGAGTTTCCCGGGACACTGAAACCCTATATCGGAGACACTGAGAAGAAGCCCCAATGTTCACTCCAGGCACTTTCAGTGTGGGTGCCTTCTCCACGTGGTTCCTGGTTTCACTGCAGCTCTGAAGAGAATGTTAGCAAAGAGGTAATCGGGACAGTGCAAACAGTACTCAAAGACAGGGAGAGCAAGCTCTCTCTTGGCACTTTGGATGTGGGACATACAGCGAGATGTTTGCTGCTTTTACATTTGGCTGTTGGGAGATTTACAGCACAAAGATATCTAGTTGATTTGAAGCAGTTCCGAGAAAGTCTAAACATAATCCTCACTTTTCCCTCCTGGCACTTTCCCTGTAGGGGATACCGCAAGACGTTTCTGTACATTGGGCACAGCGCTCTGCAGGGTGTTAGCAGAGAGTTTCCCGGGACAGTGAAACCCTATGTCAGAGACACTGAGAAGAAGCCCCAATGTTCCCTCCAGGCACTTTCAGTGTGGGTGCCTTCTCCACGTGGTTCCTGGTTTCACTGCAGCTCTGAAGAGAATGTTAGCAAAGAGGTAATCGGGACAGTGCAAACAGTACTCAAAGACAGGGAGAGCAAGCTCTCTCTTGGCACTTTGGATGTGGGACATACAGCGAGATGTTTGCTGCTTTTACATTTGGCTGTTGGGAGATTTACAGCACAAAGATATCTAGTTGATTTGAAGCAGTTCCGAGAAAGTCTAAACATAATCCTCACTTTTCCCTCCTGGCACTTTCCCTGTAGGGGATACCGCAAGACGTTTCTGTACATTGGGCACAGCGCTCTGCAGGGTGTTAGCAGAGAGTTTCCCGGGACAGTGAAACCCTATATCGGAGACACTGAGAAGAAGCCCCAATGTTCCCTCCAGGCACTTTCAGTGTGGGTGCCTTCTCCACGTGGTTCCTGGTTTCACTGCAGCTCTGAAGAGAATGTTAGCAAAGAGGTAATCGGGACAGTGCAAACAGTACTCAAAGACAGGGAGAGCAAGCTCTCTCTTGGCACTTTGGATGTGGGACATACAGCGAGATGTTTGCTGCTTTTACATTTGGCTGTTGGGAGATTTACAGCACAAAGATATCTAGTTGATTTGAAGCAGTTCCGAGAAAGTCTAAACATAATCCTCACTTTTCCCTCCTGGCACTTTCCCTGTAGGGGATACCGCAAGACGTTTCTGTACATTGGGCACAGCGCTCTGCAGGGTGTTAGCAGAGAGTTTCCCGGGACAGTGAAACCCTATATCGGAGACACTGAGAAGAAGCCCCAATGTTCCCTCCAGGCACTTTCAGTGTGGGTGCCTTCTCCACGTGGTTCCTGGTTTCACTGCAGCTCTGAAGAGAATGTTAGCAAAGAGGTAATCGGGACAGTGCAAACAGTACTCAAAGACAGGGAGAGCAAGCTCTCTCTTGGCACTTTGGATGTGGGACATACAGCGAGATGTTTGCTGCTTTTACATTTAGCTGTTGGGAGATTTACAGCACAAAGATATCTAGTTGATTTGAAGCAGTTCCGAGAAAGTCTAAACATAATCCTCACTTTTCCCTCCTGGCACTTTCCCTGTAGGGGATACCGCAAGACGTTTCTGTATATTGGGCACAGCGCTCTGCAGGGTGTTAGCAGAGAGTTTCCCGGGACAGTGAAACCCTATGTCAGAGACACTGAGAAGAAGCCCCAATGTTCCCTCCAGGCACTTTCAGTGTGGGTGCCTTCTCCACGTGGTTTCTGGTTTCACTGCAGCTCTGAAGAGAATGTTAGCAAAGAGGTAATCGGGACAGTGCAAACAGTACTCAAAGACAGGGAGAGCAAGCTCTCTCTTGGCACTTTGGATGTGGGACATACAGCGAGATGTTTGCTGCTTTTACATTTGGCTGTTGGGAGATTTACAGCACAAAGATATCTAGTTGATTTGAAGCAGTTCCGAGAAAGTCTAAACATAATCCTCACTTTTCCCTCCTGGCACTTTCCCTGTAGGAGATACCGCAAGACGTTTCTGTATACTGGGCACAGCGCTCTGCAGGGTGTTAGCAGAGAGTTTCCCGGGACAGTGAAACCCTATGTCAGAGACACTGAGAAGAAGCCCCAATGTTCCCTCCAGGCACTTTCAGTGTGGGTGCCTTCTCCACGTGGTTCCTGGTTTCACTGCAGCTCTGAAGAGAATGTTAGCAAAGAGGTAATCGGGACAGTGCAAACAGTACTCAAAGACAGGGAGAGCAAGCTCTCTCTTGGCACTTTGGATGTGGGACATACAGCGAGATGTTTGCTGCTTTTACATTTGGCTGTTGGGAGATTTACAGCACAAAGATATCTAGTTGATTTGAAGCAGTTCCGAGAAAGTCTAAACATAATCCTCACTTTTCCCTCCTGGCACTTTCCCTGTAGGGGATACCGCAAGACGTTTCTGTATATTGGGCACAGCGCTCTGCAGGGTGTTAGCAGAGAGTTTCCCGGGACAGTGAAACCCTATATCGGAGACACTGAGAAGAAGCCCCAATGTTCCCTCCAGGCACTTTCAGTGTGTGTGCCTTCTCCACGTGGTTTCTGGTTTCACTGCAGCTCTGAAGAGAATGTTAGCAAACAGGTAATCGGGACAGTGCAAACAGTACTCAAAGACAGGGAGAGCAAGCTCTCTCTTGGCACTTTGGATGTGGGACATACAGCGAGATGTTTGCTGCTTTTACATTTGGCTGTTGGGAGATTTACAGCACAAAGATATCTAGTTGATTTGAAGCAGTTCCGAGAAAGTCTAAACATAATCCTCACTTTTCCCTCCTGGCACTTTCCCTGTAGGAGATACCGCAAGACGTTTCTGTATACTGGGCACAGCGCTCTGCAGGGTGTTAGCAGAGAGTTTCCCGGGACAGTGAAACCCTATGTCAGAGACACTGAGAAGAAGCCCCAATGTTCCCTCCAGGCACTTTCAGTGTGGGTGCCTTCTCCACGTGGTTCCTGGTTTCACTGCAGCTCTGAAGAGAATGTTAGCAAAGAGGTAATCGGGACAGTGCAAACAGTACTCAAAGACAGGGAGAGCAAGCTCTACATTACTCTCTTGGCACTTTGGATGTGGGACATACAGCGAGATGTTTGCTGCTTTTACATTTGGCTGTTGGGAGATTTACAGCACAAAGATATCTAGTTGATTTGAAGCAGTTCCGAGAAAGTCTAAACATAATCCTCACTTTTCCCTCCTGGCACTTTCCCTGTAGGGGATACCGCAAGACGTTTCTGTATATTGGGCACAGCGCTCTGCAGGGTGTTAGCAGAGAGTTTCCCGGGACAGTGAAACCCTATATCGGAGACACTGAGAAGAAGCCCCAATGTTCCCTCCAGGCACTTTCAGTGTGGGTGCCTTCTCCACGTGGTTCCTGGTTTCACTGCAGCTCTGAAGAGAATGTTAGCAAAGAGGTAATCGGGACAGTGCAAACAGTACTCAAAGACAGGGAGAGCAAGCTCTCTCTTGGCACTTTGGATGTGGGACATACAGCGAGATGTTTGCTGCTTTTACATTTGGCTGTTGGGAGATTTACAGCACAAAGATATCTAGTTGATTTGAAGCAGTTCCGAGAAAGTCTAAACATAATCCTCACTTTTCCCTCCTGGCACTTTCCCTGTAGGGGATACCGCAAGACGTTTCTGTACATTGGGCACAGCGCTCTGCAGGGTGTTAGCAGAGAGTTTCCCGGGACAGTGAAACCCTATATCGGAGACACTGAGAAGAAGCCCCAATGTTCCCTCCAGGCACTTTCAGTGTGGGTGCCTTCTCCACGTGGTTCCTGGTTTCACTGCAGCTCTGAAGAGAATGTTAGCAAAGAGGTAATCGGGACAGTGCAAACAGTACTCAAAGACAGGGAGAGCAAGCTCTCTCTTGGCACTTTGGATGTGGGACATACAGCGAGATGTTTGCTGCTTTTACATTTGGCTGTTGGGAGATTTACAGCACAAAGATATCTAGTTGATTTGAAGCAGTTCCGAGAAAGTCTAAACATAATCCTCACTTTTCCCTCCTGGCACTTTCCCTGTAGGGGATACCGCAAGACGTTTCTGTACATTGGGCACAGCGCTCTGCAGGGTGTTAGCAGAGAGTTTCCCGGGACAGTGAAACCCTATATCGGAGACACTGAGAAGAAGCCCCAATGTTCACTCCAGGCACTTTCAGTGTGGGTGCCTTCTCCACGTGGTTCCTGGTTTCACTGCAGCTCTGAAGAGAATGTTAGCAAAGAGGTAATCGGGACAGTGCAAACAGTACTCAAAGACAGGGAGAGCAAGCTCTCTCTTGGCACTTTGGATGTGGGACATACAGCGAGATGTTTGCTGCTTTTACATTTAGCTGTTGGGAGATTTACAGCACAAAGATATCTAGTTGATTTGAAGCAGTTCCGAGAAAGTCTAAACATAATCCTCACTTTTCCCTCCTGGCACTTTCCCTGTAGGGGATACCGCAAGACGTTTCTGTATATTGGGCACAGCGCTCTGCAGGGTGTTAGCAGAGAGTTTCCCGGGACAGTGAAACCCTATGTCAGAGACACTGAGAAGAAGCCCCAATGTTCCCTCCAGGCACTTTCAGTGTGGGTGCCTTCTCCACGTGGTTTCTGGTTTCACTGCAGCTCTGAAGAGAATGTTAGCAAAGAGGTAATCGGGACAGTGCAAACAGTACTCAAAGACAGGGAGAGCAAGCTCTCTCTTGGCACTTTGGATGTGGGACATACAGCGAGATGTTTGCTGCTTTTACATTTGGCTGTTGGGAGATTTACAGCACAAAGATATCTAGTTGATTTGAAGCAGTTCCGAGAAAGTCTAAACATAATCCTCACTTTTCCCTCCTGGCACTTTCCCTGTAGGAGATACCGCAAGACGTTTCTGTATACTGGGCACAGCGCTCTGCAGGGTGTTAGCAGAGAGTTTCCCGGGACAGTGAAACCCTATGTCAGAGACACTGAGAAGAAGCCCCAATGTTCCCTCCAGGCACTTTCAGTGTGGGTGCCTTCTCCACGTGGTTCCTGGTTTCACTGCAGCTCTGAAGAGAATGTTAGCAAAGAGGTAATCGGGACAGTGCAAACAGTACTCAAAGACAGGGAGAGCAAGCTCTCTCTTGGCACTTTGGATGTGGGACATACAGCGAGATGTTTGCTGCTTTTACATTTGGCTGTTGGGAGATTTACAGCACAAAGATATCTAGTTGATTTGAAGCAGTTCCGAGAAAGTCTAAACATAATCCTCACTTTTCCCTCCTGGCACTTTCCCTGTAGGGGATACCGCAAGACGTTTCTGTACATTGGGCACAGCGCTCTGCAGGGTGTTAGCAGAGAGTTTCCCGGGACAGTGAAACCCTATATCGGAGACACTGAGAAGAAGCCCCAATGTTCACTCCAGGCACTTTCAGTGTGGGTGCCTTCTCCACGTGGTTCCTGGTTTCACTGCAGCTCTGAAGAGAATGTTAGCAAAGAGGTAATCGGGACAGTGCAAACAGTACTCAAAGACAGGGAGAGCAAGCTCTCTCTTGGCACTTTGGATGTGGGACATACAGCGAGATGTTTGCTGCTTTTACATTTGGCTGTTGGGAGATTTACAGCACAAAGATATCTAGTTGATTTGAAGCAGTTCCGAGAAAGTCTAAACATAATCCTCACTTTTCCCTCCTGGCACTTTCCCTGTAGGGGATACCGCAAGACGTTTCTGTACATTGGGCACAGCGCTCTGCAGGGTGTTAGCAGAGAGTTTCCCGGGACAGTGAAACCCTATATCGGAGACACTGAGAAGAAGCCCCAATGTTCACTCCAGGCACTTTCAGTGTGGGTGCCTTCTCCACGTGGTTCCTGGTTTCACTGCAGCTCTGAAGAGAATGTTAGCAAAGAGGTAATCGGGACAGTGCAAACAGTACTCAAAGACAGGGAGAGCAAGCTCTCTCTTGGCACTTTGGATGTGGGACATACAGCGAGATGTTTGCTGCTTTTACATTTAGCTGTTGGGAGATTTACAGCACAAAGATATCTAGTTGATTTGAAGCAGTTCCGAGAAAGTCTAAACATAATCCTCACTTTTCCCTCCTGGCACTTTCCCTGTAGGGGATACCGCAAGACGTTTCTGTATATTGGGCACAGCGCTCTGCAGGGTGTTAGCAGAGAGTTTCCCGGGACAGTGAAACCCTATATCGGAGACACTGAGAAGAAGCCCCAATGTTCCCTCCAGGCACTTTCAGTGTGTGTGCCTTCTCCACGTGGTTTCTGGTTTCACTGCAGCTCTGAAGAGAATGTTAGCAAACAGGTAATCGGGACAGTGCAAACAGTACTCAAAGACAGGGAGAGCAAGCTCTCTCTTGGCACTTTGGATGTGGGACATACAGCGAGATGTTTGCTGCTTTTACATTTGGCTGTTGGGAGATTTACAGCACAAAGATATCTAGTTGATTTGAAGCAGTTCCGAGAAAGTCTAAACATAATCCTCACTTTTCCCTCCTGGCACTTTCCCTGTAGGAGATACCGCAAGACGTTTCTGTATACTGGGCACAGCGCTCTGCAGGGTGTTAGCAGAGAGTTTCCCGGGACAGTGAAACCCTATGTCAGAGACACTGAGAAGAAGCCCCAATGTTCCCTCCAGGCACTTTCAGTGTGGGTGCCTTCTCCACGTGGTTCCTGGTTTCACTGCAGCTCTGAAGAGAATGTTAGCAAAGAGGTAATCGGGACAGTGCAAACAGTACTCAAAGACAGGGAGAGCAAGCTCTACATTACTCTCTTGGCACTTTGGATGTGGGACATACAGCGAGATGTTTGCTGCTTTTACATTTGGCTGTTGGGAGATTTACAGCACAAAGATATCTAGTTGATTTGAAGCAGTTCCGAGAAAGTCTAAACATAATCCTCACTTTTCCCTCCTGGCACTTTCCCTGTAGGGGATACCGCAAGACGTTTCTGTACATTGGGCACAGCGCTCTGCAGGGTGTTAGCAGAGAGTTTCCCGGGACAGTGAAACCCTATATCGGAGACACTGAGAAGAAGCCCCAATGTTCACTCCAGGCACTTTCAGTGTGGGTGCCTTCTCCACGTGGTTCCTGGTTTCACTGCAGCTCTGAAGAGAATGTTAGCAAAGAGGTAATCGGGACAGTGCAAACAGTACTCAAAGACAGGGAGAGCAAGCTCTCTCTTGGCACTTTGGATGTGGGACATACAGCGAGATGTTTGCTGCTTTTACATTTGGCTGTTGGGAGATTTACAGCACAAAGATATCTAGTTGATTTGAAGCAGTTCCGAGAAAGTCTAAACATAATCCTCACTTTTCCCTCCTGGCACTTTCCCTGTAGGAGATACCGCAAGATGTTTCTGTATATTGGGCACAGCGCTCTGCAGGGTGTTAGCAGAGAGTTTCCCGGGACAGTGAAACCCTATGTCAGAGACACTGAGAAGAAGCCCCAATGTTCCCTCCAGGCACTTTCAGTGTGGGTGCCTTCTCCACGTGGTTCCTGGTTTCACTGCAGCTCTGAAGAGAATGTTAGCAAAGAGGTAATCGGGACAGTGCAAACAGTACTCAAAGACAGGGAGAGCAAGCTCTACATTACTCTCTTGGCACTTTGGATGTGGGACATACAGCGAGATGTTTGCTGCTTTTACATTTGGCTGTTGGGAGATTTACAGCACAAAGATATCTAGTTGATTTGAAGCAGTTCCGAGAAAGTCTAAGCATAATCCTCACTTTTCCCTCCTGGCACTTTCACTGTAGGGGATACCGCAAGACGTTTCTGTATATTGGGCACAGCGCTCTGCAGGGTGTTAGCAGAGAGTTTCCCGGGACAGTGAAACCCTATGTCAGAGACACTGAGAAGAAGCCCCAATGTTCCCTCCAGGCACTTTCAGTGTGGGTGCCTTCTCCACGTGGTTCCTGGTTTCACTGCAGCTCTGAAGAGAATGTTAGCAAAGAGGTAATCGGGACAGTGCAAACAGTACTCAAAGACAGGGAGAGCAAGCTCTACATTACTCTCTTGGCACTTTGGATGTGGGACATACAGCGAGATGTTTGCTGCTTTTACATTTGGCTGTTGGGAGATTTACAGCACAAAGATATCTAGTTGATTTGAAGCAGTTCCGAGAAAGTCTAAACATAATCCTCACTTTTCCCTCCTGGCACTTTCCCTGTAGGGGATACCGCAAGACGTTTCTGTACATTGGGCACAGCGCTCTGCAGGGTGTTAGCAGAGACTTTCCCGGGACAGTGAAACCCTATATCGGAGACACTGAGAAGAAGCCCCAATGTTCACTCCAGGCACTTTCAGTGTGGGTGCCTTCTCCACGTGGTTCCTGGTTTCACTGCAGCTCTGAAGAGAATGTTAGCAAAGAGGTAATCGGGACAGTGCAAACAGTACTCAAAGACAGGGAGAGCAAGCTCTACATTACTCTCTTGGCACTTTGGATGTGGGACATACAGCGAGATGTTTGCTGCTTTTACATTTGGCTGTTGGGAGATTTACAGCACAAAGATATCTAGTTGATTTGAAGCAGTTCCGAGAAAGTCTAAACATAATCCTCACTTTTCCCTCCTGGCACTTTCCCTGTAGGGGATACCGCAAGACGTTTCTGTACATTGGGCACAGCGCTCTGCAGGGTGTTAGCAGAGAGTTTCCCGGGACAGTGAAACCCTATATCGGAGACACTGAGAAGAAGCCCCAATGTTCACTCCAGGCACTTTCAGTGTGGGTGCCTTCTCCACGTGGTTCCTGGTTTCACTGCAGCTCTGAAGAGAATGTTAGCAAAGAGGTAATCGGGACAGTGCAAACAGTACTCAAAGACAGGGAGAGCAAGCTCTCTCTTGGCACTTTGGATGTGGGACATACAGCGAGATGTTTGCTGCTTTTACATTTGGCTGTTGGGAGATTTACAGCACAAAGATATCTAGTTGATTTGAAGCAGTTCCGAGAAAGTCTAAACATAATCCTCACTTTTCCCTCCTGGCACTTTCCCTGTAGGAGATACCGCAAGATGTTTCTGTATATTGGGCACAGCGCTCTGCAGGGTGTTAGCAGAGAGTTTCCCGGGACAGTGAAACCCTATGTCAGAGACACTGAGAAGAAGCCCCAATGTTCCCTCCAGGCACTTTCAGTGTGGGTGCCTTCTCCACGTGGTTCCTGGTTTCACTGCAGCTCTGAAGAGAATGTTAGCAAAGAGGTAATCGGGACAGTGCAAACAGTACTCAAAGACAGGGAGAGCAAGCTCTACATTACTCTCTTGGCACTTTGGATGTGGGACATACAGCGAGATGTTTGCTGCTTTTACATTTGGCTGTTGGGAGATTTACAGCACAAAGATATCTAGTTGATTTGAAGCAGTTCCGAGAAAGTCTAAGCATAATCCTCACTTTTCCCTCCTGGCACTTTCACTGTAGGGGATACCGCAAGACGTTTCTGTATATTGGGCACAGCGCTCTGCAGGGTGTTAGCAGAGAGTTTCCCGGGACAGTGAAACCCTATGTCAGAGACACTGAGAAGAAGCCCCAATGTTCCCTCCAGGCACTTTCAGTGTGGGTGCCTTCTCCACGTGGTTCCTGGTTTCACTGCAGCTCTGAAGAGAATGTTAGCAAAGAGGTAATCGGGACAGTGCAAACAGTACTCAAAGACAGGGAGAGCAAGCTCTACATTACTCTCTTGGCACTTTGGATGTGGGACATACAGCGAGATGTTTGCTGCTTTTACATTTGGCTGTTGGGAGATTTACAGCACAAAGATATCTAGTTGATTTGAAGCAGTTCCGAGAAAGTCTAAACATAATCCTCACTTTTCCCTCCTGGCACTTTCCCTGTAGGGGATACCGCAAGACGTTTCTGTACATTGGGCACAGCGCTCTGCAGGGTGTTAGCAGAGAGTTTCCCGGGACAGTGAAACCCTATATCGGAGACACTGAGAAGAAGCCCCAATGTTCACTCCAGGCACTTTCAGTGTGGGTGCCTTCTCCACGTGGTTCCTGGTTTCACTGCAGCTCTGAAGAGAATGTTAGCAAAGAGGTAATCGGGACAGTGCAAACAGTACTCAAAGACAGGGAGAGCAAGCTCTCTCTTGGCACTTTGGATGTGGGACATACAGCGAGATGTTTGCTGCTTTTACATTTGGCTGTTGGGAGATTTACAGCACAAAGATATCTAGTTGATTTGAAGCAGTTCCGAGAAAGTCTAAACATAATCCTCACTTTTCCCTCCTGGCACTTTCCCTGTAGGAGATACCGCAAGACGTTTCTGTATATTGGGCACAGCGCTCTGCAGGGTGTTAGCAGAGAGTTTCCCGGGACAGTGAAACCCTATGTCAGAGACACTGAGAAGAAGCCCCAATGTTCCCTCCAGGCACTTTCAGTGTGGGTGCCTTCTCCACGTGGTTCCTGGTTTCACTGCAGCTCTGAAGAGAATGTTAGCAAAGAGGTAATCGGGACAGTGCAAACAGTACTCAAAGACAGGGAGAGCAAGCTCTCTCTTGGCACTTTGGATGTGGGACATACAGCGAGATGTTTGCTGCTTTTACATTTGGCTGTTGGGAGATTTACAGCACAAAGATATCTAGTTGATTTGAAGCAGTTCCGAGAAAGTCTAAGCATAATCCTCACTTTTCCCTCCTGGCACTTTCACTGTAGGGGATACCGCAAGACGTTTCTGTATATTGGGCACAGCGCTCTGCAGGGTGTTAGCAGAGAGTTTCCCGGGACAGTGAAACCCTATGTCAGAGACACTGAGAAGAAGCCCCAATGTTCCCTCCAGGCACTTTCAGTGTGGGTGCCTTCTCCACGTGGTTCCTGGTTTCACTGCAGCTCTGAAGAGAATGTTAGCAAAGAGGTAATCGGGACAGTGCAAACAGTACTCAAAGACAGGGAGAGCAAGCTCTACATTACTCTCTTGGCACTTTGGATGTGGGACATACAGCGAGATGTTTGCTGCTTTTACATTTGGCTGTTGGGAGATTTACAGCACAAAGATATCTAGTTGATTTGAAGCAGTTCCGAGAAAGTCTAAACATAATCCTCACTTTTCCCTCCTGGCACTTTCCCTGTAGGGGATACCGCAAGACGTTTCTGTACATTGGGCACAGCGCTCTGCAGGGTGTTAGCAGAGAGTTTCCCGGGACAGTGAAACCCTATATCGGAGACACTGAGAAGAAGCCCCAATGTTCACTCCAGGCACTTTCAGTGTGGGTGCCTTCTCCACGTGGTTCCTGGTTTCACTGCAGCTCTGAAGAGAATGTTAGCAAAGAGGTAATCGGGACAGTGCAAACAGTACTCAAAGACAGGGAGAGCAAGCTCTCTCTTGGCACTTTGGATGTGGGACATACAGCGAGATGTTTGCTGCTTTTACATTTGGCTGTTGGGAGATTTACAGCACAAAGATATCTAGTTGATTTGAAGCAGTTCCGAGAAAGTCTAAACATAATCCTCACTTTTCCCTCCTGGCACTTTCCCTGTAGGGGATACCGCAAGACGTTTCTGTATATTGGGCACAGCGCTCTGCAGGGTGTTAGCAGAGAGTTTCCCGGGACAGTGAAACCCTATGTCAGAGACACTGAGAAGAAGCCCCAATGTTCCCTCCAGGCACTTTCAGTGTGGGTGCCTTCTCCACGTGGTTTCTGGTTTCACTGCAGCTCTGAAGAGAATGTTAGCAAAGAGGTAATCGGGACAGTGCAAACAGTACTCAAAGACAGGGAGAGCAAGCTCTCTCTTGGCACTTTGGATGTGGGACATACAGCGAGATGTTTGCTGCTTTTACATTTGGCTGTTGGGAGATTTACAGCACAAAGATATCTAGTTGATTTGAAGCAGTTCCGAGAAAGTCTAAACATAATCCTCACTTTTCCCTCCTGGCACTTTCCCTGTAGGGGATACCGCAAGACGTTTCTGTACATTGGGCACAGCGCTCTGCAGGGTGTTAGCAGAGAGTTTCCCGGGACAGTGAAACCCTATATCGGAGACACTGAGAAGAAGCCCCAATGTTCACTCCAGGCACTTTCAGTGTGGGTGCCTTCTCCACGTGGTTCCTGGTTTCACTGCAGCTCTGAAGAGAATGTTAGCAAAGAGGTAATCGGGACAGTGCAAACAGTACTCAAAGACAGGGAGAGCAAGCTCTACATTACTCTCTTGGCACTTTGGATGTGGGACATACAGCGAGATGTTTGCTGCTTTTACATTTGGCTGTTGGGAGATTTACAGCACAAAGATATCTAGTTGATTTGAAGCAGTTCCGAGAAAGTCTAAACATAATCCTCACTTTTCCCTCCTGGCACTTTCCCTCTAGGAGATACCGCAAGACGTTTCTGTACATTGGGCACAGCGCTCTGCAGGGTGTTAGCAGAGAGTTTCCCGGGACAGTGAAACCCTATATCGGAGACACTGAGAAGAAGCCCCAATGTTCACTCCAGGCACTTTCAGTGTGGGTGCCTTCTCCACGTGGTTCCTGGTTTCACTGCAGCTCTGAAGAGAATGTTAGCAAAGAGGTAATCGGGACAGTGCAAACAGTACTCAAAGACAGGGAGAGCAAGCTCTACATTACTCTCTTGGCACTTTGGATGTGGGACATACAGCGAGATGTTTGCTGCTTTTACATTTGGCTGTTGGGAGATTTACAGCACAAAGATATCTAGTTGATTTGAAGCAGTTCCGAGAAAGTCTAAACATAATCCTCACTTTTCCCTCCTGGCACTTTCCCTCTAGGAGATACCGCAAGACGTTTCTGTATATTGGGCACAGCGCTCTGCAGGGTGTTAGCAGAGAGTTTCCCGGGAGAGTGAAACCCTATGTCAGAGACACTGAGAAGAAGCCCCAATGTTCCCTCCAGGCACTTTCAGTGTGGGTGCCTTCTCCACGTGGTTCCTGGTTTCACTGCAGCTCTGAAGAGAATGTTAGCAAAGAGGTAATCGGGACAGTGCAAACAGTACTCAAAGACAGGGAGAGCAAGCTCTACATTACTCTCTTGGCACTTTGGATGTGGGACATACAGCGAGATGTTTGCTGCTTTTACATTTGGCTGTTGGGAGATTTACAGCACAAAGATATCTAGTTGATTTGAAGCAGTTCCGAGAAAGTCTAAACATAATCCTCACTTTTCCCTCCTGGCACTTTCCCTGTAGGGGATACCGCAAGACGTTTCTGTATATTGGGCACAGCGCTCTGCAGGGTGTTAGCAGAGAGTTTCCCGGGACAGTGAAACCCTATATCGGAGACACTGAGAAGAAACCCCAATGTTCACTCCAGGCACTTTCAGTGTGGGTGCCTTCTCCACGTGGTTCCTGGTTTCACTGCAGCTCTGAAGAGAATGTTAGCAAAGAGGTAATCGGGACAGTGCAAACAGTACTCAAAGACAGGGAGAGCAAGCTCTCTCTTGGCACTTTGGATGTGGGACATACAGCGAGATGTTTGCTGCTTTTACATTTGGCTGTTGGGAGATTTACAGCACAAAGATATCTAGTTGATTTGAAGCAGTTCCGAGAAAGTCTAAACATAATCCTCACTTTTCCCTCCTGGCACTTTCCCTGTAGGGGATACCGCAAGACGTTTCTGTATATTGGGCACAGCGCTCTGCAGGGTGTTAGCAGAGAGTTTCCCGGGACAGTGAAACCCTATGTCAGAGACACTGAGAAGAAGCCCCAATGTTCCCTCCAGGCACTTTCAGTGTGGGTGCCTTCTCCACGTGGTTCCTGGTTTCACTGCAGCTCTGAAGAGAATGTTAGCAAAGAGGTAATCGGGACAGTGCAAACAGTACTCAAAGACAGGGAGAGCAAGCTCTACATTACTCTCTTGGCACTTTGGATGTGGGACATACAGCGAGATGTTTGCTGCTTTTACATTTGGCTGTTGGGAGATTTACAGCACAAAGATATCTAGTTGATTTGAAGCAGTTCCGAGAAAGTCTAAGCATAATCCTCACTTTTCCCTCCTGGCACTTTCACTGTAGGGGATACCGCAAGACGTTTCTGTATATTGGGCACAGCGCTCTGCAGGGTGTTAGCAGAGAGTTTCCCGGGACAGTGAAACCCTATGTCAGAGACACTGAGAAGAAGCCCCAATGTTCCCTCCAGGCACTTTCAGTGTGGGTGCCTTCTCCACGTGGTTCCTGGTTTCACTGCAGCTCTGAAGAGAATGTTAGCAAAGAGGTAATCGGGACAGTGCAAACAGTACTCAAAGACAGGGAGAGCAAGCTCTACATTACTCTCTTGGCACTTTGGATGTGGGACATACAGCGAGATGTTTGCTGCTTTTACATTTGGCTGTTGGGAGATTTACAGCACAAAGATATCTAGTTGATTTGAAGCAGTTCCGAGAAAGTCTAAACATAATCCTCACTTTTCCCTCCTGGCACTTTCCCTGTAGGGGATACCGCAAGACGTTTCTGTACATTGGGCACAGCGCTCTGCAGGGTGTTAGCAGAGAGTTTCCCGGGACAGTGAAACCCTATATCGGAGACACTGAGAAGAAGCCCCAATGTTCACTCCAGGCACTTTCAGTGTGGGTGCCTTCTCCACGTGGTTCCTGGTTTCACTGCAGCTCTGAAGAGAATGTTAGCAAAGAGGTAATCGGGACAGTGCAAACAGTACTCAAAGACAGGGAGAGCAAGCTCTCTCTTGGCACTTTGGATGTGGGACATACAGCGAGATGTTTGCTGCTTTTACATTTGGCTGTTGGGAGATTTACAGCACAAAGATATCTAGTTGATTTGAAGCAGTTCCGAGAAAGTCTAAACATAATCCTCACTTTTCCCTCCTGGCACTTTCCCTGTAGGAGATACCGCAAGACGTTTCTGTATATTGGGCACAGCGCTCTGCAGGGTGTTAGCAGAGAGTTTCCCGGGACAGTGAAACCCTATGTCAGAGACACTGAGAAGAAGCCCCAATGTTCCCTCCAGGCACTTTCAGTGTGGGTGCCTTCTCCACGTGGTTCCTGGTTTCACTGCAGCTCTGAAGAGAATGTTAGCAAAGAGGTAATCGGGACAGTGCAAACAGTACTCAAAGACAGGGAGAGCAAGCTCTCTCTTGGCACTTTGGATGTGGGACATACAGCGAGATGTTTGCTGCTTTTACATTTGGCTGTTGGGAGATTTACAGCACAAAGATATCTAGTTGATTTGAAGCAGTTCCGAGAAAGTCTAAGCATAATCCTCACTTTTCCCTCCTGGCACTTTCACTGTAGGGGATACCGCAAGACGTTTCTGTATATTGGGCACAGCGCTCTGCAGGGTGTTAGCAGAGAGTTTCCCGGGACAGTGAAACCCTATGTCAGAGACACTGAGAAGAAGCCCCAATGTTCCCTCCAGGCACTTTCAGTGTGGGTGCCTTCTCCACGTGGTTCCTGGTTTCACTGCAGCTCTGAAGAGAATGTTAGCAAAGAGGTAATCGGGACAGTGCAAACAGTACTCAAAGACAGGGAGAGCAAGCTCTACATTACTCTCTTGGCACTTTGGATGTGGGACATACAGCGAGATGTTTGCTGCTTTTACATTTGGCTGTTGGGAGATTTACAGCACAAAGATATCTAGTTGATTTGAAGCAGTTCCGAGAAAGTCTAAACATAATCCTCACTTTTCCCTCCTGGCACTTTCCCTGTAGGGGATACCGCAAGACGTTTCTGTACATTGGGCACAGCGCTCTGCAGGGTGTTAGCAGAGAGTTTCCCGGGACAGTGAAACCCTATATCGGAGACACTGAGAAGAAGCCCCAATGTTCACTCCAGGCACTTTCAGTGTGGGTGCCTTCTCCACGTGGTTCCTGGTTTCACTGCAGCTCTGAAGAGAATGTTAGCAAAGAGGTAATCGGGACAGTGCAAACAGTACTCAAAGACAGGGAGAGCAAGCTCTCTCTTGGCACTTTGGATGTGGGACATACAGCGAGATGTTTGCTGCTTTTACATTTGGCTGTTGGGAGATTTACAGCACAAAGATATCTAGTTGATTTGAAGCAGTTCCGAGAAAGTCTAAACATAATCCTCACTTTTCCCTCCTGGCACTTTCCCTGTAGGAGATACCGCAAGACGTTTCTGTATATTGGGCACAGCGCTCTGCAGGGTGTTAGCAGAGAGTTTCCCGGGACAGTGAAACCCTATGTCAGAGACACTGAGAAGAAGCCCCAATGTTCCCTCCAGGCACTTTCAGTGTGGGTGCCTTCTCCACGTGGTTCCTGGTTTCACTGCAGCTCTGAAGAGAATGTTAGCAAAGAGGTAATCGGGACAGTGCAAACAGTACTCAAAGACAGGGAGAGCAAGCTCTCTCTTGGCACTTTGGATGTGGGACATACAGCGAGATGTTTGCTGCTTTTACATTTGGCTGTTGGGAGATTTACAGCACAAAGATATCTAGTTGATTTGAAGCAGTTCCGAGAAAGTCTAAGCATAATCCTCACTTTTCCCTCCTGGCACTTTCACTGTAGGGGATACCGCAAGACGTTTCTGTATATTGGGCACAGCGCTCTGCAGGGTGTTAGCAGAGAGTTTCCCGGGACAGTGAAACCCTATGTCAGAGACACTGAGAAGAAGCCCCAATGTTCCCTCCAGGCACTTTCAGTGTGGGTGCCTTCTCCACGTGGTTCCTGGTTTCACTGCAGCTCTGAAGAGAATGTTAGCAAAGAGGTAATCGGGACAGTGCAAACAGTACTCAAAGACAGGGAGAGCAAGCTCTACATTACTCTCTTGGCACTTTGGATGTGGGACATACAGCGAGATGTTTGCTGCTTTTACATTTGGCTGTTGGGAGATTTACAGCACAAAGATATCTAGTTGATTTGAAGCAGTTCCGAGAAAGTCTAAACATAATCCTCACTTTTCCCTCCTGGCACTTTCCCTGTAGGGGATACCGCAAGACGTTTCTGTACATTGGGCACAGCGCTCTGCAGGGTGTTAGCAGAGAGTTTCCCGGGACAGTGAAACCCTATATCGGAGACACTGAGAAGAAGCCCCAATGTTCACTCCAGGCACTTTCAGTGTGGGTGCCTTCTCCACGTGGTTCCTGGTTTCACTGCAGCTCTGAAGAGAATGTTAGCAAAGAGGTAATCGGGACAGTGCAAACAGTACTCAAAGACAGGGAGAGCAAGCTCTCTCTTGGCACTTTGGATGTGGGACATACAGCGAGATGTTTGCTGCTTTTACATTTGGCTGTTGGGAGATTTACAGCACAAAGATATCTAGTTGATTTGAAGCAGTTCCGAGAAAGTCTAAACATAATCCTCACTTTTCCCTCCTGGCACTTTCCCTGTAGGGGATACCGCAAGACGTTTCTGTATATTGGGCACAGCGCTCTGCAGGGTGTTAGCAGAGAGTTTCCCGGGACAGTGAAACCCTATGTCAGAGACACTGAGAAGAAGCCCCAATGTTCCCTCCAGGCACTTTCAGTGTGGGTGCCTTCTCCACGTGGTTTCTGGTTTCACTGCAGCTCTGAAGAGAATGTTAGCAAAGAGGTAATCGGGACAGTGCAAACAGTACTCAAAGACAGGGAGAGCAAGCTCTCTCTTGGCACTTTGGATGTGGGACATACAGCGAGATGTTTGCTGCTTTTACATTTGGCTGTTGGGAGATTTACAGCACAAAGATATCTAGTTGATTTGAAGCAGTTCCGAGAAAGTCTAAACATAATCCTCACTTTTCCCTCCTGGCACTTTCCCTGTAGGGGATACCGCAAGACGTTTCTGTACATTGGGCACAGCGCTCTGCAGGGTGTTAGCAGAGAGTTTCCCGGGACAGTGAAACCCTATATCGGAGACACTGAGAAGAAGCCCCAATGTTCACTCCAGGCACTTTCAGTGTGGGTGCCTTCTCCACGTGGTTCCTGGTTTCACTGCAGCTCTGAAGAGAATGTTAGCAAAGAGGTAATCGGGACAGTGCAAACAGTACTCAAAGACAGGGAGAGCAAGCTCTACATTACTCTCTTGGCACTTTGGATGTGGGACATACAGCGAGATGTTTGCTGCTTTTACATTTGGCTGTTGGGAGATTTACAGCACAAAGATATCTAGTTGATTTGAAGCAGTTCCGAGAAAGTCTAAACATAATCCTCACTTTTCCCTCCTGGCACTTTCCCTCTAGGAGATACCGCAAGACGTTTCTGTACATTGGGCACAGCGCTCTGCAGGGTGTTAGCAGAGAGTTTCCCGGGACAGTGAAACCCTATATCGGAGACACTGAGAAGAAGCCCCAATGTTCACTCCAGGCACTTTCAGTGTGGGTGCCTTCTCCACGTGGTTCCTGGTTTCACTGCAGCTCTGAAGAGAATGTTAGCAAAGAGGTAATCGGGACAGTGCAAACAGTACTCAAAGACAGGGAGAGCAAGCTCTACATTACTCTCTTGGCACTTTGGATGTGGGACATACAGCGAGATGTTTGCTGCTTTTACATTTGGCTGTTGGGAGATTTACAGCACAAAGATATCTAGTTGATTTGAAGCAGTTCCGAGAAAGTCTAAACATAATCCTCACTTTTCCCTCCTGGCACTTTCCCTCTAGGAGATACCGCAAGACGTTTCTGTATATTGGGCACAGCGCTCTGCAGGGTGTTAGCAGAGAGTTTCCCGGGAGAGTGAAACCCTATGTCAGAGACACTGAGAAGAAGCCCCAATGTTCCCTCCAGGCACTTTCAGTGTGGGTGCCTTCTCCACGTGGTTCCTGGTTTCACTGCAGCTCTGAAGAGAATGTTAGCAAAGAGGTAATCGGGACAGTGCAAACAGTACTCAAAGACAGGGAGAGCAAGCTCTACATTACTCTCTTGGCACTTTGGATGTGGGACATACAGCGAGATGTTTGCTGCTTTTACATTTGGCTGTTGGGAGATTTACAGCACAAAGATATCTAGTTGATTTGAAGCAGTTCCGAGAAAGTCTAAGCATAATCCTCACTTTTCCCTCCTGGCACTTTCCCTGTAGGGGATACCGCAAGACGTTTCTGTATATTGGGCACAGCGCTCTGCAGGGTGTTAGCAGAGAGTTTCCCGGGACAGTGAAACCCTATGTCAGAGACACTGAGAAGAAGCCCCAATGTTCCCTCCAGGCACTTTCAGTGTGGGTGCCTTCTCCACGTGGTTCCTGGTTTCACTGCAGCTCTGAAGAGAATGTTAGCAAAGAGGTAATCGGGACAGTGCAAACAGTACTCAAAGACAGGGAGAGCAAGCTCTACATTACTCTCTTGGCACTTTGGATGTGGGACATACAGCGAGATGTTTGCTGCTTTTACATTTGGCTGTTGGGAGATTTACAGCACAAAGATATCTAGTTGATTTGAAGCAATTCTGAGAAAGTCTAAACATAATCCTCACTTTTCCCTCCTGGCACTTTCCCTGTAGGAGATACCGCAAGACGTTTCTGTATATTGGGCACAGCGCTCTGCAGGGTGTTAGCAGAGAGTTTCCCGGGACACTGAAACCCTATGTCAGAGACACTGAGAAGAAGCCCCAATGTTCCCTCCAGGCACTTTCAGTGTGGGTGCCTTCTCCACGTGGTTCCTGGTTTCACTGCAGCTCTGAAGAGAATGTTAGCAAAGAGGTAATCGGGACAGTGCAAACAGTACTCAAAGACAGGGAGAGCAAGCTCTACATTACTCTCTTGGCACTTTGGATGTGGGACATACAGCGAGATGTTTGCTGCTTTTACATTTGGCTGTTGGGAGATTTACAGCACAAAGATATCTATTTGATTTGAAGCAGTTCCGAGAAAGTCTAAACATAATCCTCACTTTTCCCTCCTGGCACTTTCCCTGTAGGGGATACCGCAAGACGTTTCTGTACATTGGGCACAGCGCTCTGCAGGGTGTTAGCAGAGAGTTTCCCGGGACAGTGAAACCCTATATCGGAGACACTGAGAAGAAGCCCCAATGTTCCCTCCAGGCACTTTCAGTGTGGGTGCCTTCTCCACGTGGTTCCTGGTTTCACTGCAGCTCTGAAGAGAATGTTAGCAAAGAGGTAATCGGGACAGTGCAAACAGTACTCAAAGACAGGGAGAGCAAGCTCTCTCTTGGCACTTTGGATGTGGGACATACAGCGAGATGTTTGCTGCTTTTACATTTGGCTGTTGGGAGATTTACAGCACAAAGATATCTAGTTGATTTGAAGCAGTTCCAAGAAAGTCTAAACATAATCCTCACTTTTCCCTCCTGGCACTTTCCCTGTAGGGGATACCGCAAGACGTTTCTGTATATTGGGCACAGCGCTCTGCAGGGTGTTAGCAGAGAGTTTCCCGGGACAGTGAAACCCTATGTCAGAGACACTGAGAAGAAGCCCCAATGTTCCCTCCAGGCACTTTCAGTGTGGGTGCCTTCTCCACGTGGTTCCTGGTTTCACTGCAGCTCTGAAGAGAATGTTAGCAAAGAGGTAATCGGGACAGTGCAAACAGTACTCAAAGACAGGGAGAGCAAGCTCTACATTACTCTCTTGGCACTTTGGATGTGGGACATACAGCGAGATGTTTGCTGCTTTTACATTTGGTTGTTGGGAGATTTACAGCACAAAGATATCTAGTTGATTTGAAGCAGTTCCGAGAAAGTCTAAGCATAATCCTCACTTTTCCCTCCTGGCACTTTCCCTGTAGGGGATACCGCAAGACGTTTCTGTATATTGGGCACAGCGCTCTGCAGGGTGTTAGCAGAGAGTTTCCCGGGACAGTGAAGACCTATGTCAGAGACACTGAGAAGAAGCCCCAATGTTCCTTCCAGGCACTTTCAGTGTGGGTGCCTTCTCCACGTGGTTCCTGGTTTCACTGCAGCTCTGAAGAGAATGTTAGCAAAGAGGTAATCGGGACAGTGCAAACAGTACTCAAAGACAGGGAGAGCAAGCTCTACATTACTCTCTTGGCACTTTGGATGTGGGACATACAGCGAGATGTTTGCTGCTTTTACATTTGGCTGTTGGGAGATTTACAGCACAAAGATATCTAGTTGATTTGAAGCAATTCTGAGAAAGTCTAAACATAATCCTCACTTTTCCCTCCTGGCACTTTCCCTGTAGGAGATACCGCAAGACGTTTCTGTATATTGGGCACAGCGCTCTGCAGGGTGTTAGCAGAGAGTTTCCCGGGACAGTGAAACCCTATGTCAGAGACACTGAGAAGAAGCCCCAATGTTCCCTCCAGGCACTTTCAGTGTGGGTGCCTTCTCCACGTGGTTCCTGGTTTCACTGCAGCTCTGAAGAGAATGTTAGCAAAGAGGTAATCGGGACAGTGCAAACAGTACTCAAAGACAGGGAGAGCAAGCTCTCTCTTGGCACTTTGGATGTGGGACATACAGCGAGATGTTTGCTGCTTTTACATTTGGCTGTTGGGAGATTTACAGCACAAAGATATCTAGTTGATTTGAAGCAATTCTGAGAAAGTCTAAACATAATCCTCACTTTTCCCTCCTGGCACTTTCCCTGTAGGAGATACCGCAAGACGTTTCTGTATATTGGGCACAGCGCTCTGCAGGGTGTTAGCAGAGAGTTTCCCGGGACAGTGAAACCCTATGTCAGAGACACTGAGAAGAAGCCCCAATGTTCCCTCCAGGCACTTTCAGTGTGGGTGCCTTCTCCACGTGGTTCCTGGTTTCACTGCAGCTCTGAAGAGAATGTTAGCAAAGAGGTAATCGGGACAGTGCAAACAGTACTCAAAGACAGGGAGAGCAAGCTCTACATTACTCTCTTGGCACTTTGGATGTGGGACATACAGCGAGATGTTTGCTGCTTTTACATTTGGTTGTTGGGAGATTTACAGCACAAAGATATCTAGTTGATTTGAAGCAGTTCCGAGAAAGTCTAAGCATAATCCTCACTTTTCCCTCCTGGCACTTTCCCTGTAGGGGATACCGCAAGACGTTTCTGTATATTGGGCACAGCGCTCTGCAGGGTGTTAGCAGAGAGTTTCCCGGGACAGTGAAAACCTATGTCAGAGACACTGAGAAGAAGCCCCAATGTTCCTTCCAGGCACTTTCAGTGTGGGTGCCTTCTCCACGTGGTTCCTGGTTTCACTGCAGCTCTGAAGAGAATGTTAGCAAAGAGGTAATCGGGACAGTGCAAACAGTACTCAAAGACAGGGAGAGCAAGCTCTACATTACTCTCTTGGCACTTTGGATGTGGGACATACAGCGAGATGTTTGCTGCTTTTACATTTGGCTGTTGGGAGATTTACAGCACAAAGATATCTAGTTGATTTGAAGCAATTCTGAGAAAGTCTAAACATAATCCTCACTTTTCCCTCCTGGCACTTTCCCTGTAGGAGATACCGCAAGACGTTTCTGTATATTGGGCACAGCGCTCTGCAGGGTGTTAGCAGAGAGTTTCCCGGGACAGTGAAACCCTATGTCAGAGACACTGAGAAGAAGCCCCAATGTTCCCTCCAGGCACTTTCAGTGTGGGTGCCTTCTCCACGTGGTTCCTGGTTTCACTGCAGCTCTGAAGAGAATGTTAGCAAAGAGGTAATCGGGACAGTGCAAACAGTACTCAAAGACAGGGAGAGCAAGCTCTCTCTTGGCACTTTGGATGTGGGACATACAGCGAGATGTTTGCTGCTTTTACATTTGGCTGTTGGGAGATTTACAGCACAAAGATATCTAGTTGATTTGAAGCAATTCTGAGAAAGTCTAAACATAATCCTCACTTTTCCCTCCTGGCACTTTCCCTGTAGGAGATACCGCAAGACGTTTCTGTATATTGGGCACAGCGCTCTGCAGGGTGTTAGCAGAGAGTTTCCCGGGACAGTGAAACCCTATGTCAGAGACACTGAGAAGAAGCCCCAATGTTCCCTCCAGGCACTTTCAGTGTGGGTGCCTTCTCCACGTGGTTCCTGGTTTCACTGCAGCTCTGAAGAGAATGTTAGCAAAGAGGTAATCGGGACAGTGCAAACAGTACTCAAAGACAGGGAGAGCAAGCTCTACATTACTCTCTTGGCACTTTGGATGTGGGACATACAGCGAGATGTTTGCTGCTTTTACATTTGGCTGTTGGGAGATTTACAGCACAAAGATATCTAGTTGATTTGAAGCAGTTCCGAGAAAGTCTAAACATAATCCTCACTTTTCCCTCCTGGCACTTTCCCTGTAGGGGATACCGCAAGACGTTTCTGTATATTGGGCACAGCGCTCTGCAGGGTGTTAGCAGAGAGTTTCCCGGGACAGTGAAACCCTATGTCAGAGACACTGAGAAGAAGCCCCAATGTTCCCTCCAGGCACTTTCAGTGTGGGTGCCTTCTCCACGTGGTTCCTGGTTTCACTGCAGCTCTGAAGAGAATGTTAGCAAAGAGGTAATCGGGACAGTGCAAACAGTACTCAAAGACAGGGAGAGCAAGCTCTACATTACTCTCTTGGCACTTTGGATGTGGGACATACAGCGAGATGTTTGCTGCTTTTACATTTGGCTGTTGGGAGATTTACAGCACAAAGATATCTAGTTGATTTGAAGCAGTTCCGAGAAAGTCTAAGCATAATCCTCACTTTTCCCTCCTGGCACTTTCCCTGTAGGGGATACCGCAAGACGTTTCTGTATATTGGGCACAGCGCTCTGCAGGGTGTTAGCAGAGAGTTTCCCGGGACAGTGAAACCCTATGTCAGAGACACTGAGAAGAAGCCCCAATGTTCCCTCCAGGCACTTTCAGTGTGGGTGCCTTCTCCACGTGGTTCCTGGTTTCACTGCAGCTCTGAAGAGAATGTTAGCAAAGAGGTAATCGGGACAGTGCAAACAGTACTCAAAGACAGGGAGAGCAAGCTCTACATTACTCTCTTGGCACTTTGGATGTGGGACATACAGCGAGATGTTTGCTGCTTTTACATTTGGCTGTTGGGAGATTTACAGCACAAAGATATCTAGTTGATTTGAAGCAATTCTGAGAAAGTCTAAACATAATCCTCACTTTTCCCTCCTGGCACTTTCCCTGTAGGAGATACCGCAAGACGTTTCTGTATATTGGGCACAGCGCTCTGCAGGGTGTTAGCAGAGAGTTTCCCGGGACAGTGAAACCCTATGTCAGAGACACTGAGAAGAAGCCCCAATGTTCCCTCCAGGCACTTTCAGTGTGGGTGCCTTCTCCACGTGGTTCCTGGTTTCACTGCAGCTCTGAAGAGAATGTTAGCAAAGAGGTAATCGGGACAGTGCAAACAGTACTCAAAGACAGGGAGAGCAAGCTCTACATTACTCTCTTGGCACTTTGGATGTGGGACATACAGCGAGATGTTTGCTGCTTTTACATTTGGCTGTTGGGAGATTTACAGCACAAAGATATCTATTTGATTTGAAGCAGTTCCGAGAAAGTCTAAACATAATCCTCACTTTTCCCTCCTGGCACTTTCCCTGTAGGGGATACCGCAAGACGTTTCTGTACATTGGGCACAGCGCTCTGCAGGGTGTTAGCAGAGAGTTTCCCGGGACAGTGAAACCCTATATCGGAGACACTGAGAAGAAGCCCCAATGTTCACTCCAGGCACTTTCAGTGTGGGTGCCTTCTCCACGTGGTTCCTGGTTTCACTGCAGCTCTGAAGAGAATGTTAGCAAAGAGGTAATCGGGACAGTGCAAACAGTACTCAAAGACAGGGAGAGCAAGCTCTCTCTTGGCACTTTGGATGTGGCACATACAGCGAGATGTTTGCTGCTTTTACATTTGGCTGTTGGGAGATTTACAGCACAAAGATATCTAGTTGATTTGAAGCAGTTCCGAGAAAGTCTAAACATAATCCTCACTATTCCCTCCTGGCACTTTCCCTGTAGGAGATACCGCAAGACGTTTCTGTATATTGGGCACAGCGCTCTGCAGGGTGTTAGCAGAGAGTTTCCCGGGACAGTGAAACCCTATGTCAGAGACACTGAGAAGAAGCCCCAATGTTCCCTCCAGGCACTTTCAGTGTGGGTGCCTTCTCCACGTGGTTCCTGGTTTCACTGCAGCTCTGAAGAGAATGTTAGCAAAGAGGTAATCGGGACAGTGCAAACAGTACTCAAAGACAGGGAGAGCAAGCTCTACATTACTCTCTTGGCACTTTGGATGTGGGACATACAGCGAGATGTTTGCTGCTTTTACATTTGGCTGTTGGGAGATTTACAGCACAAAGATATCTAGTTGATTTGAAGCAGTTCCGAGAAAGTCTAAACATAATCCTCACTTTTCCCTCCTGGCACTTTCCCTGTAGGAGATACCGCAAGACGTTTCTGTATATTGGGCACAGCGCTCTGCAGGGTGTTAGCAGAGAGTTTCCCGGGACAGTGAAACCCTATGTCAGAGACACTGAGAAGAAGCCCCAATGTTCCCTCCAGGCACTTTCAGTGTGGGTGCCTTCTCCACGTGGTTCCTGGTTTCACTGCAGCTCTGAAGAGAATGTTAGCAAAGAGGTAATCGGGACAGTGCAAACAGTACTCAAAGACAGGGAGAGCAAGCTCTACATTACTCTCTTGGCACTTTGGATGTGGGACATACAGCGAGATGTTTGCTGCTTTTACATTTGGCTGTTGGGAGATTTACAGCACAAAGATATCTAGTTGATTTGAAGCAGTTCCGAGAAAGTCTAAGCATAATCCTCACTTTTCCCTCCTGGCACTTTCCCTGTAGGGGATACCGCAAGACGTTTCTGTATATTGGGCACAGCGCTCTGCAGGGTGTTAGCAGAGAGTTTCCCGGGACAGTGAAACCCTATGTCAGAGACACTGAGAAGAAGCCCCAATGTTCCCTCCAGGCACTTTCAGTGTGGGTGCCTTCTCCACGTGGTTCCTGGTTTCACTGCAGCTCTGAAGAGAATGTTAGCAAAGAGGTAATCGGGACAGTGCAAACAGTACTCAAAGACAGGGAGAGCAAGCTCTACATTACTCTCTTGGCACTTTGGATGTGGGACATACAGCGAGATGTTTGCTGCTTTTACATTTGGCTGTTGGGAGATTTACAGCACAAAGATATCTAGTTGATTTGAAGCAATTCTGAGAAAGTCTAAACATAATCCTCACTTTTCCCTCCTGGCACTTTCCCTGTAGGAGATACCGCAAGACGTTTCTGTATATTGGGCACAGCGCTCTGCAGGGTGTTAGCAGAGAGTTTCCCGGGACAGTGAAACCCTATGTCAGAGACACTGAGAAGAAGCCCCAATGTTCCCTCCAGGCACTTTCAGTGTGGGTGCCTTCTCCACGTGGTTCCTGGTTTCACTGCAGCTCTGAAGAGAATGTTAGCAAAGAGGTAATCGGGACAGTGCAAACAGTACTCAAAGACAGGGAGAGCAAGCTCTACATTACTCTCTTGGCACTTTGGATGTGGGACATACAGCGAGATGTTTGCTGCTTTTACATTTGGCTGTTGGGAGATTTACAGCACAAAGATATCTATTTGATTTGAAGCAGTTCCGAGAAAGTCTAAACATAATCCTCACTTTTCCCTCCTGGCACTTTCCCTGTAGGGGATACCGCAAGACGTTTCTGTACATTGGGCACAGCGCTCTGCAGGGTGTTAGCAGAGAGTTTCCCGGGACAGTGAAACCCTATATCGGAGACACTGAGAAGAAGCCCCAATGTTCACTCCAGGCACTTTCAGTGTGGGTGCCTTCTCCACGTGGTTCCTGGTTTCACTGCAGCTCTGAAGAGAATGTTAGCAAAGAGGTAATCGGGACAGTGCAAACAGTACTCAAAGACAGGGAGAGCAAGCTCTCTCTTGGCACTTTGGATGTGGCACATACAGCGAGATGTTTGCTGCTTTTACATTTGGCTGTTGGGAGATTTACAGCACAAAGATATCTAGTTGATTTGAAGCAGTTCCGAGAAAGTCTAAGCATAATCCTCACTATTCCCTCCTGGCACTTTCCCTGTAGGAGATACCGCAAGACGTTTCTGTATATTGGGCACAGCGCTCTGCAGGGTGTTAGCAGAGAGTTTCCCGGGACAGTGAAACCCTATGTCAGAGACACTGAGAAGAAGCCCCAATGTTCCCTCCAGGCACTTTCAGTGTGGGTGCCTTCTCCACGTGGTTCCTGGTTTCACTGCAGCTCTGAAGAGAATGTTAGCAAAGAGGTAATCGGGACAGTGCAAACAGTACTCAAAGACAGGGAGAGCAAGCTCTACATTACTCTCTTGGCACTTTGGATGTGGGACATACAGCGAGATGTTTGCTGCTTTTACATTTGGCTGTTGGGAGATTTACAGCACAAAGATATCTAGTTGATTTGAAGCAGTTCCGAGAAAGTCTAAACATAATCCTCACTTTTCCCTCCTGGCACTTTCCCTGTAGGGGATACCGCAAGACGTTTCTGTATATTGGGCACAGCGCTCTGCAGGGTGTTAGCAGAGAGTTTCCCGGGACAGTGAAACCCTATGTCAAAGACACTGAGAAGAAGCCCCAATGTTCCCTCCAGGCACTTTCAGTGTGGGTGCCTTCTCCACGTGGTTCCTGGTTTCACTGCAGCTCTGAAGAGAATGTTAGCAAAGAGGTAATCGGGACAGTGCAAACAGTACTCAAAGACAGGGAGAGCAAGCTCTACATTACTCTCTTGGCACTTTGGATGTGGGACATACAGCGAGATGTTTGCTGCTTTTACATTTGGCTGTTGGGAGATTTACAGCACAAAGATATCTAGTTGATTTGAAGCAGTTCCGAGAAAGTCTAAACATAATCCTCACTTTTCCCTCCTGGCACTTTCCCTGTAGGGGATACCGCAAGACGTTTCTGTATATTGGGCACAGCGCTCTGCAGGGTGTTAGCAGAGAGTTTCCCGGGACAGTGAAACCCTATGTCAGAGACACTGAGAAGAAGCCCCAATGTTCCCTCCAGGCACTTTCAGTGTGGGTGCCTTCTCCACGTGGTTCCTGGTTTCACTGCAGCTCTGAAGAGAATGTTAGCAAAGAGGTAATCGGGACAGTGCAAACAGTACTCAAAGACAGGGAGAGCAAGCTCTACATTACTCTCTTGGCACTTTGGATGTGGGACATACAGCGAGATGTTTGCTGCTTTTACATTTGGCTGTTGGGAGATTTACAGCACAAAGATATCTAGTTGATTTGAAGCAGTTCCGAGAAAGTCTAAACATAATCCTCACTTTTCCCTCCTGGCACTTTCCCTGTAGGAGATACCGCAAGACGTTTCTGTATATTGGGCACAGCGCTCTGCAGGGTGTTAGCAGAGAGTTTCCCGGGACAGTGAAACCCTATGTCAGAGACACTGAGAAGAAGCCCCAATGTTCCCTCCAGGCACTTTCAGTGTGGGTGCCTTCTCCACGTGGTTCCTGGTTTCACTGCAGCTCTGAAGAGAATGTTAGCAAAGAGGTAATCGGGACAGTGCAAACAGTACTCAAAGACAGGGAGAGCAAGCTCTACATTACTCTCTTGGCACTTTGGATGTGGGACATACAGCGAGATGTTTGCTGCTTTTACATTTGGCTGTTGGGAGATTTACAGCACAAAGATATCTAGTTGATTTGAAGCAGTTCCGAGAAAGTCTAAGCATAATCCTCACTTTTCCCTCCTGGCACTTTCCCTGTAGGGGATACCGCAAGACGTTTCTGTATATTGGGCACAGCGCTCTGCAGGGTGTTAGCAGAGAGTTTCCCGGGACAGTGAAACCCTATGTCAGAGACACTGAGAAGAAGCCCCAATGTTCCCTCCAGGCACTTTCAGTGTGGGTGCCTTCTCCACGTGGTTCCTGGTTTCACTGCAGCTCTGAAGAGAATGTTAGCAAAGAGGTAATCGGGACAGTGCAAACAGTACTCAAAGACAGGGAGAGCAAGCTCTACATTACTCTCTTGGCACTTTGGATGTGGGACATACAGCGAGATGTTTGCTGCTTTTACATTTGGCTGTTGGGAGATTTACAGCACAAAGATATCTAGTTGATTTGAAGCAATTCTGAGAAAGTCTAAACATAATCCTCACTTTTCCCTCCTGGCACTTTCCCTGTAGGAGATACCGCAAGACGTTTCTGTATATTGGGCACAGCGCTCTGCAGGGTGTTAGCAGAGAGTTTCCCGGGACAGTGAAACCCTATGTCAGAGACACTGAGAAGAAGCCCCAATGTTCCCTCCAGGCACTTTCAGTGTGGGTGCCTTCTCCACGTGGTTCCTGGTTTCACTGCAGCTCTGAAGAGAATGTTAGCAAAGAGGTAATCGGGACAGTGCAAACAGTACTCAAAGACAGGGAGAGCAAGCTCTACATTACTCTCTTGGCACTTTGGATGTGGGACATACAGCGAGATGTTTGCTGCTTTTACATTTGGCTGTTGGGAGATTTACAGCACAAAGATATCTAGTTGATTTGAAGCAGTTCCGAGAAAGTCTAAACATAATCCTCACTTTTCCCTCCTGGCACTTTCCCTGTAGGGGATACCGCAAGACGTTTCTGTACATTGGGCACAGCGCTCTGCAGGGTGTTAGCAGAGAGTTTCCCGGGACAGTGAAACCCTATATCGGAGACACTGAGAAGAAGTCCCAATGTTCACTCCAGGCACTTTCAGTGTGGGTGCCTTCTCCACGTGGTTCCTGGTTTCACTGCAGCTCTGAAGAGAATGTTAGCAAAGAGGTAATCGGGACAGTGCAAACAGTACTCAAAGACAGGGAGAGCAAGCTCTCTCTTGGCACTTTGGATGTGGGACATACAGCGAGATGTTTGCTGCTTTTACATTTGGCTGTTGGGAGATTTACAGCACAAAGATATCTAGTTGATTTGAAGCAGTTCCGAGAAAGTCTAAACATAATCCTCACTATTCCCTCCTGGCACTTTCCCTGTAGGAGATACCGCAAGACGTTTCTGTATATTGGGCACAGCGCTCTGCAGGGTGTTAGCAGAGAGTTTCCCGGGACAGTGAAACCCTATGTCAGAGACACTGAGAAGAAGCCCCAATGTTCCCTCCAGGCACTTTCAGTGTGGGTGCCTTCTCCACGTGGTTCCTGGTTTCACTGCAGCTCTGAAGAGAATGTTAGCAAAGAGGTAATCGGGACAGTGCAAACAGTACTCAAAGACAGGGAGAGCAAGCTCTCTCTTGGCACTTTGGATGTGGGACATACAGCGAGATGTTTGCTGCTTTTACATTTGGCTGTTGGGAGATTTACAGCACAAAGATATCTAGTTGATTTGAAGCAGTTCCGAGAAAGTCTAAACATAATCCTCACTTTTCCCTCCTGGCACTTTCCCTGTAGGGGATACCGCAAGACGTTTCTGTACATTGGGCACAGCGCTCTGCAGGGTGTTAGCAGAGAGTTTCCCGGGACAGTGAAACCCTATATCGGAGACACTGAGAAGAAGCCCCAATGTTCACTCCAGGCACTTTCAGTGTGGGTGCCTTCTCCACGTGGTTCCTGGTTTCACTGCAGCTCTGAAGAGAATGTTAGCAAAGAGGTAATCGGGACAGTGCAAACAGTACTCAAAGACAGGGAGAGCAAGCTCTCTCTTGGCACTTTGGATGTGGGACATACAGCGAGATGTTTGCTGCTTTTACATTTGGCTGTTGGGAGATTTACAGCACAAAGATATCTAGTTGATTTGAAGCAGTTCCGAGAAAGTCTAAATATAATCCTCACTTTTCCCTCCTGGCACTTTCCCTGTAGGAGATACCGCAAGACGTTTCTGTATATTGGGCACAGCGCTCTGCAGGGTGTTAGCAGAGAGTTTCCCGGGACAGTGAAACCCTATGTCAGAGACACTGAGAAGAAGCCCCAATGTTCCCTCCAGGCACTTTCAGTGTGGGTGCCTTCTCCACGTGGTTCCTGGTTTCACTGCAGCTCTGAAGAGAATGTTAGCAAAGAGGTAATCGGGACAGTGCAAACAGTACTCAAAGACAGGGAGAGCAAGCTCTACATTACTCTCTTGGCACTTTGGATGTGGGACATACAGCGAGATGTTTGCTGCTTTTACATTTGGCTGTTGGGAGATTTACAGCACAAAGATATCTAGTTGATTTGAAGCAGTTCCGAGAAAGTCTAAGCATAATCCTCACTTTTCCCTCCTGGCACTTTCCCTGTAGGGGATACCGCAAGACGTTTCTGTATATTGGGCACAGCGCTCTGCAGGGTGTTAGCAGAGAGTTTCCCGGGACAGTGAAACCCTATGTCAGAGACACTGAGAAGAAGCCCCAATGTTCCCTCCAGGCACTTTCAGTGTGGGTGCCTTCTCCACGTGGTTCCTGGTTTCACTGCAGCTCTGAAGAGAATGTTAGCAAAGAGGTAATCGGGACAGTGCAAACAGTACTCAAAGACAGGGAGAGCAAGCTCTACATTACTCTCTTGGCACTTTGGATGTGGGACATACAGCGAGATGTTTGCTGCTTTTACATTTGGCTGTTGGGAGATTTACAGCACAAAGATATCTAGTTGATTTGAAGCAGTTCCGAGAAAGTCTAAACATAATCCTCACTTTTCCCTCCTGGCACTTTCCCTGTAGGAGATACCGCAAGACGTTTCTGTATATTGGGCACAGCGCTCTGCAGGGTGTTAGCAGAGAGTTTCCCGGGACAGTGAAACCCTATATCGGAGACACTGAGAAGAAGCCCCAATGTTCACTCCAGGCACTTTCAGTGTGGGTGCCTTCTCCACGTGGTTCCTGGTTTCACTGCAGCTCTGAAGAGAATGTTAGCAAAGAGGTAATCGGGACAGTGCAAACAGTACTCAAAGACAGGGAGAGCAAGCTCTCTCTTGGCACTTTGGATGTGGGACATACAGCGAGATGTTTGCTGCTTTTACATTTGGCTGTTGGGAGATTTACAGCACAAAGATATCTAGTTGATTTGAAGCAGTTCCGAGAAAGTCTAAACATAATCCTCACTTTTCCCTCCTGGCACTTTCCCTGTAGGAGATACCGCAAGACGTTTCTGTATATTGGGCACAGCGCTCTGCAGGGTGTTAGCAGAGAGTTTCCCGGGACAGTGAAACCCTATATCGGAGACACTGAGAAGAAGCCCCAATGTTCACTCCAGGCACTTTCAGTGTGGGTGCCTTCTCCACGTGGTTCCTGGTTTCACTGCAGCTCTGAAGAGAATGTTAGCAAAGAGGTAATCGGGACAGTGCAAACAGTACTCAAAGACAGGGAGAGCAAGCTCTCTCTTGGCACTTTGGATGTGGGACATACAGCGAGATGTTTGCTGCTTTTACATTTGGCTGTTGGGAGATTTACAGCACAAAGATATCTAGTTGATTTGAAGCAGTTCCGAGAAAGTCTAAACATAATCCTCACTTTTCCCTCCTGGCACTCTCCCTGTAGGAGATACCGCAAGACGTTTCTGTATATTGGGCACAGCGCTCTGCAGGGTGTTAGCAGAGAGTTTCCCGGGACAGTGAAACCCTATGTCAGAGACACTGAGAAGAAGCCCCAATGTTCCCTCCAGGCACTTTCAGTGTGGGTGCCTTCTCCACGTGGTTCCTGGTTTCACTGCAGCTCTGAAGAGAATGTTAGCAAAGAGGTAATCGGGACAGTGCAAACAGTACTCAAAGACAGGGAGAGCAAGCTCTACATTACTCTCTTGGCACTTTGGATGTGGGACATACAGCGAGATGTTTGCTGCTTTTACATTTGGCTGTTGGGAGATTTACAGCACAAAGATATCTAGTTGATTTGAAGCAGTTCCGAGAAAGTCTAAACATAATCCTCACTTTTCCCTCCTGGCACTTTCCCTGTAGGAGATACCGCAAGACGTTTCTGTACATTGGGCACAGCGCTCTGCAGGGTGTTAGCAGAGAGTTTCCCGGGACAGTGAAACCCTATATCGGAGACACTGAGAAGAAGCCCCAATGTTCCCTCCAGGCAATTTCAGTGTGGGTGCCTTCTCCACGTGGTTCCTGGTTTCACTGCAGCTCTGAAGAGAATGTTAGCAAAGAGGTAATCGGGACAGTGCAAACAGTACTCAAAGACAGGGAGAGCAAGCTCTCTCTTGGCACTTTGGATGTGGGACATACAGCGAGATGTTTGCTGCTTTTACATTTGGCTGTTGGGAGATTTACAGCACAAAGATATCTATTTGATTTGAAGCAGTTCCGAGAAAGTCTAAACATAATCCTCACTTTTCCCTCCTGGCACTTTCCCTGTAGGGGATACCGCAAGACGTTTCTGTACATTGGGCACAGCGCTCTGCAGGGTGTTAGCAGAGAGTTTCCCGGGACAGTGAAACCCTATATCGGAGACACTGAGAAGAAGCCCCAATGTTCACTCCAGGCACTTTCAGTGTGGGTGCCTTCTCCACGTGGTTCCTGGTTTCACTGCAGCTCTGAAGAGAATGTTAGCAAAGAGGTAATCGGGACAGTGCAAACAGTACTCAAAGACAGGGAGAGCAAGCTCTCTCTTGGCACTTTGGATGTGGGACATACAGCGAGATGTTTGCTGCTTTTACATTTGGCTGTTGGGAGATTTACAGCACAAAGATATCTAGTTGATTTGAAGCAGTTCCGAGAAAGTCTAAGCATAATCCTCACTTTTCCCTCCTGGCACTTTCACTGTAGGGGATACCGCAAGACGTTTCTGTATATTGGGCACAGCGCTCTGCAGGGTGTTAGCAGAGAGTTTCCCGGGACAGTGAAACCCTATGTCGGAGACACCGAGAAGAAGCCCCAATGTTCACTCCAGGCACTTTCAGTGTGGGTGCCTTCTCCACGTGGCTCCTGGTTTCACTGCAGCTCTGAAGAGAATGTTAGCAAAGAGGTAATCGGGACAGTGCAAACAGTACTCAAAGACAGGGAGAGCAAGCTCTACATTACTCTCTTGGCACTTTGGATGTGGGACATACAGCGAGATGTTTGCTGCTTTTACATTTGGCTGTTGGGAGATTTACAGCACAAAGATATCTAGTTGATTTGAAGCAGTTCCGAGAAAGTCTAAGCATAATCCTCACTTTTCCCTCCTGGCACTTTCCCTGTAGGGGATACCGCAAGACGTTTCTGTATATTGGGCACAGCGCTCTGCAGGGTGTTAGCAGAGAGTTTCCCGGGACAGTGAAACCCTATGTCAGAGACACTGAGAAGAAGCCCCAATGTTCCCTCCAGGCACTTTCAGTGTGGGTGCCTTCTCCACGTGGTTCCTGGTTTCACTGCAGCTCTGAAGAGAATGTTAGCAAAGAGGTAATCGGGACAGTGCAAACAGTACTCAAAGACAGGGAGAGCAAGCTCTCTCTTGGCACTTTGGATGTGGGACATACAGCGAGATGTTTGCTGCTTTTACATTTGGCTGTTGGGAGATTTACAGCACAAAGATATCTAGTTGATTTGAAGCAGTTCCGAGAAAGTCTAAACATAATCCTCACTTTTCCCTCCTGGCACTTTCCCTGTAGGAGATACCGCAAGACGTTTCTGTATATTGGGCACAGCGCTCTGCAGGGTGTTAGCAGAGAGTTTCCCGGGACAGTGAAACCCTATGTCAGAGACACTGAGAAGAAGCCCCAATGTTCCCTCCAGGCACTTTCAGTGTGGGTGCCTTCTCCACGTGGTTCCTGGTTTCACTGCAGCTCTGAAGAGAATGTTAGCAAAGAGGTAATCGGGACAGTGCAAACAGTACTCAAAGACAGGGAGAGCAAGCTCTACATTACTCTCTTGGCACTTTGGATGTGGGACATACAGCGAGATGTTTGCTGCTTTTACATTTGGCTGTTGGGAGATTTACAGCACAAAGATATCTAGTTGATTTGAAGCAGTTCCGAGAAAGTCTAAGCATAATCCTCACTTTTCCCTCCTGGCACTTTCCCTGTAGGGGATACCGCAAGACGTTTCTGTATATTGGGCACAGCGCTCTGCAGGGTGTTAGCAGAGAGTTTCCCGGGACAGTGAAACCCTATGTCAGAGACACTGAGAAGAAGCCCCAATGTTCCCTCCAGGCACTTTCAGTGTGGGTGCCTTCTCCACGTGGTTCCTGGTTTCACTGCAGCTCTGAAGAGAATGTTAGCAAAGAGGTAATCGGGACAGTGCAAACAGTACTCAAAGACAGGGAGAGCAAGCTCTCTCTTGGCACTTTGGATGTGGGACATACAGCGAGATGTTTGCTGCTTTTACATTTGGCTGTTGGGAGATTTACAGCACAAAGATATCTAGTTGATTTGAAGCAGTTCCGAGAAAGTCTAAACATAATCCTCACTTTTCCCTCCTGGCACTTTCCCTGTAGGAGATACCGCAAGACGTTTCTGTATATTGGGCACAGCGCTCTGCAGGGTGTTAGCAGAGAGTTTCCCGGGACAGTGAAACCCTATGTCAGAGACACTGAGAAGAAGCCCCAATGTTCCCTCCAGGCACTTTCAGTGTGGGTGCCTTCTCCACGTGGTTCCTGGTTTCACTGCAGCTCTGAAGAGAATGTTAGCAAAGAGGTAATCGGGACAGTGCAAACAGTACTCAAAGACAGGGAGAGCAAGCTCTACATTACTCTCTTGGCACTTTGGATGTGGGACATACAGCGAGATGTTTGCTGCTTTTACATTTGGCTGTTGGGAGATTTACAGCACAAAGATATCTAGTTGATTTGAAGCAGTTCCGAGAAAGTCTAAGCATAATCCTCACTTTTCCCTCCTGGCACTTTCCCTGTAGGGGATACCGCAAGACGTTTCTGTATATTGGGCACAGCGCTCTGCAGGGTGTTAGCAGAGAGTTTCCCGGGACAGTGAAACCCTATGTCAGAGACACTGAGAAGAAGCCCCAATGTTCCCTCCAGGCACTTTCAGTGTGGGTGCCTTCTCCACGTGGTTCCTGGTTTCACTGCAGCTCTGAAGAGAATGTTAGCAAAGAGGTAATCGGGACAGTGCAAACAGTACTCAAAGACAGGGAGAGCAAGCTCTCTCTTGGCACTTTGGATGTGGGACATACAGCGAGATGTTTGCTGCTTTTACATTTGGCTGTTGGGAGATTTACAGCACAAAGATATCTAGTTGATTTGAAGCAGTTCCGAGAAAGTCTAAACATAATCCTCACTTTTCCCTCCTGGCACTTTCCCTGTAGGAGATACCGCAAGACGTTTCTGTATATTGGGCACAGCGCTCTGCAGGGTGTTAGCAGAGAGTTTCCCGGGACAGTGAAACCCTATGTCAGAGACACTGAGAAGAAGCCCCAATGTTCCCTCCAGGCACTTTCAGTGTGGGTGCCTTCTCCACGTGGTTCCTGGTTTCACTGCAGCTCTGAAGAGAATGTTAGCAAAGAGGTAATCGGGACAGTGCAAACAGTACTCAAAGACAGGGAGAGCAAGCTCTACATTACTCTCTTGGCACTTTGGATGTGGGACATACAGCGAGATGTTTGCTGCTTTTACATTTGGCTGTTGGGAGATTTACAGCACAAAGATATCTAGTTGATTTGAAGCAGTTCCGAGAAAGTCTAAGCATAATCCTCACTTTTCCCTCCTGGCACTTTCCCTGTAGGGGATACCGCAAGACGTTTCTGTATATTGGGCACAGCGCTCTGCAGGGTGTTAGCAGAGAGTTTCCCGGGACAGTGAAACCCTATGTCGGAGACACTGAGAAGAAGCCCCAATGGTCCTTCCAGGCACTTTCAGTGTGGGTGCCTTCTCCACGTGGTTCCTGGTTTCACTGCAGCTCTGAAGAGAATGTTAGCAAAGAGGTAATCGGGACAGTGCAAACAGTACTCAAAGACAGGGAGAGCAAGCTCTACATTACTCTCTTGGCACTTTGGATGTGGGACATACAGCGAGATGTTTGCTGCTTTTACATTTGGCTGTTGGGAGATTTACAGCACAAAGATATCTAGTTGATTTGAAGCAGTTCCGAGAAAGTCTAAGCATAATCCTCACTTTTCCCTCCTGGCACTTTCCCTGTAGGGGATACCGCAAGACGTTTCTGTATATTGGGCACAGCGCTCTGCAGGGTGTTAGCAGAGAGTTTCCCGGGACAGTGAAACCCTATGTCAGAGACACTGAGAAGAAGCCCCAATGTTCCCTCCAGGCACTTTCAGTGTGGGTGCCTTCTCCACGTGGTTCCTGGTTTCACTGCAGCTCTGAAGAGAATGTTAGCAAAGAGGTAATCGGGACAGTGCAAACAGTACTCAAAGACAGGGAGAGCAAGCTCTCTCTTGGCACTTTGGATGTGGGACATACAGCGAGATGTTTGCTGCTTTTACATTTGGCTGTTGGGAGATTTACAGCACAAAGATATCTAGTTGATTTGAAGCAGTTCCGAGAAAGTCTAAGCATAATCCTCACTTTTCCCTCCTGGCACTTTCCCTGTAGGGGATACCGCAAGACGTTTCTGTATATTGGGCACAGCGCTCTGCAGGGTGTTAGCAGAGAGTTTCCCGGGACAGTGAAACCCTATGTCAGAGACACTGAGAAGAAGCCCCAATGTTCCCTCCAGGCACTTTCAGTGTGGGTGCCTTCTCCACGTGGTTCCTGGTTTCACTGCAGCTCTGAAGAGAATGTTAGCAAAGAGGTAATCGGGACAGTGCAAACAGTACTCAAAGACAGGGAGAGCAAGCTCTACATTACTCTCTTGGCACTTTGGATGTGGGACATACAGCGAGATGTTTGCTGCTTTTACATTTGGCTGTTGGGAGATTTACAGCACAAAGATATCTAGTTGATTTGAAGCAGTTCCGAGAAAGTCTAAACATAATCCTCACTTTTCCCTCCTGGCACTTTCCCTGTAGGGGATACCGCAAGACGTTACTGTACATTGGGCACAGCGCTCTGCAGGGTGTTAGCAGAGAGTTTCCCGGGACAGTGAAACCCTATATCGGAGACACTGAGAAGAAGCCCCAATGTTCCCTCCAGGCACTTTCAGTGTGGGTGCCTTCTCCACGTGGTTCCTGGTTTCACTGCAGCTCTGAAGAGAATGTTAGCAAAGAGGTAATCGGGACAGTGCAAACAGTACTCAAAGACAGGGAGAGCAAGCTCTACATTACTCTCTTGGCACTTTGGATGTGGGACATACAGCGAGATGTTTGCTGCTTTTACATTTGGCTGTTGGGAGATTTACAGCACAAAGATATCTAGTTGATTTGAAGCAGTTCCGAGAAAGTCTAAGCATAATCCTCACTTTTCCCTCCTGGCACTTTCCCTGTAGGGGATACCGCAAGACGTTTCTGTATATTGGGCACAGCGCTCTGCAGGGTGTTAGCAGAGAGTTTCCCGGGACAGTGAAACCCTATGTCAGAGACACTGAGAAGAAGCCCCAATGTTCACTCCAGGCACTTTCAGTGTGGGTGCCTTCTCCACGTGGTTCCTGGTTTCACTGCAGCTCTGAAGAGAATGTTAGCAAAGAGGTAATCGGGACAGTGCAAACAGTACTCAAAGACAGGGAGAGCAAGCTCTCTCTTGGCACTTTGGATGTGGGACATACAGCGAGATGTTTGCTGCTTTTACATTTGGCTGTTGGGAGATTTACAGCACAAAGATATCTAGTTGATTTGAAGCAGTTCCGAGAAAGTCTAAACATAATCCTCACTTTTCCCTCCTGGCACTTTCCCTGTAGGGGATACCGCAAGACGTTTCTGTACATTGGGCACAGCGCTCTGCAGGGTGTTAGCAGAGAGTTTCCCGGGACAGTGAAACCCTATATCGGAGACACTGAGAAGAAGCCCCAATGTTCACTCCAGGCACTTTCAGTGTGGGTGCCTTCTCCACGTGGTTCCTGGTTTCACTGCAGCTCTGAAGAGAATGTTAGCAAAGAGGTAATCGGGACAGTGCAAACAGTACTCAAAGACAGGGAGAGCAAGCTCTCTCTTGGCACTTTGGATGTGGGACATACAGCGAGATGTTTGCTGCTTTTACATTTGGCTGTTGGGAGATTTACAGCACAAAGATATCTAGTTGATTTGAAGCAGTTCCGAGAAAGTCTAAACATAATCCTCACTTTTCCCTCCTGGCACTTTCCCTGTAGGAGATACCGCAAGACGTTTCTGTATATTGGGCACAGCGCTCTGCAGGGTGTTAGCAGAGAGTTTCCCGGGACAGTGAAACCCTATGTCAGAGACACTGAGAAGAAGCCCCAATGTTCCCTCCAGGCACTTTCAGTGTGGGTGCCTTCTCCACGTGGTTCCTGGTTTCACTGCAGCTCTGAAGAGAATGTTAGCAAAGAGGTAATCGGGACAGTGCAAACAGTACTCAAAGACAGGGAGAGCAAGCTCTACATTACTCTCTTGGCACTTTGGATGTGGGACATACAGCGAGATGTTTGCTGCTTTTACATTTGGCTGTTGGGAGATTTACAGCACAAAGATATCTAGTTGATTTGAAGCAGTTCCGAGAAAGTCTAAGCATAATCCTCACTTTTCCCTCCTGGCACTTTCCCTGTAGGGGATACCGCAAGACGTTTCTGTATATTGGGCACAGCGCTCTGCAGGGTGTTAGCAGAGAGTTTCCCGGGACAGTGAAACCCTATGTCAGAGACACTGAGAAGAAGCCCCAATGTTCCCTCCAGGCACTTTCAGTGTGGGTGCCTTCTCCACGTGGTTCCTGGTTTCACTGCAGCTCTGAAGAGAATGTTAGCAAAGAGGTAATCGGGACAGTGCAAACAGTACTCAAAGACAGGGAGAGCAAGCTCTCTCTTGGCACTTTGGATGTGGGACATACAGCGAGATGTTTGCTGCTTTTACATTTGGCTGTTGGGAGATTTACAGCACAAAGATATCTAGTTGATTTGAAGCAGTTCCGAGAAAGTCTAAACATAATCCTCACTTTTCCCTCCTGGCACTTTCCCTGTAGGAGATACCGCAAGACGTTTCTGTATATTGGGCACAGCGCTCTGCAGGGTGTTAGCAGAGAGTTTCCCGGGACAGTGAAACCCTATGTCAGAGACACTGAGAAGAAGCCCCAATGTTCCCTCCAGGCAATTTCAGTGTGGGTGCCTTCTCCACGTGGTTCCTGGTTTCACTGCAGCTCTGAAGAGAATGTTAGCAAAGAGGTAATCGGGACAGTGCAAACAGTACTCAAAGACAGGGAGAGCAAGCTCTACATTACTCTCTTGGCACTTTGGATGTGGGACATACAGCGAGATGTTTGCTGCTTTTACATTTGGCTGTTGGGAGATTTACAGCACAAAGATATCTAGTTGATTTGAAGCAGTTCCGAGAAAGTCTAAACATAATCCTCACTTTTCCCTCCTGGCACTTTCCCTGTAGGGGATACCGCAAGACGTTACTGTACATTGGGCACAGCGCTCTGCAGGGTGTTAGCAGAGAGTTTCCCGGGACAGTGAAACCCTATATCGGAGACACTGAGAAGAAGCCCCAATGTTCACTCCAGGCACTTTCAGTGTGGGTGCCTTCTCCACGTGGTTACTGGTTTCACTGCAGCTCTGAAGAGAATGTTAGCAAAGAGGTAATCGGGACAGTGCAAACAGTACTCAAAGACAGGGAGAGCAAGCTCTCTCTTGGCACTTTGGATGTGGGACATACAGCGAGATGTTTGCTGCTTTTACATTTGGCTGTTGGGAGATTTACAGCACAAAGATATCTAGTTGATTTGAAGCAGTTCCGAGAAAGTCTAAGCATAATCCTCACTTTTCCCTCCTGGCACTTTCCCTGTAGAGGATACCGCAAGACGTTTCTGTATATTGGGCACAGCGCTCTGCAGGGTGTTAGCAGAGAGTTTCCCGGGACAGTGAAACCCTATGTCGGAGACACTGAGAAGAAGCCCCAATGTTCCCTCCAGGCACTTTCAGTGTGGGTGCCTTCTCCACGTGGTTCCTGGTTTCACTGCAGCTCTGAAGAGAATGTTAGCAAAGAGGTAATCGGGACAGTGCAAACAGTACTCAAAGACAGGGAGAGCAAGCTCTACATTACTCTCTTGGCACTTTGGATGTGGGACATACAGCGAGATGTTTGCTGCTTTTACATTTGGCTGTTGGGAGATTTACAGCACAAAGATATCTAGTTGATTTGAAGCAGTTCCGAGAAAGTCTAAACATAATCCTCACTTTTCCCTCCTGGCACTTTCCCTGTAGGAGATACCGCAAGACGTTTCTGTATATTGGGCACAGCGCTCTGCAGGGTGTTAGCAGAGAGTTTCCCGGGACAGTGAAACCCTATGTCAGAGACACTGAGAAGAAGCCCCAATGTTCCCTCCAGGCACTTTCAGTGTGGGTGCCTTCTCCACGTGGTTCCTGGTTTCACTGCAGCTCTGAAGAGAATGTTAGCAAAGAGGTAATCGGGACAGTGCAAACAGTACTCAAAGACAGGGAGAGCAAGCTCTCTCTTGGCACTTTGGATGTGGGACATACAGCGAGATGTTTGCTGCTTTTACATTTGGCTGTTGGGAGATTTACAGCACAAAGATATCTAGTTGATTTGAAGCAGTTCCGAGAAAGTCTAAACATAATCCTCACTTTTCCCTCCTGGCACTTTCCCTGTAGGGGATACCGCAAGACGTTTCTGTATATTGGGCACAGCGCTCTGCAGGGTGTTAGCAGAGAGTTTCCCGGGACAGTGAAACCCTATGTCAGAGACACTGAGAAGAAGCCCCAATGTTCCCTCCAGGCACTTTCAGTGTGGGTGCCTTCTCCACGTGGTTCCTGGTTTCACTGCAGCTCTGAAGAGAATGTTAGCAAAGAGGTAATCGGGACAGTGCAAACAGTACTCAAAGACAGGGAGAGCAAGCTCTCTCTTGGCACTTTGGATGTGGGACATACAGCGAGATGTTTGCTGCTTTTACATTTGGCTGTTGGGAGATTTACAGCACAAAGATATCTAGTTGATTTGAAGCAGTTCCGAGAAAGTCTAAACATAATCCTCACTTTTCCCTCCTGGCACTTTCCCTGTAGGGGATACCGCAAGACGTTTCTGTATATTGGGCACAGCGCTCTGCAGGGTGTTAGCAGAGAGTTTCCCGGGACAGTGAAACCCTATGTCAGAGACACTGAGAAGAAGCCCCAATGTTCCCTCCAGGCACTTTCAGTGTGGGTGCCTTCTCCACGTGGTTCCTGGTTTCACTGCAGCTCTGAAGAGAATGTTAGCAAAGAGGTAATCGGGACAGTGCAAACAGTACTCAAAGACAGGGAGAGCAAGCTCTACATTACTCTCTTGGCACTTTGGATGTGGGACATACAGCGAGATGTTTGCTGCTTTTACATTTGGCTGTTGGGAGATTTACAGCACAAAGATATCTAGTTGATTTGAAGCAGTTCCGAGAAAGTCTAAACATAATCCTCACTTTTCCCTCCTGGCACTTTCCCTGTAGGGGATACCGCAAGACGTTTCTGTACATTGGGCACAGCGCTCTGCAGGGTGTTAGCAGAGAGTTTCCCGGGACAGTGAAACCCTATATCGGAGACACTGAGAAGAAGCCCCAATGTTCCCTCCAGGCACTTTCAGTGTGGGTGCCTTCTCCACGTGGTTCCTGGTTTCACTGCAGCTCTGAAGAGAATGTTAGCAAAGAGGTAATCGGGACAGTGCAAACAGTACTCAAAGACAGGGAGAGCAAGCTCTCTCTTGGCACTTTGGATGTGGGACATACAGCGAGATGTTTGCTGCTTTTACATTTGGCTGTTGGGAGATTTACAGCACAAAGATATCTAGTTGATTTGAAGCAGTTCCGAGAAAGTCTAAGCATAATCCTCACTTTTCCCTCCTGGCACTTTCCCTGTAGGGGATACCGCAAGACGTTTCTGTATATTGGGCACAGCGCTCTGCAGGGTGTTAGCAGAGAGTTTCCCGGGACAGTGAAACCCTATGTCAGAGACACTGAGAAGAAGCCCCAATGTTCACTCCAGGCACTTTCAGTGTGGGTGCCTTCTCCACGTGGTTCCTGGTTTCACTGCAGCTCTGAAGAGAATGTTAGCAAAGAGGTAATCGGGACAGTGCAAACAGTACTCAAAGACAGGGAGAGCAAGCTCTCTCTTGGCACTTTGGATGTGGGACATACAGCGAGATGTTTGCTGCTTTTACATTTGGCTGTTGGGAGATTTACAGCACAAAGATATCTAGTTGATTTGAAGCAGTTCCGAGAAAGTCTAAGCATAATCCTCACTTTTCCCTCCTGGCACTTTCCCTGTAGGGGATACCGCAAGACGTTTCTGTATATTGGGCACAGCGCTCTGCAGGGTGTTAGCAGAGAGTTTCCCGGGACAGTGAAACCCTATGTCAGAGACACTGAGAAGAAGCCCCAATGTTCCCTCCAGGCACTTTCAGTGTGGGTGCCTTCTCCACGTGGTTCCTGGTTTCACTGCAGCTCTGAAGAGAATGTTAGCAAAGAGGTAATCGGGACAGTGCAAACAGTACTCAAAGACAGGGAGAGCAAGCTCTCTCTTGGCACTTTGGATGTGGGACATACAGCGAGATGTTTGCTGCTTTTACATTTGGCTGTTGGGAGATTTACAGCACAAAGATATCTAGTTGATTTGAAGCAGTTCCGAGAAAGTCTAAACATAATCCTCACTTTTCCCTCCTGGCACTTTCCCTGTAGGGGATACCGCAAGACGTTTCTGTACATTGGGCACAGCGCTCTGCAGGGTGTTAGCAGAGAGTTTCCCGGGACAGTGAAACCCTATATCGGAGACACTGAGAAGAAGCCCCAATGTTCACTCCAGGCACTTTCAGTGTGGGTGCCTTCTCCACGTGGTTCCTGGTTTCACTGCAGCTCTGAAGAGAATGTTAGCAAAGAGGTAATCGGGACAGTGCAAACAGTACTCAAAGACAGGGAGAGCAAGCTCTCTCTTGGCACTTTGGATGTGGGACATACAGCGAGATGTTTGCTGCTTTTACATTTGGCTGTTGGGAGATTTACAGCACAAAGATATCTAGTTGATTTGAAGCAGTTCCGAGAAAGTCTAAACATAATCCTCACTTTTCCCTCCTGGCACTTTCCCTGTAGGAGATACCGCAAGACGTTTCTGTATATTGGGCACAGCGCTCTGCAGGGTGTTAGCAGAGAGTTTCCCGGGACAGTGAAACCCTATGTCAGAGACACTGAGAAGAAGCCCCAATGTTCCCTCCAGGCACTTTCAGTGTGGGTGCCTTCTCCACGTGGTTCCTGGTTTCACTGCAGCTCTGAAGAGAATGTTAGCAAAGAGGTAATCGGGACAGTGCAAACAGTACTCAAAGACAGGGAGAGCAAGCTCTACATTACTCTCTTGGCACTTTGGATGTGGGACATACAGCGAGATGTTTGCTGCTTTTACATTTGGCTGTTGGGAGATTTACAGCACAAAGATATCTAGTTGATTTGAAGCAGTTCCGAGAAAGTCTAAGCATAATCCTCACTTTTCCCTCCTGGCACTTTCCCTGTAGGGGATACCGCAAGACGTTTCTGTATATTGGGCACAGCGCTCTGCAGGGTGTTAGCAGAGAGTTTCCCGGGACAGTGAAACCCTATGTCAGAGACACTGAGAAGAAGCCCCAATGTTCCCTCCAGGCACTTTCAGTGTGGGTGCCTTCTCCACGTGGTTCCTGGTTTCACTGCAGCTCTGAAGAGAATGTTAGCAAAGAGGTAATCGGGACAGTGCAAACAGTACTCAAAGACAGGGAGAGCAAGCTCTCTCTTGGCACTTTGGATGTGGGACATACAGCGAGATGTTTGCTGCTTTTACATTTGGCTGTTGGGAGATTTACAGCACAAAGATATCTAGTTGATTTGAAGCAGTTCCGAGAAAGTCTAAACATAATCCTCACTTTTCCCTCCTGGCACTTTCCCTGTAGGAGATACCGCAAGACGTTTCTGTATATTGGGCACAGCGCTCTGCAGGGTGTTAGCAGAGAGTTTCCCGGGACAGTGAAACCCTATGTCAGAGACACTGAGAAGAAGCCCCAATGTTCCCTCCAGGCAATTTCAGTGTGGGTGCCTTCTCCACGTGGTTCCTGGTTTCACTGCAGCTCTGAAGAGAATGTTAGCAAAGAGGTAATCGGGACAGTGCAAACAGTACTCAAAGACAGGGAGAGCAAGCTCTACATTACTCTCTTGGCACTTTGGATGTGGGACATACAGCGAGATGTTTGCTGCTTTTACATTTGGCTGTTGGGAGATTTACAGCACAAAGATATCTAGTTGATTTGAAGCAGTTCCGAGAAAGTCTAAACATAATCCTCACTTTTCCCTCCTGGCACTTTCCCTGTAGGGGATACCGCAAGACGTTACTGTACATTGGGCACAGCGCTCTGCAGGGTGTTAGCAGAGAGTTTCCCGGGACAGTGAAACCCTATATCGGAGACACTGAGAAGAAGCCCCAATGTTCACTCCAGGCACTTTCAGTGTGGGTGCCTTCTCCACGTGGTTACTGGTTTCACTGCAGCTCTGAAGAGAATGTTAGCAAAGAGGTAATCGGGACAGTGCAAACAGTACTCAAAGACAGGGAGAGCAAGCTCTCTCTTGGCACTTTGGATGTGGGACATACAGCGAGATGTTTGCTGCTTTTACATTTGGCTGTTGGGAGATTTACAGCACAAAGATATCTAGTTGATTTGAAGCAGTTCCGAGAAAGTCTAAGCATAATCCTCACTTTTCCCTCCTGGCACTTTCCCTGTAGAGGATACCGCAAGACGTTTCTGTATATTGGGCACAGCGCTCTGCAGGGTGTTAGCAGAGAGTTTCCCGGGACAGTGAAACCCTATGTCGGAGACACTGAGAAGAAGCCCCAATGTTCCCTCCAGGCACTTTCAGTGTGGGTGCCTTCTCCACGTGGTTCCTGGTTTCACTGCAGCTCTGAAGAGAATGTTAGCAAAGAGGTAATCGGGACAGTGCAAACAGTACTCAAAGACAGGGAGAGCAAGCTCTACATTACTCTCTTGGCACTTTGGATGTGGGACATACAGCGAGATGTTTGCTGCTTTTACATTTGGCTGTTGGGAGATTTACAGCACAAAGATATCTAGTTGATTTGAAGCAGTTCCGAGAAAGTCTAAACATAATCCTCACTTTTCCCTCCTGGCACTTTCCCTGTAGGAGATACCGCAAGACGTTTCTGTATATTGGGCACAGCGCTCTGCAGGGTGTTAGCAGAGAGTTTCCCGGGACAGTGAAACCCTATGTCAGAGACACTGAGAAGAAGCCCCAATGTTCCCTCCAGGCACTTTCAGTGTGGGTGCCTTCTCCACGTGGTTCCTGGTTTCACTGCAGCTCTGAAGAGAATGTTAGCAAAGAGGTAATCGGGACAGTGCAAACAGTACTCAAAGACAGGGAGAGCAAGCTCTCTCTTGGCACTTTGGATGTGGGACATACAGCGAGATGTTTGCTGCTTTTACATTTGGCTGTTGGGAGATTTACAGCACAAAGATATCTAGTTGATTTGAAGCAGTTCCGAGAAAGTCTAAACATAATCCTCACTTTTCCCTCCTGGCACTTTCCCTGTAGGGGATACCGCAAGACGTTTCTGTACATTGGGCACAGCGCTCTGCAGGGTGTTAGCAGAGAGTTTCCCGGGACAGTGAAACCCTATATCGGAGACACTGAGAAGAAGCCCCAATGTTCACTCCAGGCACTTTCAGTGTGGGTGCCTTCTCCACGTGGTTCCTGGTTTCACTGCAGCTCTGAAGAGAATGTTAGCAAAGAGGTAATCGGGACAGTGCAAACAGTACTCAAAGACAGGGAGAGCAAGCTCTACATTACTCTCTTGGCACTTTGGATGTGGGACATACAGCGAGATGTTTGCTGCTTTTACATTTGGCTGTTGGGAGATTTACAGCACAAAGATATCTAGTTGATTTGAAGCAGTTCCGAGAAAGTCTAAACATAATCCTCACTTTTCCCTCCTGGCACTTTCCCTGTAGGGGATACCGCAAGACGTTTCTGTACATTGGGCACAGCGCTCTGCAGGGTGTTAGCAGAGAGTTTCCCGGGACAGTGAAACCCTATGTCAGAGACACTGAGAAGAAGCCCCAATGTTCCCTCCAGGCACTTTCAGTGTGGGTGCCTTCTCCACGTGGTTCCTGGTTTCACTGCAGCTCTGAAGAGAATGTTAGCAAAGAGGTAATCGGAACAGTGCAAACAGTACTCAAAGACAGGGAGAGCAAGCTCTACATTACTCTCTTGGCACTTTGGATGTGGGACATACAGCGAGATGTTTGCTGCTTTTACATTTGGCTGTTGGGAGATTTACAGCACAAAGATATCTAGTTGATTTGAAGCAGTTCCGAGAAAGTCTAAGCATAATCCTCACTTTTCCCTCCTGGCACTTTCACTGTAGGGGATACCGCAAGACGTTTCTGTATATTGGGCACAGCGCTCTGCAGGGTGTTAGCAGAGAGTTTCCCGGGACAGTGAAACCCTATGTCAGAGACACTGAGAAGAAGCCCCAATGTTCCCTCCAGGCACTTTCAGTGTGGGTGCCTTCTCCACGTGGTTCCTGGTTTCACTGCAGCTCTGAAGAGAATGTTAGCAAAGAGGTAATCGGGACAGTGCAAACAGTACTCAAAGACAGGGAGAGCAAGCTCTCTCTTGGCACTTTGGATGTGGGACATACAGCGAGATGTTTGCTGCTTTTACATTTGGCTGTTGGGAGATTTACAGCACAAAGATATCTAGTTGATTTGAAGCAGTTCCGAGAAAGTCTAAACATAATCCTCACTTTTCCCTCCTGGCACTTTCCCTGTAGGAGATACCGCAAGACGTTTCTGTATATTGGGCACAGCGCTCTGCAGGGTGTTAGCAGAGAGTTTCCCGGGACAGTGAAACCCTATGTCAGAGACACTGAGAAGAAGCCCCAATGTTCCCTCCAGGCACTTTCAGTGTGGGTGCCTTCTCCACGTGGTTCCTGGTTTCACTGCAGCTCTGAAGAGAATGTTAGCAAAGAGGTAATCGGGACAGTGCAAACAGTACTCAAAGACAGGGAGAGCAAGCTCTACATTACTCTCTTGGCACTTTGGATGTGGGACATACAGCGAGATGTTTGCTGCTTTTACATTTGGCTGTTGGGAGATTTACAGCACAAAGATATCTAGTTGATTTGAAGCAGTTCCGAGAAAGTCTAAACATAATCCTCACTTTTCCCTCCTGGCACTTTCCCTGTAGGGGATACCGCAAGACGTTTCTGTACATTGGGCACAGCGCTCTGCAGGGTGTTAGCAGAGAGTTTCCCGGGACAGTGAAACCCTATATCGGAGACACTGAGAAGAAGCCCCAATGTTCACTCCAGGCACTTTCAGTGTGGGTGCCTTCTCCACGTGGTTCCTGGTTTCACTGCAGCTCTGAAGAGAATGTTAGCAAAGAGGTAATCGGGACAGTGCAAACAGTACTCAAAGACAGGGAGAGCAAGCTCTCTCTTGGCACTTTGGATGTGGGACATACAGCGAGATGTTTGCTGCTTTTACATTTGGCTGTTGGGAGATTTACAGCACAAAGATATCTAGTTGATTTGAAGCAGTTCCGAGAAAGTCTAAACATAATCCTCACTTTTCCCTCCTGGCACTTTCCCTGTAGGAGATACCGCAAGACGTTTCTGTATATTGGGCACAGCGCTCTGCAGGGTGTTAGCAGAGAGTTTCCCGGGACAGTGAAACCCTATGTCAGAGACACTGAGAAGAAGCCCCAATGTTCCCTCCAGGCACTTTCAGTGTGGGTGCCTTCTCCACGTGGTTCCTGGTTTCACTGCAGCTCTGAAGAGAATGTTAGCAAAGAGGTAATCGGGACAGTGCAAACAGTACTCAAAGACAGGGAGAGCAAGCTCTACATTACTCTCTTGGCACTTTGGATGTGGGACATACAGCGAGATGTTTGCTGCTTTTACATTTGGCTGTTGGGAGATTTACAGCACAAAGATATCTAGTTGATTTGAAGCAGTTCCGAGAAAGTCTAAGCATAATCCTCACTTTTCCCTCCTGGCACTTTCCCTGTAGGGGATACCGCAAGGCGTTTCTGTATATTGGGCACAGCGCTCTGCAGGGTGTTAGCAGAGAGTTTCCCGGGACAGTGAAACCCTATGTCAGAGACACTGAGAAGAAGCCCCAATGTTCCCTCCAGGCACTTTCAGTGTGGGTGCCTTCTCCACGTGGTTCCTGGTTTCACTGCAGCTCTGAAGAGAATGTTAGCAAAGAGGTAATCGGGACAGTACAAACAGTACTCAAAGACAGGGAGAGCAAGCTCTCTCTTGGCACTTTGGATGTGGGACATACAGCGAGATGTTTGCTGCTTTTACATTTGGCTGTTGGGAGATTTACAGCACAAAGATATCTAGTTGATTTGAAGCAGTTCCGAGAAAGTCTAAACATAATCCTCACTTTTCCCTCCTGGCACTTTCCCTGTAGGAGATACCGCAAGACGTTTCTGTATATTGGGCACAGCGCTCTGCAGGGTGTTAGCAGAGAGTTTCCCGGGACAGTGAAACCCTATGTCAGAGACACTGAGAAGAAGCCCCAATGTTCCCTCCAGGCACTTTCAGTGTGGGTGCCTTCTCCACGTGGTTCCTGGTTTCACTGCAGCTCTGAAGAGAATGTTAGCAAAGAGGTCATCGGGACAGTGCAAACAGTACTCAAAGACAGGGAGAGCAAGCTCTACATTACTCTCTTGGCACTTTGGATGTGGGACATACAGCGAGATGTTTGCTGCTTTTACATTTGGCTGTTGGGAGATTTACAGCACAAAGATATCTAGTTGATTTGAAGCAGTTCCGAGAAAGTCTAAGCATAATCCTCACTTTTCCCTCCTGGCACTTTCCCTGTAGGGGATACCGCAAGACGTTTCTGTATATTGGGCACAGCGCTCTGCAGGGTGTTAGCAGAGAGTTTCCCGGGACAGTGAAACCCTATGTCAGAGACACTGAGAAGAAGCCCCAATGTTCCCTCCAGGCACTTTCAGTGTGGGTGCCTTCTCCACGTGGTTCCTGGTTTCACTGCAGCTCTGAAGAGAATGTTAGCAAAGAGGTAATCGGGACAGTACAAACAGTACTCAAAGACAGGGAGAGCAAGCTCTCTCTTGGCACTTTGGATGTGGGACATACAGCGAGATGTTTGCTGCTTTTACATTTGGCTGTTGGGAGATTTACAGCACAAAGATATCTAGTTGATTTGAAGCAGTTCCGAGAAAGTCTAAACATAATCCTCACTTTTCCCTCCTGGCACTTTCCCTGTAGGAGATACCGCAAGACGTTTCTGTATATTGGGCACAGCGCTCTGCAGGGTGTTAGCAGAGAGTTTCCCGGGACAGTGAAACCCTATGTCAGAGACACTGAGAAGAAGCCCCAATGTTCCCTCCAGGCACTTTCAGTGTGGGTGCCTTCTCCACGTGGTTCCTGGTTTCACTGCAGCTCTGAAGAGAATGTTAGCAAAGAGGTAATCGGGACAGTGCAAACAGTACTCAAAGACAGGGAGAGCAAGTTCTACATTACTCTCTTGGCACTTTGGATGTGGGACATACAGCGAGATGTTTGCTGCTTTTACATTTGGCTGTTGGGAGATTTACAGCACAAAGATATCTAGTTGATTTGAAGCAGTTCCGAGAAAGTCTAAACATAATCCTCACTTTTCCCTCCTGGCACTTTCCCTGTAGGAGATACCGCAAGACGTTTCTGTATATTGGGCACAGCGCTCTGCAGGGTGTTAGCAGAGAGTTTCCCGGGACAGTGAAACCCTATGTCAGAGACACTGAGAAGAAGCCCCAATGTTCCCTCCAGGCACTTTCAGTGTGGGTGCCTTCTCTACGTGGTTCCTGGTTTCACTGCAGCTCTGAAGAGAATGTTAGCAAAGAGGTAATCGGGACAGTACAAACAGTACTCAAAGACAGGGAGAGCAAGCTCTCTCTTGGCACTTTGGATGTGGGACATACAGCGAGATGTTTGCTGCTTTTACATTTGGCTGTTGGGAGATTTACAGCACAAAGATATCTAGTTGATTTGAAGCAGTTCCGAGAAAGTCTAAACATAATCCTCACTTTTCCCTCCTGGCACTTTCCCTGTAGGAGATACCGCAAGACGTTTCTGTATATTGGGCACAGCGCTCTGCAGGGTGTTAGCAGAGAGTTTCCCGGGACAGTGAAACCCTATGTCAGAGACACTGAGAAGAAGCCCCAATGTTCCCTCCAGGCACTTTCAGTGTGGGTGCCTTCTCCACGTGGTTCCTGGTTTCACTGCAGCTCTGAAGAGAATGTTAGCAAAGAGGTAATCGGGACAGTGCAAACAGTACTCAAAGACAGGGAGAGCAAGCTCTACATTACTCTCTTGGCACTTTGGATGTGGGACATACAGCGAGATGTTTGCTGCTTTTACATTTGGCTGTTGGGAGATTTACAGCACAAAGATATCTAGTTGATTTGAAGCAGTTCCGAGAAAGTCTAAACATAATCCTCACTTTTCCCTCCTGGCACTTTCCCTGTAGGGGATACCGCAAGGCGTTTCTGTATATTGGGCACAGCGCTCTGCAGGGTGTTAGCAGAGAGTTTCCCGGGACAGTGAAACCCTATGTCAGAGACACTGAGAAGAAGCCCCAATGTTCCCTCCAGGCACTTTCAGTGTGGGTGCCTTCTCCACGTGGTTCCTGGTTTCACTGCAGCTCTGAAGAGAATGTTAGCAAAGAGGTAATCGGGACAGTGCAAACAGTACTCAAAGACAGGGAGAGCAAGCTCTACATTACTCTCTTGGCACTTTGGATGTGGGACATACAGCGAGATGTTTGCTGCTTTTACATTTGGCTGTTGGGAGATTTACAGCACAAAGATATCTAGTTGATTTGAAGCAGTTCCGAGAAAGTCTAAACATAATCCTCACTTTTCCCTCCTGGCACTTTCCCTGTAGGGGATACCGCAAGACGTTTCTGTACATTGGGCACAGCGCTCTGCAGGGTGTTAGCAGAGAGTTTCCCGGGACAGTGAAACCCTATATCGGAGACACTGAGAAGAAGCCCCAATGTTCCCTCCAGGCACTTTCAGTGTGGGTGCCTTCTCCACGTGGTTCCTGGTTTCACTGCAGCTCTGAAGAGAATGTTAGCAAAGAGGTAATCGGGACAGTGCAAACAGTACTCAAAGACAGGGAGAGCAAGCTCTACATTACTCTCTTGGCACTTTGGATGTGGGACATACAGCGAGATGTTTGCTGCTTTTACATTTGGCTGTTGGGAGATTTACAGCACAAAGATATCTAGTTGATTTGAAGCAGTTCCGAGAAAGTCTAAGCATAATCCTCACTTTTCCCTCCTGGCACTTTCCCTGTAGGGGATACCGCAAGGCGTTTCTGTATATTGGGCACAGCGCTCTGCAGGGTGTTAGCAGAGAGTTTCCCGGGACAGTGAAACCCTATGTCAGAGACACTGAGAAGAAGCCCCAATGTTCCCTCCAGGCACTTTCAGTGTGGGTGCCTTCTCCACGTGGTTCCTGGTTTCACTGCAGCTCTGAAGAGAATGTTAGCAAAGAGGTAATCGGGACAGTGCAAACAGTACTCAAAGACAGGGAGAGCAAGCTCTCTCTTGGCACTTTGGATGTGGGACATACAGCGAGATGTTTGCTGCTTTTACATTTGGCTGTTGGGAGATTTACAGCACAAAGATATCTAGTTGATTTGAAGCAGTTCCGAGAAAGTCTAAACATAATCCTCACTTTTCCCTCCTGGCACTTTCCCTGTAGGGGATACCGCAAGACGTTTCTGTATATTGGGCACTACGCTCTGCAGGGTGTTAGCAGAGAGTTTCCCAGGACAGTGAAACCCTATGTCAGAGACACTGAGAAGAAGCCCCAATGTTCCCTCCAGGCACTTTCAGTGTGGGTGCCTTCTCCACGTGGTTCCTGGTTTCACTGCAGCTCTGAAGAGAATGTTAGCAAAGAGGTAATCGGGACAGTGCAAACAGTACTCAAAGACAGGGAGAGCAAGCTCTCTCTTGGCACTTTGGATGTGGGACATACAGCGAGATGTTTGCTGCTTTTACATTTGGCTGTTGGGAGATTTACAGCACAAAGATATCTAGTTGATTTGAAGCAGTTCCGAGAAAGTCTAAACATAATCCTCACTTTTCCCTCCTGGCACTTTCCCTGTAGGAGATACCGCAAGACGTTTCTGTATATTGGGCACAGCGCTCTGCAGGGTGTTAGCAGAGAGTTTCCCGGGACAGTGAAACCCTATGTCAGAGACACTGAGAAGAAGCCCCAATGTTCCCTCCAGGCACTTTCAGTGTGGGTGCCTTCTCCACGTGGTTCCTGGTTTCACTGCAGCTCTGAAGAGAATGTTAGCAAAGAGGTAATCGGGACAGTGCAAACAGTACTCAAAGACAGGGAGAGCAAGCTCTACATTACTCTCTTGGCACTTTGGATGTGGGACATACAGCGAGATGTTTGCTGCTTTTACATTTGGCTGTTGGGAGATTTACAGCACAAAGATATCTAGTTGATTTGAAGCAGTTCCGAGAAAGTCTAAACATAATCCTCACTTTTCCCTCCTGGCACTTTCCCTGTAGGAGATACCGCAAGACGTTTCTGTATATTGGGCACAGCGCTCTGCAGGGTGTTAGCAGAGAGTTTCCCGGGACAGTGAAACCCTATGTCAGAGACACTGAGAAGAAGCCCCAATGTTCCCTCCAGGCACTTTCAGTGTGGGTGCCTTCTCCACGTGGTTCCTGGTTTCACTGCAGCTCTGAAGAGAATGTTAGCAAAGAGGTAATCGGGACAGTGCAAACAGTACTCAAAGACAGGGAGAGCAAGCTCTACATTACTCTCTTGGCACTTTGGATGTGGGACATACAGCGAGATGTTTGCTGCTTTTACATTTGGCTGTTGGGAGATTTACAGCACAAAGATATCTAGTTGATTTGAAGCAGTTCCGAGAAAGTCTAAACATAATCCTCACTTTTCCCTCCTGGCACTTTCCCTGTAGGGGATACCGCAAGACGTTTCTGTACATTGGGCACAGCGCTCTGCAGGGTGTTAGCAGAGAGTTTCCCGGGACAGTGAAACCCTATATCGGAGACACTGAGAAGAAGCCCCAATGTTCCCTCCAGGCACTTTCAGTGTGGGTGCCTTCTCCACGTGGTTCCTGGTTTCACTGCAGCTCTGAAGAGAATGTTAGCAAAGAGGTAATCGGGACAGTGCAAACAGTACTCAAAGACAGGGAGAGCAAGCTCTACATTACTCTCTTGGCACTTTGGATGTGGGACATACAGCGAGATGTTTGCTGCTTTTACATTTGGCTGTTGGGAGATTTACAGCACAAAGATATCTAGTTGATTTGAAGCAGTTCCGAGAAAGTCTAAGAATAATCCTCACTTTTCCCTCCTGGCACTTTCCCTGTAGGGGATACCGCAAGGCGTTTCTGTATATTGGGCACAGCGCTCTGCAGGGTGTTAGCAGAGAGTTTCCCGGGACAGTGAAACCCTATGTCAGAGACACTGAGAAGAAGCCCCAATGTTCCCTCCAGGCACTTTCAGTGTGGGTGCCTTCTCCACGTGGTTCCTGGTTTCACTGCAGCTCTGAAGAGAATGTTAGCAAAGAGGTAATCGGGACAGTGCAAACAGTACTCAAAGACAGGGAGAGCAAGCTCTACATTACTCTCTTGGCACTTTGGATGTGGGACATACAGCGAGATGTTTGCTGCTTTTACATTTGGCTGTTGGGAGATTTACAGCACAAAGATATCTAGTTGATTTGAAGCAGTTCCGAGAAAGTCTAAACATAATCCTCACTTTTCCCTCCTGGCACTTTCCCTGTAGGGGATACCGCAAGACGTTTCTGTATATTGGGCACTACGCTCTGCAGGGTGTTAGCAGAGAGTTTCCCAGGACAGTGAAACCCTATGTCAGAGACACTGAGAAGAAGCCCCAATGTTCCCTCCAGGCACTTTCAGTGTGGGTGCCTTCTCCACGTGGTTCCTGGTTTCACTGCAGCTCTGAAGAGAATGTTAGCAAAGAGGTAATCGGGACAGTGCAAACAGTACTCAAAGACAGGGAGAGCAAGCTCTCTCTTGGCACTTTGGATGTGGGACATACAGCGAGATGTTTGCTGCTTTTACATTTGGCTGTTGGGAGATTTACAGCACAAAGATATCTAGTTGATTTGAAGCAGTTCCGAGAAAGTCTAAACATAATCCTCACTTTTCCCTCCTGGCACTTTCCCTGTAGGAGATACCGCAAGACGTTTCTGTATATTGGGCACAGCGCTCTGCAGGGTGTTAGCAGAGAGTTTCCCGGGACAGTGAAACCCTATGTCAGAGACACTGAGAAGAAGCCCCAATGTTCCCTCCAGGCACTTTCAGTGTGGGTGCCTTCTCCACGTGGTTCCTGGTTTCACTGCAGCCGGAGTGTGCCCACTGCCCCAGGTGTGTGGGGCTACGCAAGAGGTTCCCGAAGAGCTTTAGAACAAGGCATAGTTTTCCCTGCTGGCTCTTTAGGCGTGGGACCAACCTCCAGACATATGGCCATTTTTGGGCCTGGCATGGCGCCAAGTGGGAAAGGGTGGTTTTGAGGCTGAAGAGAGCAGGAAAGCTTGCAGCCCCCAGGTGTGTGGGGCTACGCAAGCGGTTCCCAAAGAGCTTTAGAACAAGGCATAGTTTTCCCTGCTGGCACTTTGGGCGTGGGACCAAACTCCAGACATATGGCCATTTTTGGGCCTGGCGTGGCGCCATGTGGGAAAGGGTGGTTTTGAGGCTGAAGAGAGCAGGAAAGCCTGCAGCCCCCAGGTCTGTGGGGCTACGCAAGCGGTTCCCAAAGAGCTTTAGAACAAGGCATAGTTTTCCCTGCTGGCTCTTTGGGCGTGGGACCATTCTCCAGACATATGGCCATTTTTGGGCCTGGCGCAGCGCCAAGTGGGAAAGGGTGGTTTTGAGTCTGAAAGCGCGAGAAAAGCCTGCAGCCCCCAGTTTGTGTGGGGCTACGCAAGCGGTTCCCAAAGAGCTTTAGAACAAGGCATAGTTTTCCCTGCTGGCTCTTTGGGCGTCGGACCAGTCTCCAGACATATGGCCATTTTTGTGCCTGGAGCGACGCAAAGTGGGAAAGGGTGGTTTTGAGGCTGAAGGCAGCAGGAAAGCCTGCAGCCCCCAGGTGTGTGGGGCTATGCAAGCGGTTCCCAAAGAGCTTTAGAACAAGGCATAGTTTTCCCTGCTGGCTCTTTGGGCGTGGGACCAGTCTCCAGATATATGGCCATTTTTGTGCCTGGCGCAGCGCCAAGTGGGAAAGGGTTGTTTTGAGTCTGAAGAGAGCAGGAAAGCCTGCAGCCCCCAGGTGTGTGGGGCTACGCAAGCGGTTCCCAAAGAGCTTTAGAACAAGGCATAGTTTTCCCTGCTGGCACTTTGGGCGTGGGACCAGTCTCCAGACATATGGCCATTTTTGGGCCTGGCGTGGTGCCAAGTGGGAAAGGGTGGTTTTGAGGCTGAAGGCAGCAGGAAAGCCTGCAGCCCCCAGGTGTGTGGGGCTATGCAAGCGGTTCCCAAAGAGCTTTAGAACAAGGCATAGTTTTCCCTGCTGGCTCTTTGGGCGTGGGACCAGTCTCCAGACATATGGCCATTTTTGGGCCTGGCGTGGTGCCAAGTGGGAAAGGGTTGTTTTGAGTCTGAAGGCAGCAGGAAAGCCTGCAGCCCCCAGGTGTGTGGGGCTACGCAAGCGGTTCCCAAAGAGCTTTAGAACAAGGCATAGTTTTCCCTGCTGGCTCTTTGGGCGTGGGACCAATCTTCAGACATATGGCCATTTTTGGGCCTGGCGGGGCGCCAATGGCGAAAGGTTTCTTTTGAGGCTGAAGGCAGCAGGAAAGCCTGCAGCCCCCAGGTGTGTGGGGCTACGCAAGCGGTTCCCAAAGAGCTTTAGAACAGGGCATAGTTTTCCCTGCTTGCTCTTTGGGCGTGGGACCAATCTCCAGACATATGGCCATTTTTGGGCCTGGCGTGGCGCCATGTGGGAAAGGGTGGTTTTGAGGCTGAAGGCAGCAGGAAAGCCTGCAGCCCCCAGGTCTGTGGGGCTACGCAAGCGGTTCCCAAAGAGCTTTAGAACAAGGCATATTTTTCCCTGCTGGCTCTTTGGGCGTGGGACCATTCTCCAGACATATGGCCATTTTTGGGCCTGGCGCAGCGCCAAGTGGGAAAGGGTGGTTTTGAGGCTGAAGGCAGCAGGAAAGCCTGCAGCCCCCAGGTGTGTGGGGCTACGCAAGCGGTTCCCAAAGAGCTTTAGAACAAGGCATAGTTTTCCCTGCTGGCTCTTTGGGCGTGGGACCAATCTTCAGACAAATGGCCATTTTTGTGCCTGGCGTGACGCCATGTGGAAAAGGGTTGTTTTGAGGCTGAAGGCAGCAGGAAAGCCTGCAGCCCCCAGGTGTGTGGGGCTACGCAAGCGGTTCCAAAGAGCTTTAGAACAAGACATAGTTTTCCCTGCTGGCTCTTTGGGCGTGCGACCAACCTCCTGACATATGCCCATTTTTTGTGCCTGGCGCAGCGCCAAGTGGGAAAGGGTGGTTTTGAGGTTGAAGGCAGCAGGAAAGCCTGCAGCCCCCAGGTGTGTGGGGCTATGCAAGCGGTTCCCAAAGAGCTTTAGAACAAGGCATAGTTTTCCCTGCTGGCTCTTTGGGCGTGGGACCAGTCTCCAGACATATGGCCATTTTTGTGCCTGGCGTGACGCCATGTGGGAAAGGGTGGTTTTGAGGCTGAAGGCAGCAGGAAAGCCTGCAGCCCCCAGGTGTGTGGGGCTACGCAAGCGGTTCCCAAAGAGCTTTAGAACAAGGCATAATTTTCCCTGCTGCCTCTTTGGGCGTGGAACCAATCTCCAGATATATGGCCATTTTTGTGCCTGGCACGGCGCCATGTGGGAAAGGGTGGTTTTGAGGCTGAAGGCAGCAGGAAAGCCTGCAGCCCCCAGGTGTGTGGGGCTACGCAAGCGGTTCCCAAAGAGCTTTAGAACAAGGCATAGTTTTTCCTGCTGGCTGTTTCGGAAAGGGACCAGTCTCCAGATATATGGCCAATTTGGGCCTGGAGAGGCACCAAGTGGGAAAGGGTGGTTTTGAGGCTGAAGTCAGCAGGAAAGCCTGCAGCCCCCAGGTCTGTGGGGCTACGCAAGCGGTTCCCAAAGAGCTTTAGAACAGGGCATAGTTTTCCCTGCTTGCTCTTTGGGCGTGGGACCAATCTCCAGACATATGGCCATTTTTGTGCCTGGCGTGGCACCATGTGGAAAAGGGTGGTTTTGAGGCTGAAGGCAGCAGGAAAGCCTGCAGCCCCCAGGTCTGTGGGGCTACGCAAGCGGTTCCCAAAGAGCTTTAGAACAAGGCATAGTTTTCCCTGCTGGCTCTTTGGGCGTGGGACAAGCTCCAGACATATGGCCATTTTTGGGCCTGGCGCAGCGCCAAGTGGGAAAGGGTGGTTTTGAGGCTGAAGGCAGCAGGAAAGCCTGCAGCCCCCAGGTGTGTGGGGCTACGCAAGCGGTTCCCAAAGAGCTTTAGAACAAGGCATAATTTTCCCTGCTGCCTCTTTGGGCGTGGAACCAATCTCCAGATATATGGCCATTTTTGTGCCTGGCACGGCGCCATGTGGGAAAGGGTGGTTTTGAGGCTGAAGGCAGCAGGAAAGCCTGCAGCCCCCAGGTGTGTGGGGCTACGCAAGTGGTTCCCAAAGAGCTTTAGAACAAGGCATAGTTTTCCCTGCTGGCTGTTTCGGAAAGGGACCAGTCTCCAGATATATGGCCAATTTGGGCCTGGAGAGGCACCAAGTGGGAAAGGGTGGTTTTGAGGCTGAAGTCAGCAGGAAAGCCTGCAGCCCCCAGGTCTGTGGGGCTACGCAAGCGGTTCCCAAAGAGCTTTAGAACAGGGCATAGTTTTCCCTGCTTGCTCTTTGGGCGTGGGACCAATCTCCAGACATATGGCCATTTTTGTGCCTGGCGTGGCACCATGTGGAAAAGGGTGGTTTTGAGGCTGAAGGCAGCAGGAAAGCCTGCAGCCCCCAGGTGTGTGGGGCTACGCAAGCGGTTCCCAAAGAGCTTTAGAACAAGGCATAGTTTTCCCTGCTGGCTCTTTGGGCGTGGGACCAGTCTCCAGACATATGGCCATTTTTGGGCCTGGCGCAGCGCCAAGTGGGAAAGGGTGGTTTTGAGGCTGAAGGCAGCAGGAAAGCCTGCAGCCCCCAGGTGTGTGGGGCTACGCAAGCAGTTCCCTAAGAGCTTTAGAACAAGGCATAGTTTTCCCTGCTGGCTCTTTGGGCATGGGACTAGTCTCCAGACATATGGCCATTTTTGGGCCTGGCGCGGGGTCAAGTGGGAAAGGGTGGTTTTGAGGCTGAAGGCAGCAGGAAAGCCTGCAGCCCCCAGGTGTGTGGGGCTACGCAAGCGGTGCCCAAAGAGCTTTAGAACAAGGCATAGTTTTCCCTGCTGGCTCTTTGGGCGTGGGACCAAACTCCAGACATATGGCCATTTTTGTGCCTGGCGTGGCGCCATGTGGGAAAGGGTGGTTTTGAGGCTGAAGGCAGCAGGAAAGCCTGCAGCCCCCAGGTGTGTGGGGCTACGCAAGCGGTTCCCAAAGAGCTTTAGAACAAGACATAGTTTTCCCTGCTGGCTCTTTGAGCGTGGGACCAAACTCCAGACATATGGCCATTTTTGTGCCTGGCGCAGCGCCAAGTGGGAAAGGGTGGTTTTGAGGTTGAAAGCGCGAGAAAAGCCTGCAGCCCCCAGTTTGTGTGGGGCTACGCAAGCGGTTCCCAAAGAGCTTTAGAACAAGGCATATTTTTCCCTGCTGGCTCTTTGGGCGTGGGACCAGTCTCCAGACATATGGCCATTTTTGTGCCTGGCACGGCGCCATGTGGGAAAGGGTGGTTTTGAGGCTGAAGGCAGCAGGAAAGCCTGCAGCCCCCAGGTGTGTGGGGCTACGCAAGCGGTTCCCAAAGAGCTTTAGAACAAGGCATAGTTTTCCCAGCTGGCTCTTTGGGCGAAGCACTAACCTCCAGACATATGGCCATTTTTGTGCCTGGCGTGGCGCCATGTGGAAAAGGGTGGTTTTGAGGCTGAAGGCAGCAGGAAAGCCTGCAACCCCCAGGTCTGTGGGGCTACGCAAGCGGTTCCCAAAGAGCTTTAGAACAAGGCATAGTTTTCCCTGCTGGCTCTTTGGGCGTGGGACCAGTCTCCAGACATATGGCCATTTTTGTGCCTGGCGTGACGCCATGTGGGAAAGGGTGGTTTTGAGGCTGAAGGCAGCATGAAAGCCTGCAGCCCCCAGGTGTGTGGGGCTACGCAAGCGGTTCCCAAAGAGCTTTAGAACAAGGCATAATTTTCCCTGCTGCCTCTTTGGGCGTGGAACCAATCTCCAGATATATGGCCATTTTTGTGCCTGGCACGGCGCCATGTGGGAAAGGGTGGTTTTGAGGCTGAAGGCAGCAGGAAAGCCTGCAGCCCCCAGGTGTGTGGGGCTACGCAAGCGGTTCCCAAAGAGCTTTAGAACAGGGCATAGTTTTCCCTGCTTGCTCTTTGGGCGTGGGACCAATCTCCAGACATATGGCCATTTTTGTGCCTGGCGTGGCACCATGTGGAAAAGGGTGGTTTTGAGGCTGAAGGCAGCAGGAAAGCCTGCAGCCCCCAGGTGTGTGGGGCTACGCAAGCGGTTCCCAAAGAGCTTTAGAACAAGGCATAGTTTTCCCTGCTGGCTCTTTGGGCGTGGGACAAGCTCCAGACATATGGCCATTTTTGGGCCTGGCGCAGCGCCAAGTGGGAAAGGGTGGTTTTGAGGCTGAAGGCAGCAGGAAAGCCTGCAGCCCCCAGGTGTGTGGGGCTACGCAAGCAGTTCCCTAAGAGCTTTAGAACAAGGCATAGTTTTCCCTGCTGGCTCTTTGGGCATGGGACTAGTCTCCAGACATATGGCCATTTTTGTGCCTGGCGTGACGCCATGTGGGAAAGGGTGGTTTTGAGGCTGAAGGCAGCATGAAAGCCTGCAGCCCCCAGGTGTGTGGGGCTACGCAAGCGGTTCCCAAAGAGCTTTAGAACAAGGCATAATTTTCCCTGCTGCCTCTTTGGGCGTGGAACCAATCTCCAGATATATGGCCATTTTTGTGCCTGGCACGGCGCCATGTGGGAAAGGGTGGTTTTGAGGCTGAAGGCAGCAGGAAAGCCTGCAGCCCCCAGGTGTGTGGGGCTACGCAAGCGGTTCCCAAAGAGCTTTAGAACAAGGCATAGTTTTCCCTGCTGGCTGTTTCGGAAAGGGACCAGTCTCCAGATATATGGCCAATTTGGGCCTGGAGAGGCACCAAGTGGGAAAGGGTGGTTTTGAGGCTGAAGTCAGCAGGAAAGCCTGCAGCCCCCAGGTCTGTGGGGCTACGCAAGCGGTTCCCAAAGAGCTTTAGAACAGGGCATAGTTTTCCCTGCTTGCTCTTTGGGCGTGGGACCAATCTCCAGACATATGGCCATTTTTGTGCCTGGCGTGGCACCATGTGGAAAAGGGTGGTTTTGAGGCTGAAGGCAGCAGGAAAGCCTGCAGCCCCCAGGTGTGTGGGGCTACGCAAGCGGTTCCCAAAGAGCTTTAGAACAAGGCATAGTTTTCCCTGCTGGCTCTTTGGGCGTGGGACAAGCTCCAGACATATGGCCATTTTTGGGCCTGGCGCAGCGCCAAGTGGGAAAGGGTGGTTTTGAGGCTGAAGGCAGCAGGAAAGCCTGCAGCCCCCAGGTGTGTGGGGCTACGCAAGCAGTTCCCTAAGAGCTTTAGAACAAGGCATAGTTTTCCCTGCTGGCTCTTTGGGCATGGGACTAGTCTCCAGACATATGGCCATTTTTGGGCCTGGCGCGGGGCCAAGTGGGAAAGGGTGGTTTTGAGGCTGAAGGCAGCAGGAAAGCCTGCAGCCCCCAGGTGTGTGGGGCTACGCAAGCGGTTCCCAAAGAGCTTCAGAACAAGGCATAGTTTTCCCTGCTGGCTCTTTGGGCGTGGGACCAAACTCCAGACATATGGCCATTTTTGTGCCTGGCGTGGCGCCATGTGGGAAAGGGTGGTTTTGAGGCTGAAGGCAGCAGGAAAGCCTGCAGCCCCCAGGTGTGTGGGGCTACGCAAGCGGTTCCCAAAGAGCTTTAGAACAAGACATAGTTTTCCCTGCTGGCTCTTTGAGCGTGGGACCAAACTCCAGACATATGGCCATTTTTGTGCCTGGCGTGGCGCCATGTGGAAAAGGGTGGTTTTGAGGTTGAAAGCGCGAGAAAAGCCTGCAGCCCCCAGTTTGTGTGGGGCTACGCAAGCGGTTCCCAAAGAGCTTTAGAACAAGGCATATTTTTCCCTGCTGGCTCTTTGGGCGTGGGACCAGTCTCCAGACATATGGCCATTTTTGTGCCTGGCGCGGCGCCAAGTGGGAAAGCGTGCTTTTGAGGCTGAGGGAGAGCAGGAAAGCCTGCAGCTCCCAGGTGTGTGGGGCTACGCAAGCGGTTCCCAAAGAGCTATAGAACAAGGCATAGTTTTCCCTGCTGGCTCTTTGGGAAAGGGACCAGTCTCCAGATATATGGCCATTTTTGTGCATGGCACGGCGCCATGTGGGAAAGGGTGGTTTTGAGGCTGAAGGCAGCAGGAAAGCCTGCAGCCCCCAGGTCTGTGGGGCTACGCAAGCGGTTCCCAAAGAGCTTTAGAACAAGGCATAGTTTTCCCAGCTGGCTCTTTGGGCGAAGCACTAACCTCCAGACATATGGCCATTTTTGTGCCTGGCGTGGCGCCATGTGGAAAAGGGTGGTTTTGAGGCTGAAGGCAGCAGGAAAGCCTGCAACCCCCAGGTCTGTGGGGCTACGCAAGTGGTTCCCAAAGAGCTTTAGAACAAGGCATAGTTTTCCCTGCTGGCTCTTTGGGCGTGGGACCAGTCTCCAGACATATGGCCACTTTTGGGCCTGGCGCAGCGCCAAGTGTGAAAGGGTTGTTTTGAGGCTGAAGGCAGTAGGAAAGCCTGCAGCCCCCAGGTGTGTGGGGCTACGCAAGCGGTTCCCAAAGAGCTTTAGAACAAGGCATAGTTTTCCCTGCTGGCTCTTTGGGCGTGGGACCAGTCTCCAGACATATGGCCATTTTGGGCCTGGAGAGGCACCAAGTGGGAAAGGGTGGTTTTGACGCTGAAGTCAGCAGGAAAGCCTGCAGCCCCCACGTGTGTGGGGCTACGCAAGCGGTTCCCAAAGAGCTTTAGAACAAGGCATAGTTTTCCCTGCTGGCTCTTTGGGCGTGGAACCAATCTCCAGACATATGGCCATTTTTGTGCCTGGCACGGCGCCATGTGGGAAATGGTGGTTTTGAGGCTGAAGGCAGCAGGAAAGCCTGCAGCCCCCAGGTCTGTGGGGCTCCGCAAGCGGTTCCCAAAGAGCTTTAGAACAAGGCATAGTTTTCCCTGCTGGCTCTCTGGGCGTGGGACCAGTCTCCAGACATATGGCCATTTTTGTGCCTGGCGTGGCGCCATGTGGAAAAGGGTGGTTTTGAGGCTGAAGGCAGCAGGAAAGCCTGCAGCCCCCAGGTGTGTGGGGCTACGCAAGTGGTTCCCAAAGAGCTTTAGAACAAGGCATAGTTTTCCCTGCTGGCTCTTTGGGCGTGGGACCAGTCTCCTGACATATGGCCATTTTTGGGTCTGGCGCGATGCTAAGTGGGAAAGGGTGGTTTTGAGGCTGAAGGCAGCAGGAAAGCCTGCAGCCCCCAGGTGTGTGGGGCTACGCAAGCGGTTCCCAAAGAGCTTTAGAACAAGGCATAGTTTTCCCTGCTGGCTCTTTGGGCGTGGGACCAGTCTCCAGACATATGGCCATTTTTGGGCCTGGCGCAGCGCCAAGTGGGAAAGGGTTGTTTTGAGGCTGAAGGCAGCATGAAAGCCTGCAGCCCCCAGGTGTGTGGGGCTACGCAAGCGGTTCCCAAAGAGCTTTAGAACAAGGCATAGTTTTCCCTGCTGGCACTTTGGGAATGGGACCAACCTCCAGACATATGGCCATTTTTGTGCCTGGCGCGGCGCCAATTGCGAAAAGTTTCTTTTGAGGCTGAAGGCAGCAGGAAAGCCTTCAGCCCCCAGGTGTGTGGGGCTACGCAAGTGGTTCCCAAAGAGCTTTAGAACAAGGCATAGTTTTCCCTGCTGGCTCTTTGGGCGTGGGACCAGTCTCCAGACATATGGCCATTTTTGTGCCTGGCGCGGGGCCATGTGGGAAAGGGTGGTTTTGAGGCTGAAGGCAGCAGGAAAGCCTGCAGCCCCCAGGTGTGTGGGGCTACGCAAGCGGTTCCCAAAGAGCTTTAGAACAAGGCATAGTTTTCCCTGCTGGCTCTTTGGGCGTGGGACCAGTCTCCAGACATATGGCCATTTTTGGGCCTGGCGCGGGGCCAAGTTGGAAAGGGTGGTTTTGAGGCTGAAGGCACCAGGAAAGCCTGCAGCCCCCACGTGTGTGGGGCTACGCAAGCGGTTCCCAAAGAGCTTTAGAACAAGGCATAGTTTTCCCTGCTGGCTGTTTGGGAAAGGGACCAGTCTCCAGATATATGGCCAATTTGGGCCTGGAGAGGCACCAAGTGGGAAAGGGTGGTTTTGAGGCTGAAGGCAGCAGGAAAGCCTGCAGCCCCCAGGTGTGTGGAGCTACGCAAAGGGTTCCCAAAGAGCTTTAGAACAAGGCATAGTTTTCCCTGCTGGCTCTTTGGGCGTGGGACCAACCTCCAGACATATGGCCATTTTTGTGCCTGGCGGAGCGCCATGTGGGAAAGGGTGGTTTTTAGTCTGAAGGCAGCAGGAAAGCCTGCAGCCCCCAGGTGTGTGGGGCTACGCAAGCCGTTCCCAAAGAGCTTTAGAACAAGGCATAGTTTTCCCTGCTGGCTCTTTGGGCGTGGGACCAACCTCCAGACATATGGCCATTTTTGTGCCTGGCGTGACGCCATGTGAAAAAGGGTGCTTTTGAGGTTGAAGGCAGCAGGAAAGCCTGCAGCCCCCACGTGTGTGGGGCTATGCAAGCGGTTCCCAAAGAGCTTTAGAACAAGGCATAGTTTTCCCTGCTGGCTCTTGGGGCGTGGGACCAGTCTCCAGACATATGGCCATTTTTGGGCCTGGCGTGACGCCATGTGGAAAAGGGTGCTTTTGAGGTTGAAGGCAGCAGGAAAGCCTGCAGCCCCCAGGTGTGTGGGGCTACGCAAGCGGTTCCCAAAGAGCTTTAGAACAAGGCATAGTTTTCCCTGCTGGCTCTTTAGGCGTGGGACCATTCTCCAGACATATGGCCATTTTTGTGCCTGGCGCAGCGCCAAGTGGGAAAGGGTGGTTTTGAGTCTGAAGGCAGCAGGAAAGCCTGCAGCCCCCAGGTGTGTGGGGCTACGCAAGCGGTTCCCAAAGAGCTTTAGAACAAGGCATAGTTTTCCCTGCTGGCTCTTTGGGCGTGGGACCAACCTCCAGACATATGGCCATTTTTGTGCCTGGCGCAGCGCCAAGTGGGAAAGGGTGGTTTTGAGGCTGAAAGCGCGAGAAAAGCCTGCAGCCCCGAGTTTGTGTGGGGCTATGCAAGCGGTTCCCAAAGAGCTTTAGAACAAGGCATAGTTTTCCCTGCTGGCTCTTTGGGCGTGGGACCAATCTCCAGAGATATGGCCATTTTTGTGCCTGGCGCGGCGGCAAGTGGGAAAGCGTGCTTTTGAGGCTGAGGGAGAGCAGGAAAGCCTGCAGCCCCCAGGTGTGTGGGGCTACGCAAGCGGTTCACAAAGAGCTTTAGAACAAGGCATAGTTTTCCCTGCTGGCTCTTTGGGCGTGGGACCAATCTTCAGACATATGGCCATTTTTGGGCCTGGCGGGGCGCAAATTGCGAAAGGTTTCTTTTGAGGCTGAAGGCAGCAGGAAAGCCTGCAGCCCCCAGGTGTGTGGGGCTACGCAAGCGGTTCTCAAAGAGCTTTAGAACAAGGCATAGTTTTCCCTGCTGGCTCTTTGGGCGTGGGACCAATCTTCAGACATATGGCCATTTTTGGGCCTGGCGCGGCGCCAATTGCAAAAGGTTTCTTTTGAGGCTGAAGAGAGCAGGAAAGCCTGCAGCCCCCAGGTCTGTGGGGCTACGCAAGCGGTTCCCAAAGAGCTTTAGAACAAGGCATAATTTTCCCTGATGGCTCTTTGGGCGTGGGACCAGTCTCCAGACATATGGCCCTTTTTCTGCCTGTCGTGACGCCATGTGGAAAAGGGTGCTTTTGAGGTTGAAGGCAGCAGGAAAGCCTGCAGCCCCCAGGTCTGTGGGGCTACGCAAGCGGTGCCCAAAGAGCTTTAGAACAAGGCATAGTTTTCCCTGCTGGCTCTTTGGGCGTGGGACCAGCCTCCAGACATATGGCCATTTTTGGGCCTGGCTTGGCGCCAAGTGGGAAATGGTGGTTTTGAGGCTGAAGGCAGCAGGAAAGCCTGCAGCCCCCAGGTCTGTGGGGCTACGCAAGAGGTTCCCAAAGAGCTTTAGAACAAGGCATAGTTTTCCCTGCTGGCTCTTTAGGCGTGGGACCAACCTCCAGACATATGGCCATTTTTGGGCCTGGCGTGGCGCCATGTGGGAAACGGTGGTTTTGAGGTTGAAAGCGCGAGAAAAGCCTGCAGCCCCCAGTTTGTGTGGGGCTACGCAAGCGGTTCCCAAAGAGCTTTAGAACAAGGCATAGTCTTCCCTGCTGGCTCTTTGGGCGTGGGACCAATCTCCAGACATATGGCCATTTTTGGGCCTGGCGCGGCGCCAAGTGGGAAAGGGTGGTTTTGAGGCTGAAGGCAGCAGGAAAGCCTGCAGCCCCCAGGTGTGTGGGGCTACGCAAGCGGTTCCCAAAGAGCTTTAGAACAAGGCATAGTTTTCCGTGCTGGCTCTTTGGGCATGGGACCAGTCTCCTGACATATGGCCATTTTTGGGCCTGGCGCAGCGCCAAGTGGGAAAGGGTGGTTTTGAGGCTGAAGGCAGCAGGAAAGCCTGCAGCCCCCAGGTGTGTGGGGCTACGCAAGCGGTTCCCAAAGAGCTTTAGAACAAGGCATAGTTTTCCCTGCTGGCTCTTTGGGCGTGGGACCAGTCTCCAGACATATGGCCATTTTTGGGCCTGGCGGAGCGCCATGTGGGAAAGGGTGGTTTTGAGGCTGAAGAGAGCAGGAAAGCCTGCAGCCCCCAGGTGTGTGGGGCTACGCAAGCGGTTCCCAAAGAGCTTTAGAACAAGGCATAGTTTTCCCTGCTGGCTCTTTGGGCGTGGGACCAGTCTCCAGACATATGGCCATTTTTGTGCCTGGCGTGACGCCATGTGGAAAAGGGTGCTTTTGAGGTTGAAGGCAGCAGGAAAGCCTGCAGCCCCCAGGTCTGTGGGGCTACGCAAGCGGTTCCCAAAGAGCTTTAGAACAAGGCATAGTTTTCCCTGCTGGCTCTTTGGGCGTGGGACCAAACTCCAGACATATGGCCATTTTTGTGCCTGGCGTGGCGCCATGTGGGGAAGGGTGGTTTTGAGGCTGAAGGCAGCAGGAAAGCCTGCAGCCCCCAGGTGTGTGGGGCTACGCAAGCGGTTCCCAAAGAGCTTTAGAACAAGGCATAGTTTTCCCTGCTGGCTCTTTGAGCGTGGGACCAATCTCCAGACATATGGCCATTTTTGTGCCTGGCGCGGCGGCAAGTGGGAAAGCGTGCTTTTGAGGCTGAAGAGAGCAGGAAAGCCTGCAGCCCCCAGGTCTGTGGGGCTACGCAAGCGGTTCCCAAAGAGCTTTAGAACAAGGCATAGTTTTCCCTGCTGGCTCTTTGGGCGTGGGACCAGTCTCCAGACATATGGCCATTTTTGGGCCTGGCGTGACGCCATGTGGAAAAGGGTGGTTTTGAGGCTGAAGAGAGCAGGAAAGCCTGCAGCCCCCAGGTGTGTGGGGCTACGCAAGCGGTTCCCAAAGAGCTTTAGAACAAGGCATAGTTTTCCCTGCTGGCTCTTTGGGCATGGGACCAGTCTCCAGACATATGGCCATTTTTGGGCCTGGCGCGGGGCCAAGTGGGAAAGGGTGGTTTTGAGGCTGAAGGCAGCATGAAATACTGCAGCCCCCACATGTGTGGGGCTACGCAAGCGGTTCCCAAAGAGCTTTAGAACAAGGCATAGTTTTCCCTGCTGGCTCTTTGGGCGTGGGACCAACCTCCAGACATATGGCCATTTTTGTGCCTGGCACGGCGCCATGTGCGAAAGGGTTGTTTTGAGGCTTAAGAGAGCAGGAAAGCCTGCAGCCCCCAGGTGTGTGGGGCTACGCAAGCGGTTCACAAAGAGCTTTAGAACAAGGCATAGTTTTCCCTGCTGGCTCTTTGGGCGTGGGACCAATCTTCAGACATATGGCCATTTTTGGGCCTGGCGGGGCGCCAATTGCGAAAGGTTTCTTTTGAGGCTGAAGGCAGCAGGAAAGCCTGCAGCCCCCAGGTCTGTGGGGCTACGCAAGCGGTTCTCAAAGAGCTTTAGAACAAGGCATAGTTTTCCCTGCTGGCTCTTTGGGCGTGGGACCAATCTTCAGACATATGGCCATTTTTGGGCCTGGCGCGGCGCCAATTGCGAAAGGTTTCTTTTGAGGCTGAAGGCAGCAGGAAAGCCTGCAGCCCCCAGGTGTGTGGGGCTACGCAAGCGGTTCCCAAAGAGCTTTAGAACAAGGCATAATTTTCCCTGCTGGCTCTTTGGGCGTGGGACCAGTCTCCAGACATATGGCCATTTTTCTGCCTGTCGTGACGCCATGTGGAAAAGGGTGCTTTTGAGGTTGAAGGCGGCAGGAAAGCCTGCAGCCCCCAGGTGTGTGGGGCTACGCAAGCGGTTCCCAAAGAGCTTTAGAACAAGGCATAGTCTTCCCTGCTGGCTCTTTGGGCGTGGGACCAGTCTCCAGACATATGGCCATTTTTGTGCCTGGCGGAGCGCCATGTGGGAAAGGGTGGTTTTGAGGCTGAAGAGAGCAGGAAAGCCTGCAGCCCCCAGGTGTGTGGGGCTACGCAAGCGGTTCCCAAAGAGCTTTAGAACAAGGCATAGTTTTCCCTGCTGGCTCTTTGGGCGTGGGACCAACCTCCAGACATATGGCCATTTTTGTGCCTGGCGTGACGCCATGTGGAAAAGGGTGCTTTTGAGGTTGAAGGCAGCAGGAAAGCCTGCAGCCCCCAGGTCTGTGGGGCTACGCAAGCGGTTCCCAAAGAGCTTTAGAACAAGGCATAGTTTTCCCTGCTGGCTCTTTCGGCGTGGGACCAAACTCCAGACATATGGCCATTTTTGTGCCTGGCGTGGCGCCATGTGGGGAAGGGTGGTTTTGAGGCTGAAGGCAGCAGGAAAGCCTGCAGCCCCCAGGTGTGTGGGGCTACGCAAGCGGTTCCCAAAGAGCTTTAGAACAAGGCATAGTTTTCCCTGCTGGCTCTTTGGGCGTGGGACCAACCTCCAGACATATGGCCATTTTTGTGCCTGGCGCAGCGCCAAGTGGGAAAGGGTGGTTTTGAGTCTGAAGGCAGCAGGAAAGCCTGCAGCCCCCAGGTGTGTGGGGCTACGCAAGCGGTTCCCAAAGAGCTTTAGAACAAGGCATAGTTTTCCCTGCTGGCTCTTTGAGCGTGGGACCAATCTCCAGACGTATGGCCATTTTTGTGCCTGGCGCGGCAGCAAGTGGGAAAGCGTGCTTTTGAGGCTGAAGAGAGCAGGAAAGCCTGCAGCCCCCAGGTGTGTGGGGCTACGCAAGCGTTTCCCAAAGAGCTTTAGAACAAGGCATAGTTTTCCCTGCTGGCTCTTTGGGCGTGGGACCAGTCTCCAGACATATGGCCATTTTTGGGCCTGGCGCGGGGCCAAGTGGGAAAGGGTGGTTTTGAGGCTGAAGGCAGCAGGAAAGCCTGCAGCCCCCAGGTGTGTGGGGCTACGCAAGCGGTTCCCAAAGAGCTTTAGAACAAGGCATAGTTTTCCCTGCTGGCTCTTTGGGCGTGGGACCAATCTCCAGATATATGGCCATTTTTGTGCCTGGCACGGCGCCATGTGTGAAAGGGTTGTTTTGAGGCTGAAGAGAGCAGGAAAGCCTGCAGCCCCCAGGTGTGTGGGGCTACGCAAGCGGTTCACAAAGAGCTTTAGAACAAGGCATAGTTTTCCCTGCTGGCTCTTTGGGCGTGGGACCAATCTTCAGACATATGGCCATTTTTGGGCCTGGCGGGGCGCCAATTGCGAAAGGTTTCTTTTGAGGCTGAAGGCAGCAGGAAAGCCTGCAGCCCGCGGGTCTGTGGGGCTACGCAAGCGGTTCCCAAAGAGCTTTAGAACAAGGCATAGTTTTCCCTGCTTGCTCTTTGGGCGTGGGACCAACCTCCAGACATATGGCCATTTTTGGGCCTGGCGTAACGCCATGTGGAAAAGGGTGTGCTTTTGAGGTTGAAGGCAGCAGGAAAGCCTGCAGCCCCCAGGTCTGTGGGGCTACACAAGCGGTTCCCAAAGAGCTTTAGAACAAGGCATAGTTTTCCCTGCTGGCTCTTTGGGCATGGGACCAACCTCCAGACATATGGCCATTTTTGGGCCTGGCGCAGCGCTAAGTGGGAAAGTGTTGTTTTGAGGTTGAAGGCAGCAGGAAAGCCTGCAGCCCCCAGGTGTGTGGGGCTACGCAAGCGGTTCCCAAAGAGCTTTAGAACAAGGCATAGTTTTCCCTGCTGGCTCTTTGGGCGTGGGACCAACCTCCAGACATATGGCCATTTTTGTGCCTGGCGCAGCGCCAAGTGGGAAAGGGTGGTTTTGAGGCTGAAAGCGCGAGAAAAGCCTGCAGCCCCCAGTTTGTGTGGGGCTATGCAAGCGGTTCCCAAAGAGCTTTAGAACAAGGCATAGTTTTCCCTGCTGGCTCTTTGAGAGTGGGACCAGTCTCCAGAGATATGGCCATTTTTGTGCCTGGCGCGGCGGCAAGTGGGAAAGCGTGCTTTTGAGGCTGAGGGAGAGCAGGAAAGCCTGCAGCCCCCAGGTGTGTGGGGCTACGCAAGCGGTTCCCAAAGAGCTTTAGAACAAGGCATAGTTTTCCCTGCTGGCTCTTTGGGCGTGGGACCAGTCTCCTGACATATGGCCATTTTTGGGCCTGGCGCGGGGCCAAGTGGGAAAGGGTGGTTTTGAGGCTGAAGGCAGCAGGAAAGCCTGCAGCCCCCAGGTGTGTGGGGCTACGCAAGCGGTTCCCAAAGAGCTTTAGAACAAGGCATAGTTTTCCCTGCTGGCTCTTTGGGAAAGGGACAAGTCTCCAGAAATATGGCCATTTTTGTGCCTGGCACGATGCGAAGTGGGAAAGGGTGGTTTTGAGGCTGAAGGCAGCAGGAAAGCCTGCAGCCCCCAGGTGTGTGGGGCTACGCAAGCCGTTCCCAAAGAGCTTTAGAACAAGGCATAGTTTTCCCTGCTGGCTCTTTGGGCGTGGGACCAATCTTCAGACATACGGCCATTTTTGTGCCTGGCGGGGCGCCAATTGCGAAAGGTTTCTTTTGAGGCTGAAGGCAGCAGGAAAGCCTGCAGCCCCCAGGTCTGTGGGGCTACGCAAGTGGTTCTCAAAGAGCTTTAGAACAAGGCATAGTTTTCCCTGCTGGCTCTTTGGGCGTGGGACCAATCTTCAGACATATGGCCATTTTTGGGCCTGGCGCGGCGCCAATTGCAAAAGGTTTCTTTTGAGGCTGAAGAGAGCAGGAAAGCCTGCAGCCCCCAGGTCTGTGGGGCTACGCAAGCGGTTCCCAAAGAGCTTTAGAACAAGGCATAATTTTCCCTGCTGGCTCTTTAGGCGTGGGACCAACCTCCAGACATATGGCCATTTTTGGGCCTGGCGTGGCGCCATGTGGGAAACGGTGGTTTTCAGGTTGAAAGCGCGAGAAAAGCCTGCAGCCCCCAGTTTGTGTGGGGCTACGCAAGCGGTTCCCAAAGAGCTTTAGAACAAGGCATAGTTTTCCCTGCTGGCTCTTTGGGCGTGGGACCAATCTCCAGACATATGGCCATTTTTGGGCCTGGCGCGGCGCCAAGTGGGAAAGCGTGCTTTTGAGGCTGAAGAGAGCCGGAAATCCTGCAGCTCCCAGGTATGTGGGGCTACGCAAGCGGTTCCCAAAGAGCTTTAGAACAAGGCATAGTTTTCCCTGCTGGCTCTTCGGGCGTGGGACCAGCCTCCAGACATATGTCATTTTTGGGCCTGGCGCGGCGCCAAGTGGGAAAGGGTGGTTTTGAGGCTGAAGGCAGCAGGAAAGCCTGCAGCCCCCAGGTGTGTGGGCCTACGCAAGCGGTTCCCAAAGAGCTTTAGAACAAGGCATAGTTTTCCCTGCTGGCTCTTTGGGCGTGGGACCAGTCTCCAGACATATGGCCATTTTTGTGCCTGGCGGAGCGCCATGTGGGAAAGGGTGGTTTTGAGGCTGAAGAGAGCAGGAAAGCCTGCAGCCCCAAGGTGTGTGGGGCTACGCAAGCGGTTCCCAAAGAGCTTTAGAACAAGGCATAGTTTTCCCTGCTGGCTCTTTGGGAAAGGGACAAGTCTCCAGAAATATGGCCATTTTTGTGCCTGGCACGATGCGAAGTGGGAAAGGGTGGTTTTGAGGCTGAAGGCAGCAGGAAAGCCTGCAGCCCCCAGGTGTGTGGGGCTACGCAAGCGGTTCCCAAAGAGCTTTAGAACAAGGCATAGTTTTCCCTGCTGGCTCTTTGGGCGTGGGACCAGTCTCCAGACATATGGCCATTTTTGGGCCTGGCGCGGGGCCAAGTTGGAAAGGGTTGTTTTGAGGCTGAAGGCACCAGGAAATCCTGCAGCCCGCAGGTGTGTGGGGCTACGCAAGCGGTTCCCAAAGAGCTTTAGAACAAGGCATAGTTTTCCCTGCTGGCTCTTTGGGCGTGGAACCAATCTCCAGATATATGGCCATTTTTGTGCCTGGCACGGCGCCATGTGCGAAAGGGTTGTTTTGAGGCTGAAGGCAGCAGGAAAGCCTGCAGCCCCCAGGTCTGTGGGGCTACGCAAGCGGTTCACAAAGAGCTTTAGAACAAGGCATAGTTTTCCCTGCTGGCTCTTTGGGCGTGGGACCAATCTTCAGACATATGGCCATTTTTGGGCCTGGCGGGGCGCCAATTGCGAAAGGTTTCGTTTGAGGCTGAAGGCGGCAGGAAAGCCTGCAGCCCCCAGGTCTGTGGGGCTACGCAAGCGGTTCCCAAAGAGCTTTAGAACAAGGCATAATTTTCCCTGCTGGCTCTTTGGGCGTGGGACCAACCTCCAGACATATGGCCATTTTTGTGCCTGCCGTGACACCATGTGGAAAAGGGTGCTTTTGAGGTTGAAGGCGGCAGGAAAGCCTGCAGCCCCCAGGTGTGTGGGGCTACGCAAGCGGTGCCCAAAGAGCTTTAGAACAAGGCATAGTTTTCCCTGCTGGCTCTTTTGGCGTGGGACCAACTTCCAGACATATGGCCATTTTTGTGCCTGGCGGAGCGCCATGTGGGAAAGGGTGGTTTTGAGGCTGAAGGCAGCAGGAAAGCCTGCAGCCCCCAGGTGTGTGGGGCTACGCAAGCGGTTCCCAAAGAGCTTTAGAACAAGGCATAGTTTTCCCTGCTGGCTCTTTGGGCGTGGGACCAACCTCCAGACATATGGCCATTTTTGTGCCTGGCGTGACGCCATGTGGAAAAGGGTGCTTTTGAGGTTGAAGGCAGCAGGAAAGCCTGCAGCCCCCAGGTGTGTGGGGCTACGCAAGCGGTTCCCAAAGAGCTTTAGAACAAGGCATAGTTTTCCCTGCTGGCTCTTTGGGCGTGGAACCAACCTCCAGACATATGGCCATTTTTGTGCCTGGCGCAGCGCCAAGTGGGAAAGGGTGGTTTTGAGGCTGAAGGCAGCAGGAAAGCCTGCAGCCCCCAGGTGTGTGGGGCTACGCAAGCGGTTCCCAAAGAGCTTTAGAACAAGGCATAGTTTTCCCTGCTGGCTCTTTGGGCGTGGGACCAGTCTCCAGACATATGGCCATTTTTGGGCCTGGCGCGGGGCCAAGTGGGAAAAGGTGGTTTGGAGGCTGAAGGCAGCAGGAAAGCCTGCAGCCCCCAGGTGTGTGGGGCTATGCAAGCAGTTCCCAAAGAGCTTTAGAACAAGGCATAGTTTTCCCTGCTGGCTCTTTGGGCGTGGGACCAAACTCCAGACATATGGCCATTTTTGTGCCTGGCGTGGCGCCATGTGGGAAAGGGTGGTTTTGAGGCTGAAGGCAGCAGGAAAGCCTGCAGCCCCCAGGTGTGTGGGGCTACGCAAGCGGTTCCCAAAGAGCTTTAGAACAAGGCATAGTTTTCCCTGCTGGCTCTTTGAGCGTGGGACCAACCTCCAGACATATGGCCATTTTTGTGCCTGGCGTGACGCCATGTGGAAAAGGGTGCTTTTGAGGTTGAAGGCAGTAGCAAAGCCTGCAGCCCCCAGGTGTGTGGGGCTACGCAAGCGGTTCCCAAAGAGCTTTAGAACAAGGCATAGTTTTCCCTGCTGGCTCTTTGAGCGTGGGACCAACCTCCAGACATATGGCCATTTTTGTGCCTGGCGTGACGCCATGTGGAAAAGGGTGCTTTTGAGGTTGAAGGCAGTAGCAAAGCCTGCAGCCCCCAGGTGTGTGGGGCTACGCAAGCGGTTCCCAAAGAGCTTTAGAACAAGGCATAGTTTTCCCTGCTAGCTCTTTGGGCGTGGGACCAACCTCCAGACATATGGCCATTTTTGGGCCTGGCGCAGCGCCAAGTGGGAAAGGGTGGTTTTGAGGCTGAAAGCGCGAGAAAAGCCTGCAGCCCCCAGTTTCTGTGGGGCTACGCAAGCGGTTCCCAAAGAGCTTTAGAACAAGGCATAGTTTTCCCTGCTGGCTCTCTGGGCGTGGGACCAATCTCCAGACATATGGCCATTTTTGTGCCTGGCGCGGCGCCAAGTGGGAAAGCGTGCTTTTGAGGCTGAAGAGAGCAGGAAAGCCTGCAGCCCCCAGGTGTGTGGGGCTACGCAAGCGGTTCCCAAAGAGCTTTAGAACAAGGCATAGTTTTCCCTGCTGGCTCTTTGGGAAAGGGACAAGTCTCCAGAAATATGGCCATTTTTGTGCCTGGCACGATGCGAAGTGGGAAAGGGTGGTTTTGAGTCTGAAGGCAGCAGGAAAGCCTGCAGCCCCCAGGTGTGTGGGGCTACGCAAGCGGTTCCCAAAGAGCTTTAGAACAAGGCATAGTTTTCCCTGCTGGCTCTTTGGGCGTGGGACCAGTCTCCAGACATGTGGCCATTTTTGGGCCTGGCACGGCGCCATGTGCGAAAGGGTTGTTTTGAGGCTGAAGGCAGCAGGAAAGCCTGCAGCCCCCAGGTGTGTGGGGCTACGCAAGCGGTTCCCAAAGAGCTTTAGAACAAGGCATAGTTTTCCCTGCTGGCTCTTTGGGCGTGGGACCAGTCTCCAGAAATATGGCCATTTTTGTGCCTGGCACGATGCGAAGTGGGAAAGGGTTGTTTTGAGGCTGAAGGCAGCAGGAAAGCCTGCAGCCCGCAGGTGTGTGGGGCTACGCAAGCGGTTCCCAAAGAGCTTTAGAACAAGGCATAGTTTTCCCTGCTGGCTCTTTGGGCGTGGGACCAGTCTCCAGACATATGGCCATTTTTGGGCCTGGCGCGGCGCCAAGTGGGAAAGCGTGCTTTTGAGGCTGAAGAGAGCCGGAAATCCTGCAGCTCCCAGGTATGTGGGGCTACGCAAGCGGTTCCCAAAGAGCTTTAGAACAAGGCATAGTTTTCCCTGCTGGCTCTTCGGGCGTGGGACCAGCCTCCAGACATATGGCCATTTTTGGGCCTGGCGCGGCGCCAAGTGGGAAAGGGTGGTTTTGAGGCTGAAGGCAGCAGGAAAGCCTGCAGCCCCCAGGTGTGTGGGGCTACGCAAGCGGTTCCCAAAGAGCTTTAGAACAAGGCATAGTTTTCCCTGCTGGCTCTTTGGGCGTGGGACCAGTCTCCAGACATATGGCCATTTTTGTGCCTGGCGGAGCGCCATGTGGGAAAGGGTGGTTTTGAGGCTGAAGAGAGCAGGAAAGCCTGCAGCCCCCAGGTGTGTGGGGCTACGCAAGCGGTTCCCAAAGAGCTTTAGAACAAGGCATAGTTTTCCCTGCTGGCTCTTTGGGCGTGGGACCAACCTCCAGACATATGGCCATTTTTGTGCCTGCCGTGACGCCATGTGGAAAAGGGTGCTTTTGAGGTTGAAGGCAGCAGGAAAGCCTGCAGCCCCCAGGTGTGTGGGGCTACGCAAGCGGTTCCCAAAGAGCTTTAGAACAAGGCATAGTTTTCCCTGCTGGCTCTTTGGGCGTGGGACCAAACTCCAGACATATGGCCATTTTTGTGCCTGGCGCGGGGCCAAGTGGGAAAGGGTGGTTTTGAGGCTGAAGGCAGCAGGAAAGCCTGCAGCCCCCAGGTGTGTGGGGCTACGCAAGCGGTTCCCAAAGAGCTTTAGAACAAGGCATAGTTTTCCCTGCTGGCTCTTTGGGAAAGGGACAAGTCTCCAGAAATATGGCCATTTTTGTGCCTGGCACGATGCGAAGTGGGAAAGGGTGGTTTTGAGGCTGAAGGCAGCAGGAAAGCCTGCAGCCCCCAGGTCTGTGGGGCTACGCAAGCGGTTCCCAAAGAGCTTTAGAACAAGGCATAGTTTTCCCTGCTGGCTCTTTGGGCGTGGGACCAGTCTCCAGACATATGGCCATTTTTGGGCCTGGCGCGGGGCCAAGTGGGAAAGGGTTGTTTTGAGGCTGAAGGCACCAGGAAATCCTGCAGCCCGCAGGTGTGTGGGGCTACGCAAGCGGTTCCCAAAGAGCTTTAGAACAAGGCATAGTTTTCCCTGCTGGCTCTTTGAGCGTGGGACCAACCTCCAGACATATGGCCATTTTTGTGCCTGGCGTGACGCCATGTGGAAAAGGATGCTTTTGAGGTTGAAGGCAGTAGCAAAGCCTGCAGCCCCCAGGTGTGTGGGGCTACGCAAGCGGTTCCCAAAGAGCTTTAGAACAAGGCATAGTTTTCCCTGCTGGCTCTTTGAGCGTGGGACCAACCTCCAGACATATGGCCATTTTTGTGCCTGGCGTGACGCCATGTGGAAAAGGATGCTTTTGAGGTTGAAGGCAGTAGCAAAGCCTGCAGCCCCCAGGTGTGTGGGGCTACGCAAGCGGTTCCCAAAGAGCTTTAGAACAAGGCATAGTTTTCCCTGCTAGCTCTTTGGGCGTGGGACCAACCTCCAGACATATGGCCATTTTTGGGCCTGGCGCAGCGCCAAGTGGGAAAGGGTGGTTTTGAGGCTGAAAGCGCGAGAAAAGCCTGCAGCCCCCAGTTTCTGTGGGGCTACGCAAGCGGTTCCCAAAGAGCTTTAGAACAAGGCATAGTTTTCCCTGCTGGCTCTCTGGGCGTGGGACCAATCTCCAGACATATGGCCATTTTTGTGCCTGGCGCGGCGCCAAGTGGGAAAGCGTGCTTTTGAGGCTGAAGAGAGCAGGAAAGCCTGCAGCCCCCAGGTGTGTGGAGCTACGCAAACGGTTCCCAAAGAGCTTTAGAACAAGGCATAGTTTTCCCTGCTGGCTCTTTGGGCGTGGGACCAATCTCCAGACATATGGCCATTTTTGTGCCTGGCGTGACGCCATGTTGGAAAGGGTGGTTTTGAGGCTGAAGGCAGCAGGAAAGCCAGCAGCCCGCAGGTGTGTGGGGCTACGCAAACGGTTCCCAAAGAGCTTTAGAACAAGGCATAGTTTTCCCTGCTAGCTCTTTGGGCGTGGGACCAACCTCCAGACATATGGACATTTTTGTGCCAGGCACAGCGCCAAGTGGGAAAGGGTGGTTTTGAGGCTGAAAGCGCGAGAAAAGCCTGCAGCCCCCAGGTGTGTGGAGCTACGCAAACGGTTCCCAAAGAGCTTTAGAACAAGGCATAGTTTTCCCTGCTGGCTCTTTGGGCGTGGGACCAGTCTCCTGACATATGGCCATTTTTGGGCCTGGCGCGGGGCCAAGTGGGAAAGGGTGGTTTTGAGGCTGAAGGCAGCAGGAAAGCCTGCAGCCCCCAGGTGTGTGGGGCTACGCAAGCGGTTCCCAAAGAGCTTTAGAACAAGGCATAGTTTTCCCTGCTGGCTCTTTGGGAAAGGGACAAGTCTCCAGAAATATGGCCATTTTTGTGCCTGGCACGATGCGTAGTGGGAAAGGGTGGTTTTGAGGCTGAAGGCAGCAGGAAAGCCTGCAGCCCCCAGGTCTGTGGGGCTACGCAAGCGGTTCCCAAAGAGCTTTAGAACAAGGCATAGTTTTCCCTGCTGGCTCTTTGGGCGTGGGACCAGTCTCCAGACATATGGCCATTTTTGGGCCTGGCGCGGGGCCAAGTTGGAAAGGGTTGTTTTGAGGCTGAAGGCACCAGGAAATCCTGCAGCCCGCAGGTGTGTGGGGCTACGCAAGCGGTTCCCAAAGAGCTTTAGAACAAGGCATAGTTTTCCCTGCTGGCTCTTTGGGCGTGGAACCAATCTCCAGATATATGGCCATTTTTGTGCCTGGCACGGCGCCATGTGCGAAAGGGTTGTTTTGAGGCTGAAGGCAGCAGGAAAGCCTGCAGCCCCCAGGTCTGTGGGGCTACGCAAGCGGTTCACAAAGAGCTTTAGAACAAGGCATAGTTTTCCCTGCTGGCTCTTTGGGCGTGGGACCAATCTTCAGACATATGGCCATTTTTGGGCCTGGCGGGGCGCCAATTGCGAAAGGTTTCGTTTGAGGCTGAAGGCGGCAGGAAAGCCTGCAGCCCCCAGGTCTGTGGGGCTACGCAAGCGGTTCCCAAAGAGCTTTAGAACAAGGCATAATTTTCCCTGCTGGCTCTTTGGGCGTGGGACCAACCTCCAGACATATGGCCATTTTTGTGCCTGCCGTGACGCCATGTGGAAAAGGGTGCTTTTGAGGCTGAAGGCGGCAGGAAAGCCTGCAGCCCCCAGGTGTGTGGGGCTACGCAAGCGGTGCCCAAAGAGCTTTAGAACAAGGCATAGTTTTCCCTGCTGGCTCTTTTGGCGTGGGACCAGTCTCCAGACATATGGCCATTTTTGGGCCTGGCTTGGCGCCAAGTGGGAAATGGTGGTTTTGAGTCTGAAGGCAGCAGGAAAGCCTGCAGCCCCCAGGTCTGTGGGGCTACGCAAGAGGTTCCCAAAGAGCTTTAGAACAAGGCATAGTTTTCCCTGCTGGCTCTTTGGGCGTGGGACCAACTTCCAGACATATGGCCATTTTTGGGCCTGGCGCGGGGCCAAGTGGGAAAAGGTGGTTTGGAGGCTGAAGGCAGCAGGAAAGCCTGCAGCCCCCAGGTGTGTGGGGCTATGCAAGCAGTTCCCAAAGAGCTTTAGAACAAGGCATAGTTTTCCCTGCTGGCTCTTTGGGCGTGGGACCAAACTCCAGACATATGGCCATTTTTGTGCCTGGCGCGGGGCCAAGTGGGAAAGGGTTGTTTTGAGGCTGAAGGCACCAGGAAATCCTGCAGCCCGCAGGTGTGTGGGGCTACGCAAGCGGTTCCCAAAGAGCTTTAGAACAAGGCATAGTTTTCCCTGCTGGCTCTTTGAGCGTGGGACCAACCTCCAGACATATGGCCATTTTTGTGCCTGGCGTGACGCCATGTGGAAAAGGATGCTTTTGAGGTTGAAGGCAGTAGCAAAGCCTGCAGCCCCCAGGTGTGTGGGGCTACGCAAGCGGTTCCCAAAGAGCTTTAGAACAAGGCATAGTTTTCCCTGCTGGCTCTTTGAGCGTGGGACCAACCTCCAGACATATGGCCATTTTTGTGCCTGGCGTGACGCCATGTGGAAAAGGATGCTTTTGAGGTTGAAGGCAGTAGCAAAGCCTGCAGCCCCCAGGTGTGTGGGGCTACGCAAGCGGTTCCCAAAGAGCTTTAGAACAAGGCATAGTTTTCCCTGCTAGCTCTTTGGGCGTGGGACCAACCTCCAGACATATGGCCATTTTTGGGCCTGGCGCAGCGCCAAGTGGGAAAGGGTGGTTTTGAGGCTGAAAGCGCGAGAAAAGCCTGCAGCCCCCAGTTTCTGTGGGGCTACGCAAGCGGTTCCCAAAGAGCTTTAGAACAAGGCATAGTTTTCCCTGCTGGCTCTCTGGGCGTGGGACCAATCTCCAGACATATGGCCATTTTTGTGCCTGGCGCGGCGCCAAGTGGGAAAGCGTGCTTTTGAGGCTGAAGAGAGCAGGAAAGCCTGCAGCCCCCAGGTGTGTGGAGCTACGCAAACGGTTCCCAAAGAGCTTTAGAACAAGGCATAGTTTTCCCTGCTGGCTCTTTGGGCGTGGGACCAATCTCCAGACATATGGCCATTTTTGTGCCTGGCGTGACGCCATGTTGGAAAGGGTGGTTTTGAGGCTGAAGGCAGCAGGAAAGCCAGCAGCCCGCAGGTGTGTGGGGCTACGCAAACGGTTCCCAAAGAGCTTTAGAACAAGGCATAGTTTTCCCTGCTAGCTCTTTGGGCGTGGGACCAACCTCCAGACATATGGACATTTTTGTGCCAGGCACAGCGCCAAGTGGGAAAGGGTGGTTTTGAGGCTGAAAGCGCGAGAAAAGCCTGCAGCCCCCAGGTGTGTGGAGCTACGCAAACGGTTCCCAAAGAGCTTTAGAACAAGGCATAGTTTTCCCTGCTGGCTCTTTGGGCGTGGGACCAGTCTCCTGACATATGGCCATTTTTGGGCCTGGCGCGGGGCCAAGTGGGAAAGGGTGGTTTTGAGGCTGAAGGCAGCAGGAAAGCCTGCAGCCCCCAGGTGTGTGGGGCTACGCAAGCGGTTCCCAAAGAGCTTTAGAACAAGGCATAGTTTTCCCTGCTGGCTCTTTGGGAAAGGGACAAGTCTCCAGAAATATGGCCATTTTTGTGCCTGGCACGATGCGTAGTGGGAAAGGGTGGTTTTGAGGCTGAAGGCAGCAGGAAAGCCTGCAGCCCCCAGGTCTGTGGGGCTACGCAAGCGGTTCCCAAAGAGCTTTAGAACAAGGCATAGTTTTCCCTGCTGGCTCTTTGGGCGTGGGACCAGTCTCCAGACATATGGCCATTTTTGGGCCTGGCGCGGGGCCAAGTTGGAAAGGGTTGTTTTGAGGCTGAAGGCACCAGGAAATCCTGCAGCCCGCAGGTGTGTGGGGCTACGCAAGCGGTTCCCAAAGAGCTTTAGAACAAGGCATAGTTTTCCCTGCTGGCTCTTTGGGCGTGGAACCAATCTCCAGATATATGGCCATTTTTGTGCCTGGCACGGCGCCATGTGCGAAAGGGTTGTTTTGAGGCTGAAGGCAGCAGGAAAGCCTGCAGCCCCCAGGTCTGTGGGGCTACGCAAGCGGTTCACAAAGAGCTTTAGAACAAGGCATAGTTTTCCCTGCTGGCTCTTTGGGCGTGGGACCAATCTTCAGACATATGGCCATTTTTGGGCCTGGCGGGGCGCCAATTGCGAAAGGTTTCGTTTGAGGCTGAAGGCGGCAGGAAAGCCTGCAGCCCCCAGGTCTGTGGGGCTACGCAAGCGGTTCCCAAAGAGCTTTAGAACAAGGCATAATTTTCCCTGCTGGCTCTTTGGGCGTGGGACCAACCTCCAGACATATGGCCATTTTTGTGCCTGCCGTGACGCCATGTGGAAAAGGGTGCTTTTGAGGCTGAAGGCGGCAGGAAAGCCTGCAGCCCCCAGGTGTGTGGGGCTACGCAAGCGGTGCCCAAAGAGCTTTAGAACAAGGCATAGTTTTCCCTGCTGGCTCTTTTGGCGTGGGACCAGTCTCCAGACATATGGCCATTTTTGGGCCTGGCTTGGCGCCAAGTGGGAAATGGTGGTTTTGAGTCTGAAGGCAGCAGGAAAGCCTGCAGCCCCCAGGTCTGTGGGGCTACGCAAGAGGTTCCCAAAGAGCTTTAGAACAAGGCATAGTTTTCCCTGCTGGCTCTTTGGGCGTGGGACCAACTTCCAGACATATGGCCATTTTTGGGCCTGGCGCGGGGCCAAGTGGGAAAAGGTGGTTTGGAGGCTGAAGGCAGCAGGAAAGCCTGCAGCCCCCAGGTGTGTGGGGCTATGCAAGCAGTTCCCAAAGAGCTTTAGAACAAGGCATAGTTTTCCCTGCTGGCTCTTTGGGCGTGGGACCAAACTCCAGACATATGGCCATTTTTGTGCCTGGCGTGGCGCCATGTGGGAAAGGGTGGTTTTGAGGCTGAAGGCAGCAGGAAAGCCTGCAGCCCCCAGGTGTGTGGGGCTACGCAAGCGGTTCCCAAAGAGCTTTAGAACAAGGCATAGTTTTCCCTGCTGGCTCTTTGAGCGTGGGACCAACCTCCAGACATATGGCCATTTTTGTGCCTGGCGTGACGCCATGTGGAAAAGGGTGCTTTTGAGGTTGAAGGCAGTAGCAAAGCCTGCAGCCCCCAGGTGTGTGGGGCTACGCAAGCGGTTCCCAAAGAGCTTTAGAACAAGGCATAGTTTTCCCTGCTAGCTCTTTGGGCGTGGGACCAACCTCCAGACATATGGCCATTTTTGGGCCTGGCGCAGCGCCAAGTGGGAAAGGGTGGTTTTGAGGCTGAAAGCGCGAGAAAAGCCTGCAGCCCCCAGGTGTGTGGGGCTACGCAAGCGGTTCCCAAAGAGCTTTAGAACAAGGCATAGTTTTCCCTGCTGGCTCTCTGGGCGTGGGACCAATCTCCAGACATATGGCCATTTTTGTGCCTGGCGCGGCGCCAAGTGGGAAAGCGTGCTTTTGAGGCTGAAGAGAGCAGGAAAGCCTGCAGCCCCCAGGTGTGTGGAGCTACGCAAACGGTTCCCAAAGAGCTTTAGAACAAGGCATAGTTTTCCCTGCTGGCTCTTTGGGCGTGGGACCAATCTCCAGACATATGGCCATTTTTGTGCCTGGCGTGACGCCATGTTGGAAAGGGTGGTTTTGAGGCTGAAGGCAGCAGGAAAGCCAGCAGCCCGCAGGTGTGTGGGGCTACGCAAGCGGTTTCCAAAGAGCTTTAGAACAAGGCATAGTTTTCCCTGCTAGCTCTTTGGGCGTGGGACCAACCTCCAGACATATGGACATTTTTGTGCCAGGCACAGCGCCAAGTGGGAAAGGGTGGTTTTGAGGCTGAAAGCGCGAGAAAAGCCTGCAGCCCCCAGTTTGTGTGGGGCTACGCAAGCGGTTCCCAAAGAGCTTTAGAACAAGGCATAGTTTTCCCTGCTGGCTCTTTGGGCGTGGGACCAGTCTCCTGACATATGGCCATTTTTGGGCCTGGCGCGGGGCCAAGTGGGAAAGGGTGGTTTTGAGGCTGAAGGCAGCAGGAAAGCCTGCAGCCCCCAGGTGTGTGGGGCTACGCAAGCGGTTCCCAAAGAGCTTTAGAACAAGGCATAGTTTTCCCTGCTGGCTCTTTGGGCGTGGGACCAGTCTCCAGAAATATGGCCATTTTTGTGCCTGGCACGATGCGAAGTGGGAAAGGGTTGTTTTGAGGCTGAAGGCAGCAGGAAAGCCTGCAGCCCGCAGGTGTGTGGGGCTACGCAAGCGGTTCCCAAAGAGCTTTAGAACAAGGCATAGTTTTCCCTGCTGGCTCTTTGGGCGTGGGACCAGTCTCCAGACATATGGCCATTTTTGGGCCTGGCGCGGCGCCAAGTGGGAAAGCGTGCTTTTGAGGCTGAAGAGTGCAGGAAAGCCTGCAGCCCCCAGGTCTGTGGGGCTACGCAAGCGGTTCCCAAAGAGCTTTAGAACAAGGCATAATTTTCCCTGCTGGCTCTTTGGGCGTGGGACCAACCTCCAGACATATGGCCATTTTTCTGCCTGTCGTGACTCCATGTGGAAAAGGGTGCTTTTGAGGTTGAAGGCGGCAGGAAAGCCTGCAGCCCCCAGGTCTGTGGGGCTACGCAAGCGGTGCCCAAAGAGCTTTAGAACAAGGCATAGTTTTCCCTGCTGGCTCTTTGGGCGTGGGACCAGTCTCCAGACATATGGCCATTTTTGGGCCTGGCTTGGCGCCACGTGGGAAATGGTGGTTTTGAGGCTGAAGGCAGCAGGAAAGCCTGCAGCCCCCAGGTGTGTGGGGCTACGCAAGCGGTTCCCAAAGAGCTTTAGAACAAGGCATAGTTTTCCCTGCTGGCTCTTTAGGCGTGGGACCAACCTCCAGACATATGGCCATTTTTGGGCCTGGCGTGGCGCCATGTGGGAAAGGGTGGTTTTGAGGTTGAAAGCGCGAGAAAAGCCTGCAGCCCCCAGGTGTGTGGGGCTACGCAAGCGGTTCCCAAAGAGCTTTAGAACAAGGCATAGTTTTCCCTGCTGGCTCTTTGGGCGTGGGACCAATCTCCAGACATATGGCCATTTTTGGGCCTGGCGTGGCGCCAAGTGGGAAAGGGTGCTTTTGACGCTGAAGAGAGCCGGAAATCCTGCAGCTCCCCGGTATGTGGGGCTACGCAAGCGGTTCCCAAAGAGCTTTAGAACAAGGCATAGTTTTCCCTGCTGGCTCTTCGGGCGTGGGACCAGCCTCCAGACATATGGCCATTTTTGGGCCTGGCGCGGGGCCAAGTGGGAAAGGGTGGTTTTGAGGCTGAAGGCAGCAGGAAAGCCTGCAGCCCCCAGGTGTGTGGGGCTACGCAAGCGGTTCCCAAAGAGCTTTAGAACAAGGCATAGTTTTCCCTGCTGGCTCTTTGGGCGTGGGACCAGTCTCCAGACATATGGCCATTTTTGTGCCTGGCGGAGCGCCATGTGGGAAAGGGTGGTTTTGAGGCTGAAGAGAGCAGGAAAGCCTGCAGCCCCCAGGTGTGTGGGGCTACGCAAGCGGTTCCCAAAGAGCTTTAGAACAAGGCATAGTTTTCCCTGCTGGCTCTTTGGGCGTGGGACCAAACTCCAGACATATGGCCATTTTTGTGCCTGGCGTGGCGCCATGTGGGAAAGGGTGGTTTTGAGGCTGAAGGCAGCAGGAAAGCCTGCAGCCCCCAGGTGTGTGGGGCTACGCAAGCGGTTCCCAAAGAGCTTTAGAACAAGGCATAGTTTTCCCTGCTGGCTCTTTGGGCGTGGGACCATTCTCCAGACATATGGCCATTTTTGTGCCTGGCGCAGCGCCAAGTGGGAAAGGGTGGTTTTGAGGCTGAAGGCAGCAGGAAAGCCTGCAGCCCCCAGGTGTGTGGGGCTACGCAAGCGGTTCCCAAAGAGCTTTAGAACAAGGCATAGTTTTCCCTGCTGGCTCTTTGGGCGTGGGACCAACCTCCAGACATATGGCCATTTTTGTGCCTGGCGCAGCGCCAAGTGGGAAAGGGTGGTTTTGAGGCTGAAAGCGCGAGAAAAGCCTGCAGCCCCCAGTTTGTGTGGGGCTATGCAAGCGGTTCCCAAAGAGCTTTAGAACAAGGCATAGTTTTCCCTGCTGGCTCTTTGAGCGTGGGACCAATCTCCAGACATATGGCCATTTTTGTGCCTGGCGCGGCGGCAAGTGGGAAAGCGTGCTTTTGAGGCTGAGGGAGAGCAGGAAAGCCTGCAGCCCCCAGGTGTGTGTGGCTACGCAAGCGGTTTCCAAAGAGCTTTAGAACAAGGCATAGTTTTCCCTGCTGGCTCTTTGGGCGTGGGACCAGTCTCCTGACATATGGCCATTTTTGGGCCTGGCGCGGGGCCAAGTGGGAAAGGGTGGTTTTGAGGCTGAAGAGAGCAGGAAAGCCTGCAGCCCCCAGGTGTGTGGGGCTACGCAAGCGGTTCCCAAAGAGCTTTAGAACAAGGCATAGTTTTCCCTGCTGGCTCTTTGGGCGTGGGACCAGTCTCCAGACATATGGCCATTTTTGGGCCTGGCGCGGGGCGAAGTTGGAAAGGGTGGTTTTGAGGCTGAAGGCACCAGGAAATCCTGCAGCCCCCACGTGTGTGGGGCTACGCAAGAGGTTCCCAAAGAGCTTTAGAACAAGGCATAGTTTTCCCTGCTGGCTCTTTGGGCGTGGGACCAATCTTCAAACATATGGCCATTTTTGGGCCTGGCGGCGCGCCAATTGCGAAAGGTTTCTTTTGAGGCTGAAGGCAGCAGGAAAGCCTGCAGCCCCCAGGTCTGTGGGGCTACGCAAGCGGTTCTCAAAGAGCTTTAGAACAAGGCATAGTTTTCCCTGCTGGCTCTTTGGGCGTGGGACCAATCTTCAGACATATGGCCATTTTTGGGCCTGGCGCGGCGCCAATTGCAAAAGGTTTCTTTTGAGGCTGAAGAGAGCAGGAAAGCCTGCAGCCCCCAGGTGTGTGGGGCTACGCAAGCGGTTCCCAAAGAGCTTTAGAACAAGGCATAATTTTCCCTGATGGCTCTTTGGGCGTGGGACCAACCTCCAGACATATGGCCATTTTTCTGCCTGTCGTGACGCCATGTGGAAAAGGGTGCTTTTGAGGTTGAAGGCGGCAGGAAAGCCTGCAGCCCCCAGGTCTGTGGGGCTACGCAAGCGGTGCCCAAAGAGCTTTAGAACAAGGCATAGTTTTCCCTGCTGGCTCTTTGGGCGTGGGACCAGTCTCCAGACATATGGCCATTTTTGGGCCTGGCTTGGCGCCAAGTGGGAAATGGTGGTTTTGAGGCTGAAGGAAGCAGGAAAGCCTGCAGCCCCCAGGTGTGTGGGGCTACGCAAGAGGTTCCCAAAGAGCTTTAGAACAAGGCATAGTTTTCCCTGCTGGCTCTTTAGGCGTGGGACCAACCTCCAGACATATGGCCATTTTTGGGCCTGGCGTGGCGCCATGTGGGAAACGGTGGTTTTGAGGTTGAAAGCGCGAGAAAAGCCTGCAGCCCCCAGTTTGTGTGCGGCTACGCAAGCGGTTCCCAAAGAGCTTTAGAACAAGGCATAGTTTTCCCTGCTGGCTCTTTGGGCGTGGGACCAATCTCCAGACATATGGCCATTTTTGGGCCTGGCGCGGCGCCAAGTGGGAAAGCGTGCTTTTGAGGCTGAAGAGAGCCGGTAATCCTGCAGCTCCCAGGTATGTGGGGCTACGCAAGCGGTTCCCAAAGAGGTTTAGAACAAGGCATAGTTTTCCCTGCTGGCTCTTCGGGCGTGGGACCAGCCTCCAGACATATGGCCATTTTTGGGCCTGGCGCGGCGCCAAGTGGGAAAGGGTGGTTTTGAGGCTGAAGGCAGCAGGAAAGCCTGCAGCCCCCAGGTGTGTGGGGCTACGCAAGCGGTTCCCAAAGAGCTTTAGAACAAGGCATAGTTTTCCGTGCTGGCTCTTTGGGCATGGGACCAGTCTCCTGACATATAGCCATTTTTGGGCCTGGCGCAGCGCCAAGTGGGAAAGGGTGGTTTTGAGGCTGAAGGCAGCAGGAAAGCCTGCAGCCCCCAGGTGTGTGGGGCTACGCAAGCGGTTCCCAAAGAGCTTTAGAACAAGGCATAGTTTTCCCTGCTGGCTCTTTGGGCGTGGGACCAACCTCCAGACATATGGCCATTTTTGTGCCTGGCGTGACGCCATGTGGAAAAGGGTGCTTTTGAGGTTGAAGGCAGCAGGAAAGCCTGCAGCCCCCAGGTGTGTGGGGCTACGCAAGCGGTTCCCAAAGAGCTTTAGAACAAGGCATAGTTTTCCCTGCTGGCTCTTTGGGCGTGGGACCAAACTCCAGACATATGGCCATTTTTGTGCCTGGCGTGGCGCCATGTGGGAAAGGGTGGTTTTGAGGCTGAAGGCAGCAGGAAAGTCTGCAGCCCCCAGGTGTGTGGGGCTACGCAAGCGGTTCCCAAAGAGCTTTAGAACAAGGCATATTTTTCCCTGCTGGCTCTTTGGGCGTGGGACCATTCTCCAGACATATGGCCATTTTTGTGCCTGGCGGAGCGCCAAGTGGGAAAGGGTGGTTTTGAGTCTGAAGGCAGCAGGAAAGCCTGCAGCCCCCAGGTGTGTGGGGCTACGCAAGCGGTTCCCAAAGAGCTTTAGAACAAGGCATAGTTTTCCCTGCTGGCTCTTTGGGCGTGGGACCAGTCTACAGACATATGGCCATTTTTGGGCCTGGCGCGGGGCCAAGTTGGAAAGGGTGGTTTTGAGGCTGAAGGCACCAGGAAATCCTGCAGCCCCCAGGTGTGTGGGGCTACGCAAGCGGTTCCCAAAGAGCTTTAGAACAAGGCATAGTTTTCCCTGCTGGCTCTTTGGGCGTGGAACCAATCTCCAGATATATGGCCATTTTTGTGCCTGGCACGGCGCCATGTGCGAAAGGGTTGTTTTGAGGCTGAAGGCAGCAGGAAAGCCTGCAGCCCCCAGGTCTGTGGGGCTACGCAAGCGGTTCACAAAGAGCTTTAGAACAAGGCATAGTTTTCCCTGCTGGCTCTTTGGGCGTGGGACCAATCTTCAGACATATGGCCATTTTTGGGCCTGGCGCGGCGCCAATTGCGAAAGGTTTCTTTTGAGGCTGAAGGCAGCAGGAAAGCCTGCAGCCCCCACATGTGTGGGGCTACGCAAGCGGTTCCCAAAGAGCTTTAGAACAAGGCATAGTTTTCCCTGCTGGCTCTTTGGGCGTGGAACCAATCTCCAGATATATGGCCATTTTTGTGCCTGGCACGGCGCCATGTGCGAAAGGGTTGTTTTGAGGATGAAGAGAGCAGGAAAGCCTGCAGCCCCCAGGTCTGTGGGGCTACGCAAGCGGTTCCCAAAGAGCTTTAGAACAAGGCATAATTTTCCCTGATGGCTCTTTGGGCGTGGGACCAACCTCCAGACATATGGCCATTTTTCTGCCTGTCGTGACGCCATGTGGAAAAGGGTGCTTTTGAGGTTGAAGGCGGCAGGAAAGCCTGCAGCCCCCAGGTGTGTGGGGCTACGCAAGAGGTTCCCAAAGAGCTTTAGAACAAGGCATAGTTTTCCCTGCTGGCTCTTTAGGCGTGGGACCAACCTCCAGACATATGGCCATTTTTGGGCCTGGCGTGGCGCCATGTGGGAAACGGTGGTTTTGAGGTTGAAAGCGCGAGAAAAGCCTGCAGCCCCCAGTTTGTGTGGGGCTACGCAAGCGGTTCCCAAAGAGCTTTAGAACAAGGCATAGTTTTCCCTGCTGGCTCTTTGGGCGTGGGACCAATCTCCAGACATATGGCCATTTTTGGGCCTGGCGCGGCGCCAAGTGGGAAAGCGTGCTTTTGAGGCTGAAGAGAGCCGGAAATCCTGCAGCTCCCAGGTATGTGGGGCTACGCAAGCGGTTCCCAAAGAGCTTTAGAACAAGGCATATTTTTCCCTGCTGGCTCTTTGGGCGTGGGACCAGCCTCCAGACATATGGCCATTTTTGGGCCTGGCGCGGCGCCAAGTGGGAAAGGGTGGTTTTGAGGCTGAAGGCAGCAGGAAAGCCTGCAGCCCCCAGGTGTGTGGGGCTACGCAAGCGGTTCCCAAAGAGCTTTAGAACAAGGCATAGTTTTCCCTGCTGGCTCTTTGGGCATGGGACCAGTCTCCTGACATATGGCCATTTTTGGGCCTGGCGCGGGGCCAAGTGGGAAAGGGTGGTTTTGAGGCTGAAGGCAGCAGGAAAGCCTGCAGCCCCCAGGTGTGTGGGGCTACGCAAGCGGTTCCCAAAGAGCTTTAGAACAAGGCATAGTTTTCTCTGCTGGCTCTTTGGGCGTGGGAC